>NC_090440.1:322393539-322696570 GCF_031143425.1 Pleurodeles waltl | reverse complement strand
TTTGAGGCATATCCTGTCACGGGCGCTAGGCCTAACCACACAAGAAAGGTACCTTTTTTATTCTGAGACTTGGGGGAACGCTGGGTGGAAGGAAATTTGTGGCTCCTCTCAGATTACTGAACTTTCTGTCACCGAAATGTGAGGAAAAGGTGTTTTTTTGGCCACATTTTGAGGTTTGGAAAGGATTCTGGGTAACAGAACCTGGTGAGAGCCCCACAAGTCACCCCATCTTGGATTCCCCTAGGTGTCTAGTTTTCAGAAATGCGCAGGGTTGGTCAGTTTCCCTAGGTGCCAACTGAGCTAGAGGCCAAACTCCACAGCTAGGCACTTTGCAAAAAACAGGTAAATTTTCTTTGGGAAAATGTGATGTGTCCACGTTGTGTTTTGGGGCATATCCTGTCGCAGGCGCTAGGCCTACCCACACAAGAGAGGTACCATTTTTATTCTGAGACTTGGGGGAATGCTGGGTGGAAGGAAATTTGTGGCTCCTCTCAGATTCCAGAACTTTCTGTCACCGAAATGTGAGGAAAAAGTGTTTTTTTGGCCAAATTTTGAGGTTTGCAAAGGATTCTGGGTAACAGAACCTGGCGAGAGCCCCACAAGTCACCCCATCTTGGATTCCCCTAGGTGTCTAGTTTTGAAAAAAGCACAAGTTTGATACGTTTCCCTAGGTGCGGACTGAGCTAGAAGCCAAAATCCACAGCTAGGCACTTTGCAAAAAACAGGTCTGTTTTCTTTGGGAAAATGTGATGTGTCCACGTTGTGTTTTAGGGCATAGCCTGTTGCGGGTGCCAAGCCTACCCACACAAGTGAGGTACCATTTTTATCAGGAGACTTGGGGGAACGATGGGTGGAAGGAAATTTGTGGCTCCTCTCAGATTCCAGAACTTTCTGTCACTGAAATGTGAGGAAAAAGTGTTGGTTTGGACAAATGTTGAGGTTTGCAAAGGATTCTGGGTAACAGAACCTGGTGAAAGCCCCAGAAGTCGCCCCATTTTGGATTCCCCTAGGTGTCTAGTTTAAAAAAATGCACAGGTTTGGTAGGTTTTCCTAGGTGCCAGCTGAGCTAGAGGCCAAAATCCACAGCTAGGCACTTTGCAAAAAACATGTCTATTTTCTTTGGGAAAATGTGATGTATCCACGTTGTTTTTTTGGGGCATATCCTGTCGCGGGCGCTAGGCCTACCCACACAAGTGAGGTACCATTTTTATCGGGCGACTTGGGGGAACGCTGGGTGGAAGGAAATTTGTGGCTCCTCTCAGATTCCAGAACTTTCTGTCACCGAAATGTGAGGAAAGAGTGTTTTTTTGGCCACATTTTGAGGTTTGCAAAGTATTCTGGGTAACAGAACCTGGCGAGAGCCCCACAAGTCACCCCATCTTGGATTCCCCTAGGTGTCTAGTTTTCATAAATGCGCAGGTGTGGTAGGTTTTCCTAGATGCCAACTGAGCTAGAGGCCAAAATCCACAGGTAGGCACTCTGCAAAAAACAGGTCTGTTTTCTTTGGGAAATTGTGATGTGTCCACGTTGTGTTCTGGGGCAGATCGTGTCACAGGCGCTAGGCCTACCCACACAAGAGAGGTACCATTTTTATTCTGAGACTTGGGGGAACGCTGGGTGGAAGGAAATTTGTGGCTCCTCTCAGATTACAGAACTTTCTGTCACTGAAATGTGAGGAAAAGGTGTTTTCTTGGCCAAATTTTGAGGTTTGCAAAGGATTCTGGGTAACAGAACCTGGTGAGAGCCCAACAAGTCACCCCATCTTGGATTCCCCTAGGTGTCTAGTTTTCTGAAATGCGCAGGGTTGGTCGGTTTCCCTAGGTGCCAACTGAGCTAGAGGCCAAACTCCACAGCTAGGCACTTTGCAAAAAACAGGTACATTTTCTTTGGGAAAATGTGATGTGTCCACGTTGTGTTTTGGGGCATATCCTGTCGCAGGCGCTAGGCCTACCCACACAAGAGAGGTACCATTTTTATTCTGAGACTTGGGGGAATGCTGGGTGGAAGGAAATTTGTGGCTCCTCTCAGATTCCAGAACTTTCTGTCACCGAAATGTGAGGAAAAAGTGTTTTTTTGGCCAAATTTTGAGGTTTGCAAAGGATTCTGGGTAACAGAACCTGGCGAGAGCCCCACAAGTCACCCCATCTTGGATTCCCCTAGGTGTCTAGTTTTGAAAAAAGCACAGGTTTGATACGTTTCCCTAGGTGCGGACTGAGCTAGAAGCCAAAATCCACAGCTAGGCACTTTGCAAAAAACAGGTCTGTTTTCTTTGGGAAAATGTGATGTGTCCACGTTGTGTTTTAGGGCATGGCCTGTTGCGGGCGTCAAGCCTACCCACACAAGTGAGGTACCATTTTTATCAGGAGACTTGGGGGAACGATGGGTGGAAGGAAATTTGTGGCTCCTCTCAGATTCCAGAACTTTCTGTCACTGAAATGTGAGGAAAAAGTGTTGGTTTGGACAAATTTTGAGGTTTGCAAAGGATTCTGGGTAACAGAACCTGGTGAAAGCCCCAGAAGTCGCCCCATTTTGGATTCCCCTAGGTGTCTAGTTTAAAAAAATGCACAGGTTTGGTAGGTTTTCCTAGGTGCCAGCTGAGCTAGAGGCCATAATCCACAGCTAGGCACTTTGCAAAAAACAGGTCTATTTTCTTTGGGAAAATGTGATGTATCCACGTTGTTTTTTTGGGGCATATCCTGTCGCGGGCGCTAGGCCTACCCACACAAGTGAGGTACCATTTTTATCGGGCGACTTGGGGGAACGCTGGGTGGAAGGAAATTTGTGGCTCCTCTCAGATTCCAGAACTTTCTGTCACCAAAATGTGAGGAAAAGGTGTTTTTTTGGGCCAAATTTTGAGGTTTGCAAAGGATTCTGGGTAACAGAACCTGGCGAGAGCCCCAGAAGTCACCTCATCTTGGATTCCCCTAGGTGTCTAGTTTAAAAAAATGTGCAGGTTTGGTAGGTTTCCCTAGGTGCCCACTGAGCAAGAGGCCAAAATCCACAACTAGGGACTTTGCAAAAAATAGGTCTGTTTTCTTTGGGAAAATGTGATCTGTCCACGTTGTGTTTTGGGGTATATCCTGTCATGAGCGCTAGGCCTACCCACACAAATGAGGTACCATTTTTATCGGGAGACTTGGGGGAACGCTGGGTGGAAGGAAATTTGTGGCTCCTCTCAGATTACAGAACTTTCTGTCACCGAAATGTGAGGAAAAAGTGTTTTGTTTTGGCCAAATTTTGAGGTTTGCAAAGGATTCTGGGTAACAGAACCCAGTGAGAGACCCACAAGTCACCCCATGTTGGATTCCCCTAGGTGTCTAGTTTTAAAAAAATGTGCAAGTTTGGAAGGTTTCCTTAGTTGGCGACTGAGCTAGAGGCCAAAATCCATTGCTAGGCACTCTGCAAAAAACAGGTCTGTTTTCTTTGGGAAAATGTGATGTGTCCACGTTGTTTTTTGGGGCATATCCTGCCGCGGGCGCTAGGCCTACTTACACAAGTGAGGTCCCATTTTTATCGGGAGACTTGGGGGAATGCTGGGTGGAAGGATATTTGTGGCTCCTCTCAGATTCCAGAACTTTCTGTCACCGAAATGTGAGGATAAAGTGTTTTTTTGGCCAAATTTTGAAGTTTGCAAAGGATTCTGGGTAACAGAACCTGATGAGAGCCCCACAAGTCACCCCATCTTGGATTCCCCTAGGTGTCTAGTTTTGAAAAAAGCACAGGTTCGTACGTTTCCCTAGGTGCGGACTGAGCTAGAAGCCAAAATCCACAGCTAGGCACTTTGCAAAAAACAGGTCAATTTTCTTTGGGAAAATGTGATGTGTCCACGTTGTGTTTTGGGGCATAACCTGTCGCGGGCGCCAAGCCTACCCACACAAGTGAGGTACCATTTTTATTGGGAGACTTGGGAGAACGCTGGGTGGAAGGAAATGTATGGCTTCTCTCAGATTCCAGAACTTTCGTTCACTGAAATGTGAGGAAAAAGTGTTTGTTTGGCCAAATTTTGAGGTTTGCAAAGGATTCTGGGTAATAGAACCTGGTGAAAGCCCCACAAGTCACCCCATCTTGGATTCCCCTAGGTGTCTAGTTTTAAAAAATGTGCAGGTTTGGTAGGTTTCCCTAGGTGCCCACTGAGCAAGAGGCCAAAATCCACAACTAGGGACTTTGCAAAAAATAGGTCTGTTTTCTTTGGGAAAATGTGATCTGTCCACGTTGTGTTTTGGGGTATATCCTGTCATGAGCGCTAGGCCTACCCACACAAATGAGGTACCATTTTTATCGGGAGACTTGGGGGAACGCTGGGTGGAAGGAAATTTGTGGCTCCTCTCAGATTACAGAACTTTCTGTCACCGAAATGTGAGGAAAAAGTGTTTTGTTTTGGCCAAATTTTGAGGTTTGCAAAGGATTCTGGGTAACAGAACCCAGTGAGAGACCCACAAGTCACCCCATGTTGGATTCCCCTAGGTGTCTAGTTTTAAAAAAATGTGCATGTTTGGAAGGTTTCCTTAGTTGGCGACTGAGCTAGAGGCCAAAATCCATTGCTAGGCACTCTGCAAAAAACAGGTCTGTTTTCTTTGGGAAAATGTGATGTGTCCACGTTGTTTTTTGGGGCATATCCTGCCGCGGGCGCTAGGCCTACTTACACAAGTGAGGTCCCATTTTTATCGGGAGACTTGGGGGAATGCTGGGTGGAAGGATATTTGTGGCTCCTCTCAGATTCCAGAACTTTCTGTCACCGAAATGTGAGGATAAAGTGTTTTTTTGGCCAAATTTTGAAGTTTGCAAAGGATTCTGGGTAACAGAACCTAATGAGAGCCCCACAAGTCACCCCATCTTGGATTCCCCTAGGTGTCTAGTTTTGAAAAAAGCACAGGTTCGTACGTTTCCCTAGGTGCGGACTGAGCTAGAAGCCAAAATCCACAGCTAGGCACTTTGCAAAAAACAGGTCAATTTTCTTTGGGAAAATGTGATGTGTCCACGTTGTGTTTTGGGGCATAACCTGTCGCGGGCGCCAAGCCTACCCACACAAGTGAGGTACCATTTTTATTGGGAGACTTGGGAGAACGCTGGGTGGAAGGAAATGTATGGCTTCTCTCAGATTCCAGAACTTTCGTTCTCTGAAATGTGAGGAAAAAGTGTTTGTTTGGCCAAATTTTGAGGTTTGCAAAGGATTCAAGGTAATAGAACCTGGTGAAAGCCCCACAAGTCACCCCATCTTGGATTCCCCTAGGTGTCTAGTTTTCAAAAATGTGCAGGTTTGGTAGGTTTCCCTAGGTGCCCACTGAGCAAG
This sequence comes from Pleurodeles waltl, assembly GCF_031143425.1. Lineage (NCBI taxonomy): Eukaryota > Metazoa > Chordata > Amphibia > Caudata > Salamandridae > Pleurodeles > Pleurodeles waltl. Next base: position 322,691,280 of record NC_090440.1, on the reverse strand, counting down.
AGGCCAAAATCCACAACTAGGGACTTTGCAAAAAATAGGTCTGTTTTCTTTGGGAAAATGTGATCTGTCCACGTTGTGTTTTGGGGTATATCCTGTCATGAGCGCTAGGCCTACCCACACAAATGAGGTACCATTTTTATCGGGAGACTTGGGGGAACGCTGGGTGGAAGGAAATTTGTGGCTCCTCTCAGATTACAGAACTTTCTGTCACCGAAATGTGAGGAAAAAGTGTTTTGTTTTGGCCAAATTTTGAGGTTTGCAAAGGATTCTGGGTAACAGAACCCAGTGAGAGACCCACAAGTCACCCCATGTTGGATTCCCCTAGGTGTCTAGTTTTAAAAAAATGTGCATGTTTGGAAGGTTTCCTTAGTTGGCGACTGAGCTAGAGGCCAAAATCCATTGCTAGGCACTCTGCAAAAAACAGGTCTGTTTTCTTTGGGAAAATGTGATGTGTCCACGTTGTTTTTTGGGGCATATCCTGCCGCGGGCGCTAGGCCTACTTACACAAGTGAGGTCCCATTTTTATCGGGAGACTTGGGGGAATGCTGGGTGGAAGGATATTTGTGGCTCCTCTCAGATTCCAGAACTTTCTGTCACCGAAATGTGAGGATAAAGTGTTTTTTTGGCCAAATTTTGAAGTTTGCAAAGGATTCTGGGTAACAGAACCTAATGAGAGCCCCACAAGTCACCCCATCTTGGATTCCCCTAGGTGTCTAGTTTTGAAAAAAGCACAGGTTCGTACGTTTCCCTAGGTGCGGACTGAGCTAGAAGCCAAAATCCACAGCTAGGCACTTTGCAAAAAACAGGTCAATTTTCTTTGGGAAAATGTGATGTGTCCACGTTGTGTTTTGGGGCATAACCTGTCGCGGGCGCCAAGCCTACCCACACAAGTGAGGTACCATTTTTATTGGGAGACTTGGGAGAACGCTGGGTGGAAGGAAATGTATGGCTTCTCTCAGATTCCAGAACTTTCGTTCTCTGAAATGTGAGGAAAAAGTGTTTGTTTGGCCAAATTTTGAGGTTTGCAAAGGATTCAAGGTAATAGAACCTGGTGAAAGCCCCACAAGTCACCCCATCTTGGATTCCCCTAGGTGTCTAGTTTTCAAAAATGTGCAGGTTTGGTAGGTTTCCCTAGGTGCCCACTGAGCAAGAGGCCAAAATCCACAACTAGGGACTTTGCAAAAAATAGGTCTGTTTTCTTTGGGAAAATGTGATCTGTCCACGTTGTGTTTTGGGGTATATCCTGTCATGAGCGCTAGGCCTACCCACACAAATGAGGTACCATTTTTATCGGGAGACTTGGGGGAACGCTGGGTGGAAGGAAATTTGTGGCTCCTCTCAGATTACAGAACTTTCTGTCACCGAAATGTGAGGAAAAAGTGTTTTGTTTTGGCCAAATTTTGAGGTTTGCAAAGGATTCTGGGTAACAGAACCCAGTGAGAGACCCACAAGTCACCCCATGTTGGATTCCCCTAGGTGTCTAGTTTTAAAAAAATGTGCATGTTTGGAAGGTTTCCTTAGTTGGCGACTGAGCTAGAGGCCAAAATCCATTGCTAGGCACTCTGCAAAAAACAGGTCTGTTTTCTTTGGGAAAATGTGATGTGTCCACGTTGTTTTTTGGGGCATATCCTGCCGCGGGCGCTAGGCCTACTTACACAAGTGAGGTCCCATTTTTATCGGGAGACTTGGGGGAATGCTGGGTGGAAGGATATTTGTGGCTCCTCTCAGATTCCAGAACTTTCTGTCACCGAAATGTGAGGATAAAGTGTTTTTTTGGCCAAATTTTGAAGTTTGCAAAGGATTCTGGGTAACAGAACCTGATGAGAGCCCCACAAGTCACCCCATCTTGGATTCCCCTAGGTGTCTAGTTTTGAAAAAAGCACAGGTTCGTACGTTTCCCTAGGTGCGGACTGAGCTAGAAGCCAAAATCCACAGCTAGGCACTTTGCAAAAAACAGGTCAATTTTCTTTGGGAAAATGTGATATGTCCACGTTGTGTTTTGGGGCATAACCTGTCGCGGGCGCCAAGCCTACCCACACAAGTGAGGTACCATTTTTATTGGGAGACTTGGGAGAACGCTGGGTGGAAGGAAATGTGTGGCTTCTCTCAGATTCCAGAACTTTCGTTCACTGAAATGTGAGGAAAAAGTGTTTGTTTGGCCAAATTTTGAGGTTTGCAAAGGATTCTGGGTAATAGAAGCTGGTGAAAGCCCCACAAGTCACCCCATCTTGGATTCCCCTAGGTGTCTAGTTTTCAAAAATGTGCAGGTTTGGTAGGTTTCCTTAGGTGGCGACTGAGCTGGAGGCCAAAATCCACTGCTAGGCACTTTGCAAAAAACAGGTCTGTTTTCTTTGGGAAAATGTGTTGTATCCACTTTGTGTTTTGGGGCATATCCTGTCGCTGGCGCTAGGCCTACCCACACAAGTGAGGTACCATTTTTATCGGGAGACTTAGGGGAACGCTGCGTGGAAGGAAATTTGTGGCTCCTCTCAGATTCAAGAACTTTCTGTCACCGAAATGTGAGGAAATAGTGTTTTTTTGGCCACATTTTGAGGTTTGCAAAGGATTCTGGGTAACAGAACCTGGCGAGAGCCCCACAAGTCACCCCATCTTGGATTCCCCTAGGTTTCTAATTTTAAAAAATGCACAGGTTTGGTAGGTTTCCCTAGGTGCCCGCTGATCTAGAGGCCAAAATCCACAGCTAGGCACTTTGCAAAAAACAGGTCTGTTTTCTTTGGGAAAATGTGATGTGTCCACGTTGTGTTTTGGGGTACATCTTGTTGCGGGCGCTAGGCCTTCCCACACAAGTGAGGTACCATTTTTATCGGGAGACTTGGGGGAACGCTGGGTGGTAGGAGATTTGTGGCTCCTCTCAGATTCCAGAACTTTCTGTCACCGAAATGTGAGGAAAATATGTTTTTTTGGCCAAATTGTGATATTTGCAAAGAATTCTGGGTAACAGAACCTGGTGGGAGCCCCACAAGTCACCCCTTCTTGAATTCCCCTAGGTGTCTAGTTTTTAAAAATGCACAGGCTTGGTAGGTTTCCCTAGGTGCCGGCTGAGCTAGACGCCAAAATCTACAGCTAGGCACTTTGCAAGAAACACATCAGATTTAAAAAAAAACATGTGATGTGTCCATGTTGCGTTTCCTGTCACGAGCATTAGGCCTACCAACACAAATCAGGTACCATTTTCATCTTATCTTGTGCCCATTTTGGAAATACAAAGGTTTTCTTGATACCTATTTCTCACTTTTTATATTTCACCAAATTGATTGCTGTGTGCCCGGTCTACAATGAAAACCCATTGCAAGGTGCAGCTCCTTTTTTGGCTCTGGGTACCTAGAGTTCTCGTTGAACCTACAAGCCCTATATATCCCCGCAACCAGAAGAGTCCAGCAGACGTAACAGTATATTGCTTTTGAAAGTATGACATTGCAGGAAAAAGTTACAGAGTAAAACGTGGAGACAAATGGCTGTTTTTTTCACCTCTTTATTTCAGCTGTTATTGTCAGTAGGAAACCCTTGTAGGAGCTACACAAATGACCCCTTGCTGAATTCAAAATTGTGTCTACTTTTCAGACATGTTTAGCTTTCTGGGATCCAGCATTGGCTTCACACCCATTTCTGTCACTAACTGGAAGGCGGCTGAAAGCACAACAAATAGTAAATATGTGGTATGTCCCAGTAAAATGACAAAATTGTGTTGAAAAATGGGGTTTTGTGATTCAAGTCTGCCTGTTCCTGAAAGCTGGGAAGATGGTGATTTTAGCACCGCAAACACTTTGTTGATGCCATTCTCAGGGAAAAAAACACAAGCCTTCTTCTGCAGCCCTTTTTTCCCATTTGTTTTTAAAAAAACTACATTTTTGCTGTATTTTGGGTAATTTCTTGGTCTCCTTCAGGGGAACCCACAATGTCTGGGTACCTTTAGAATCCCTAGGATGTTGGAAAAAAAGGACGCAAATTTGGCATTGGTAGCTTATATGGAGAAAAAGTTATGAGGGCCTAAGCGTGAACTGCCCCAAATAGCCAAAAAAATGCTCAGCACAGGAGGGGAAAAGGCCTGGCAGCGAAGGGGTTAACAAACCATAACAACTATTAAACAAACAAATCAAGTCACTATATACATTACAATATTTTTTGACACTCATCAGGAGATGCTAATTTCTCCCCCCTTTTTTATTTATTTGCCTACTGGATTTTGATTCATGTAGCACTTTTTCCAGTCTTTTAGCTGCCTTCATTTTCCTGATATATATTAGGAGGCTAGGTGGCAAGAAGGTTTGAGCAAAGCACCATATCAATAAAGTACAGTTCACAAAGCCTAGCTCGAGTTAGATTGTACTGCTGACCTGTGCAACTGTTCTGTCACTGGCACATACTTGAAGCCTGAAACCACTGTGCTTCAAGGCATAGTTATTTCTCAACAGCACACTAATCATCCTTGTGTTACCAAGGCTCTTTTTTGTTGCTTATGTAAGCAGATAATTATTTTCTCAAAGACAAGCTTCAGTGTTCCTTCTATAAAAAAGACAATAATTCTTAGCACAGATACATCACTATATTGTCTTTTTTACTGCGTTTTTCAGCCACAATCATATATTTATAGAGACTTGTGAGATTGCAACACAATTGTAGGACGATAGCATATGGGAGATACTAGCCTCTGCACTGACAACCATCTCTTAGATAATAGTTCTGCATACTAGGGTATGAAGAGGGACTACCCTCTCCTTTCAAAGCTCTTGCACGATAAGTATGCATGGTAGGCTGTGTGGATGGACTGGTCTCTCAGATAACGGGTATGTGTAGTGCATGGGGAGTGACTGGCCTCTCCACTGAGAATGCTTTCTCAGTTAACTGGTGTGCATTATAGGGTGTACGGAGAGAGTCTCGGCTCTCCGCCATGCACAGCTATCTCTTTCAGATGATGGGTGTATGTACTAGTGAGTGGAGAGGGACTGCCCTTTCTTTTGAGACCTCTTTCTCAGATGGCAAGAGTGCATAGGAGGGTGTGTACATGGACTGTCCTCTCCTGATATCCTTCTCTCTCATATGATGGGTCTGCATAGTGGGCTGTTTGGAGAGAGACTGGCCTCTCCATTGAAACCTCTGTCTCAGATGACAGGTGTGCATAGTAGGGTGTGTGAAGAGAGGCTGGCATCTTTTTTGAGACATCTCTCTCTCAGATGATGAGTCTATGTACTAGTGAGGGGAAAAGCACTGCATTGTAGTGTGTAAGGAGAGACTGCCCACTACTGTCACATGACTTTCCTGGATGTCAAGTGTGCGTAGTAGGGTGTGGATGAACTGGCCTCTACTTTCAGATCTCTCTCTTAGCTGACAGTCATGTGTAGTAGTCTCTGGTGAGGGACTGTCCTCTCCTGGCAGACCACTCTCTCAGATAATGGGTGTCCATAATACATTGTGTGGATGAGTGGCCTCTCCTTTGCTACCTCTCTCTCAGATGACAGGTGTGTGGTAGGGTATGCGGAGACACTGGCCTCTTCTTCCACACCTCTCCTCAGATGACAGGCATGTGTAGAAGTAAGTGTGGAGGTACTATTCTCTTCTAGCAGATCTCCCTCTCAGATGACAGGTGTACCCAGTAGTGTAAAGGGAGTGACAGGCCTCACCTGTCAGACATCTCTCTTAGATGACAGCTGTGCTTCATTTAGTGTGAGAATGGACTAGTCTTTCATTTCAGACCAAGCTTTCAGATGATGGGTGCGCATAGTATTGTATGGGGAGGGACTGGCCTCTGATTTCACACCTCTCCTCAGATGACAGGTGTGCATAGGAGGGTGGGTGGAGGAACTGGCTTCCCTTTTCACTCCTGTCTCTCAGATGACAGGCATACATAGTAGTAAGTGTAAAGGGACTAGTGTCTCTCTCTCTCTCATATGAAGGGTGTGTGTAACTATTGGAAGGTGGATTATTGGTAACGGCAGGTAAGTAGCTTCACCTAGCAATGGGCACTAACCCCCACTTAGGTCCACTTAGGTCTCAAGAAATTAAACCCAGCTCAACCCTTGGTAGCTTGGCAATGAGTGACAAGGCTTAACTTAGGAGGCAAGTATGTAAAACATTTAAAAATCACAAAACAATAAATAAGTAAAACACAAAGAAATATAAAAGTAGATTATATTGTTATCTTTAAAATAACCCCAAAATTATTAAAATCAGATACTGGGAACCGGAGATATACATTTTTAAAGAATTAGGTGGTCATTACGAATCTGGCGGTAAATACCGCCAACCGCAGTGTGGTCTGCTGTGAAAAGACCGGCGTGGATGCGGAAAACTTACCACTGTAATACGACCCCAAAGACAAAGGGGGTCATTCTGACCCCGGCGGTAAAAGGCCCTTACCGCCGGTCAGAAGTCCGCCATCCTACCGCCGCGGCCGCAGTAGACCGCTACGGTCATTCTGACCACCAACTGTGAAACCGCCAAAAATCCGACATCCAAGGAAGGCCGCCACATCAGCGGGCCGCGGAAAACTGGAGATGACCAAACCTCCACCGTCACGCCAACACAAACACGCCCATGCCATTCTGACCCACGAATCCACGCGGCGGTCTTTCAACCGCGGTATTTCATTGGCGGTACACACCGCCACGCTCAAAATACACACACAGCTCCAAAACACTGCCACATTGGACATTCTGAAATACGCACACCTGAGACACATACAAACAACGCTCCCACACATCCAATCAACTATAAAACACCCACCCACATCACCCACAAACCCCCACTAGTTGGAAATCGGAGCGAAGGCGAGAGCGAGAGAGATAGAGAGAGCGAGCACAGCAATAGAAAACCCCAACACACACAGGAACCCAACTTCATCACCCATACCACATCTACGCACACATCACCACATATCACCACGCACATCACCACAAACACCACCCCACACCTCATCCACACCACCCCATGGCACCCCAAAGACACCCAAGGTTTTCGGATCAAGAACTCCGGGTCATGGTGGAGGAAATCATGAGGGTTGAGCCCCAGCTCTTCGGCACACAGGTGCAGCACACCACCATAGCAAGGAAGGGTGAGCTATGGCAAAGGATCGTAGACAGGGTCAACGCTGTGGGACAGCATCCCAGAAATCGGGAAGATATCAGAAAGCGATGGAACGACCTACGGGGGAAGGTGCGCTCGATGATCTCCAGGCACAACATCGCTGTGCAGAAGACTGGCAGCGGACCCCCACCCACCCCACCCCAATTCACAGCATGGGAGAAAGAGGTGGTAAACATCCTGCATCCTGATGGCCTCGCTGGAGTACACGGAGGAATGGACTCTGGTAAGTCGAATCTCAACTACTTCACCCCCCCAACCACCAGCATGCCAACCCCCCCCCTCCCTCACCCCCAATATCACCCCCCAGCACATAACCTCCCTGCCAATGTCTCACCACCACAACCCACCCTAAACAACACCAACCCCTGAATGCCAACACAAACCATAGACAGCCACCACCAAAGCATGACCATTGCACATACCCATACACCACCCCCAAACCCTCACAACACCTCCCACAAGGGAATGCCAGCACTGGGGGACAAGGGCACTCAAAATGCACGCCATGGCACACACTGAAACAATAACCATACTCCTTCACCCCTGCAGGGCCCGAACGCCAACACACCGCCACGGAGGGTCCAGAGATGTCCATCCCACCCCCAGAACAGGCCCCCAGCGAGGACAGCAGCTCTGTCGACCTAGAACCTGACGACCAGCCCGGACCATCGGGGACCTCTGGACAGTCGGTTCCCCACACACAGACACAGGCCACAGCAGACCCAAACCCCTCTGGGAGCACCAGCACAGCTCCCACCCAGCTGGCCCATGCCTCTGTCTCGCGGATGCGTCAATCAGCGGTGTGTCCGCCACTACAGGGCACCCAGGCTGACCCAACACCCCAACAACAACAGGGACCTGGGGGCAGTGGTAGTGGGCACACCGTCCAGGGGACAGAGGCCCGGGGAAACAGGGCAACTGGGAGGGCTGCTGTGCGACAGGGGGGGGAGGACCGGCCCAGGGAACCGACTCTACAAGAGGCCCTCACCACCATCATGGGAGCATACCATCACTCCCAGGAGACGATGGCGACGGTACTGGCCAGGTTCACCGAGATCCAGGCACAGCAGGAGGAACGGTACATGGGGTTCAGCAATGAACTCCGGGACATCACTACCGCTATGGGGACCATAGTCCAGGCCCTCAACCGGATAGAAACCACATTGCGGGATCATGTGGCACCGCAAAGGGCCCCTGTCACTAGCCAGGAACAGCCTACCACCTCCGCCGGCGCTAGTGGTCAGGAGGCCCCCACACAACGACGGGCCCCCAGAACCCCACCTCCTGCTGAAGAACAACCACCCCGCAAGAGGAACCTGAGATCTCAAAGGAAGACAGAGTAGGATGCCAAGACCCCCGCCAGCCTAATATCCCCCGGATGTCATTCCACTGTCCCACAGTGTCACCCTGTCCAACCTTGAACTGCCCCTGCTCCATCCTTCCACAGCCATATGAACAATGCACCTGTGCGACCGAGAACTGGACTCTGCCATGGACATAACTCCACCCTCACCCTTCACCGTTTTAATACCATGTACCAATATATAGCACTAAAAATAAATCACGCATTGCACATAAATCATTCTGGAGTCAGCCTGTATTAATTACAAATGTATAACACATTACTTATCAATAATGTTCTGTAATTTATGTGTGGACAACATACCGATGTCTATAAGCATTAGTCCATGGGCTAACCAAGCTGAAGTCACGCAGTGGGTCATACAGCACTGAAAAGGGAAGGGAAAAGTAAACTTCAGTTTAAAAGTACTGGGGGGAAATACACAAAGTAAAGATGCAGGGGGCATTCAGTAAAAGTTAAATGGCGTGGGTGATTCCTACCTGTGTGCTTCTGAAAATACTGTTGGATAACTCTGTCCCTGTTGTCTGGGTCGTCCTCTTCGTCTTCCTCCTCTTCACTCTCCGCAGGCTCCACAGCTGCTTCAACACCACCATCTGGACCATCCTCCTGCAGGAAGGGCACCTGACGTCGCAATGCCAGATTGTGAAGCATACAGCAGGCCACGATGATCTGGCACACCTTCTTTGGTGAGTACATCAGGGATCCCCCTGTCATATGCAGGCACCTAAACCTGGCCTTCAGGAGGCCAAAGGTTCTTTCAATGATCCTCCTAGTTCGCCCATGGGCCTCATTGTACCGTTCCTCTGCCCTGGTCCGGGGATTCCTCACTGGGGTCAATAGCCAAGGCAGGTTGGGGTAACCAGAGTCACCAATTAGCCACACACGTTGTCTCTGTAGCTGTTCCATCACATAAGGGATGCTGCTATTTCGCATCACATACGCGTCATGCACTGACCCAGGGAACATGGCATTCACATGGGAGATGTACTGGTCAGCCAAACAGACCACCTGGACGTTCATCGAATGGTAACTTTTCCTGTTTCTGTACACCTGCTCATCGTCTTTTGGGGGTACTAAAGCCACATGGGTCCCATCAATGGCACCAATTATGTTGGGGATATGTCCAAGGGCATAAAAATCACCGTTCACAGTGACCAAATCTACCTCCTCAGGGAATACAATGTAGCGCTGCATGTGTTTCGTCAGGGCAGACAACACTCTAGACAAGATTTTTGAAAACATAGGCTGAGACATTCCAGATGACATGGCCACTGTTGTCTGGAATGAGCCACTTGCCAGAAAATGGAGGACTGACAGAACCTGCACTAGAGGGGGAATTCCTGTGGGTTGGCGGATGGGGGACATCAGGGCTGGCTCCAGCTGGGCACACAGTTCATGTATAGTGGCTCGGTCAAGTCGGTATCGTAGTATGATGTGGCGTTCTTCCATTGTCGACAGGTCCACCAGCGGTCGGTACACGCGAGGATTCATCCTTCTCCTCGCAAGTCCCAGCGGACGGTGCCTAGGAAGGACAACATGGAGCACAGAGTCATGCAAGTCACAGGTACGTTCACCACTGCATGCATAGCAGACGATTATCTGTGTATTGAAAGGCGTGTATGTGTGGCAATGCAAGGCCTAGGCCTGTGTGACGCAGTACAAATTATGCCATGTGGGGCCTTGAAATGGCGGATGCCTGACCTGTGAAGTGGGACAATGGGATGTGAGGTCAATGCGCTGGCGTGGCACACCGTGGCGGTAGGCGGTCGAAGACCGCTATACGAAGCCGCATTGGCTAACATTGAAGCCTATGAGTTTCAGAAGCCAATAATGAGGTGCGCCGGCGGTCGCGGTACGCACCGCCGCGGTACGCACCGCCGCGGGCGTGACCGCCATTTTCTATCTGCTTAATCACTCAAGACCTGATCATCCACAGGAGAGGACCTATACTGCAAGTGCTGCTGTGACCTCGGTCTGGAAGCGACGATGGCTGCTGCGACTGGGGAAAGGGCCCCCGCCTTCAGTTCCAAAGAGTTGGAGAAGCTCGTGGACGGGGTCCTCCCCCAGTATGCGTTACTCTACGGTCCTCCAGACCAACAGGTAAGTCCACTGGGTGCACATTGAATGGGCTATGCCTGTGTGGAGTGGGGTGGATGCTAAGTTGGTGGGTGGGGGGCGAATGAGGAGTGCAACGCACGACAGATGAGAGCATGTGCCATATGGCAAGGTTGGGGAGGGGGTGCCAATCGCATCTAACATGCAGGAATATGATGATTTCTCCTTCCCACCCTGTACATGTCAAATAGGTCAGCGCCAATCAGAAAGTGGACATATGGCGTGCCATCGCCAAGGAAGTCCGGACCCTGGGGGTCCACAACAGACGGGGCACCCACTGCCGCAAGAGGTGGGAGGACATCCGCCGCGGGACCAGGAAGACCGCCGAGTCACTGCTGGGGATGGCCTCCCAACCTAGGAGGGGTACCAGTCGTACCCTGACCCCCCTGATGTCCCGGATCCTGGCGGTGGCCTACCCTGATATGGATGGGCGCTTGAGGACATCACAGCAGACACAAGGGGGTGAGTATCAGCACTTTCTGCTATCTCTCTGCGCAGTGGAGGCGTCTGGGTGGGGGAGGAGGGTTGGGGGTGACATTAGGCCAGGGCGCTTTCTGTAGTGTAGTCCTCTCCTTTAGGCATGGCCCTGTGCTCCCGGCCCCCACCTCTGTAGGGTGACAAGTACAGCTATCGATGGTCCAGCATCACACATGTGCGCCTTTGTCGTCTCTAGACCTGTTGTCCAAGTCAGAAATACTGAGTAGTGTACCCCGAATGCGCGGCTTAGTGCATGAGGCTCCTGTGTCTGTCCTCTCCGCCAACGGTGTTGACATTGCATGCACTCAACCTGGTCTTCGTTTTTCTCCCCCCACCCTTCTTCTTCGTCTTCTTGTGCATGTGTGCATTAGCATCATCAGGCGGAGGAGACTTGGCATCGGAGCACGAGGGAGCTGCAAGTCACAAGGCCCCGGTGGGACCAGGAACAGACACTGAGGGCACCAGTGATCCGGAGGGCGAGGGGAGCACCACAACGGGGACCGGTGGTGACACCAGCGACAGCGACACGTCCTAGGATGGGAGCTCCCTAGCGGTGGCGGCAACATCCGGGCCCCCCGCCTCTACAGGTACAGCCGCCACCCAGCACACCAGCCCCGCCCTCCCAGCAGCCCCTCAGCCTACGCTCCGTGCCCGCTCGCCCAGGAAGGCGGGCGTCTCCTTCGCCCCAGGCACCTCAGCCCCTGCCCCTGTTACCCCTGCTGCCCTCAGTGAGGAGGTCATTGATCTCCTCAGGACACTCATTGTTGGGCAGACTACCCTTTTGAATGCCATCCAGGGGGTAGAAAGGGAGGTGCATCGGAGCAATGCCTACCTGGAGGGCATTCATTCGGGTCAGGCTGCCCATCAACGATCGTTCAATGCTCTGGCCTCAGCACTGACGGCAGCCATTGTCCCTGTTTCCAGCCTCCCTCTTCTGACTGCCTCCACCCTGTCTCTGTCTCCTGTTCCTCAGCCTATCCCATCCACACCATCAGACCAGCCTGCACACACCTCAACAACCCAAGGGCAGCTCATCCAGACACAAGCACCACAGAACCCACAAGCATTCACCCAAGCAACACCCAGATGCAGACATTCCAACAGTCACTACCACCTCTGTGTCCCCCTCCTCCTCGTCTCCCTCCTCCCTCCCTGTGACGTCTCCACTCACACCTGCATGCACACCACCATCAGCCAGTGCTTCCATCACCAGCACACCCTCCAGTCCAGTCCGCACACGTGCAGTCACCACCCCCACTGCCATTTACACATCCCCTGTGTCCTCTCCCACTGTGTCTGTCACCCCCTCTTTCAAGACACACAAACGCAGGCAGCCACCCACCCAACAGCCATCCACCTCACGACAGCCTCCAGCACATGCACCTGCACCCAAAGACAGCACACCTGACTCTCCTACAACCACATCCTCTTCCTCCACTTCCATCTCCACTTCTCCAACCTTTTACCTTGGTCCTAAGAAACTTTTCCTTGCTAATCTTGACCTCTTTCCCTCCACTGACCCACCCCCTCCATCTGCAAAGAGTCCCAAGAGCACCTCAGCCACCACCAGCCCAGCTTCGAGTGTCACTGTGGTGCATGGGTTCTGGAGCCCACCATTTGCCAGCAGTGACACCTCAATCAGCAGCAAGGGGACAGCCAGCCCCCCACCAGGCAAGAAGACCAGGAAGCTGAAGGGCCACCGTGAGAGGACTGACACGGCTGCCCCCAAGGAGCCAAGTACGCCCACTTCACCAGCCACAACAGCTAGGGGAGGCAAGGGCCCGAGAGCCCCATCTAAGGAGCGAAAGGGCAGCAGGGCGGAAGAGTCAGCCAGCAGGAGCGCAGAGCAGGAGGGGCCCACAAGCCCCATCCCGGGTGTTAGGAAGGACACCAAAGGGCCCAGGACTCCATCACCGAAGGGTCCAGCAACAGCACGGTCGGAGGGTGACTGAGCAGGGAGTCCAGGCCAGGTCTGGCTCCCTTGACCTACTGGACGAGCACCGCTGAACAGGGCCCCGCCGTGCAGAAGAGCACCGCTGAACAGGGCCCCGCCGTGCAGAAGAGCACCGCTGAAGAGGGCCCCACCGTGCAGAAGTGCACCGCTGAACAGGGCCCCGCCGTGCAGAAGAGCACCGCTGAAGAGGGCCCCGCCATGCAGAAGAGCACCGCTGAAGAGGGCCCCGCCGTGCAGAAGAGCACCGCTGAACAGGGCCCCGCCGTGCAGAAGAGCACCGCTGAACAGGGCCCCGCCGTCTCAAGCACCGCTCCGCTGGGCCCTTCATCTCAAGCACCGCTCCGCTGGGCACCGCCGTCTCAGGCACTGCTCCGCTGGGCACCGCCGTCTCAAGCACCGCTCCGCTGGGCCCTTCATCTCAAGCACCGCTCCGCTGGGCCCTTCATCTCAAGCACCGCTCTGCTGGGCCCTTCATCCCAAGCACCGCTCCGCTGGGCCCTTCATCTCAAGCACCGCTCCGCTGGGCCCTTCATCTCAAGCACCGCTCCGCTGGGCACCTCCGTCTCAAGCAGCGCTCCGCTGGGCCCTCCATCCAAAGCAGCGCTCCGCTGGGCCCTTCATCTCAAGCACCGCTCCGCTGGGCCCTTCATCCCAAGCACCGCTCCGCTGGCCCTTCATCCCAAGCACCGCTCCGCTGGGCCCTTCATCCCAAGCACCGCTCTGCTGGGCCCTTCATCCCAAGCACCGCTCCGCTGGGCCCTTCATCCCAACCACTGCTCCGCTGGGCCCTTCATCTCAAGCACCGCTCCGCTGGGCCCTTCATCCCAACCACCGCTCCGCTGGGCCCTTCATCCCAAGCACCGCTCCCTGGGCCCTTCATCCCAAGCACCGCTCCGCTGGGCCCTTCATCCCAAGCACCGCTCCGCTGGGCCCTTCATCTCAAGCACCGCTCCGCTGGGCCCTTCATCTCAAGCACCGCTCCGCTGGGCCCTCCATCCAAAGCACCGCTCCGCTGGGCCCTTCATCTCAAGCACCGCTCCGCTGGGCCCTTCATCTCAAGCACCGCTCCACTGGGCCCTTCATCCCAAGCACCGCTCCGCTGGGCCCTTTATCTCAAGCACCGCTCCGCTGGGCCCTTCATCCCAAGCACCGCTCCGCTGGGCCCTTCATCCCAAGCACCGCTCCGCTGGGCCCTTCATCCCAAGCACCGCTCCGCTGGGCCCTTCATCTCAAGCACCGCTCCGCTGGGCCCTTCATCTCAAGCACCGCTCCGCTGGGCACCGCCGTCTCATGCACCGCTCCGCTGGGCCCTCCATCCAAAGCACCGCTCCGCTGGGCCCTTCATCTCAAGCACCGCTCCGCTGGGCCCTTCATCTCAAGCACCGCTCCGCTGGGCCCTTCATCCCAAGCACCGCTCCGCTGAGCCCTTCATCCCAAGCACCGCTCCGCTGGGCCCTTCATCCAAAGCACCGCTCCGCTGGGCACCGCCGTCTCAAGCACTGTTAACGGTTCACTGTGCCCTCCATGCATCCTCCTTGACCAGTGGAGACTGTAATCCACCTGATGGACTGTGGCTTTGCACTCCCCAGGATTGATCAGTGGGCAACCCACCCACTGTAGAGACTTGAGAGACTGTGGCTTTGCACTCCCCAGGATGGCCGAGTGGGCAAGCCACCCACTGTAGAGACTTGTGAGACTGTGGCTTTGCACTCCGCAGGATTGATCAGTGGGCAAGCCACCCACTGTAGAGACTTGGGAGACTGTAGCTTTGCACTCCCCAGGATGACCGAGTGGGCATGGTGGCCCCTTCGTGGATCTGGCGTCGTGGACTCATGTGGCTGTGGTGCCCCCCCCCTTCCCTTCCCCCTGAGGTGCCTGTAGTTATTTCATCAGATGCCCCTGCAGTGTTCTCTCCAAAGGACTCAGGTCTCCTGTGTGGGCTTTGCCCTTGTGTTGCTACACTTTGGCCCACGGACACTTTGAATCTCGTTAGTTGTGCAGGACTTATTGCCTCGGTTTTTCGTATGAACTGGATATTGAATTTGGATTTTTGAGTTGTTATTGCTATTTGACCGTGACTTATCAGTGTTTTTTTTTCCCCATAAATTTCGAGTCACTATTTAATTATGTCCTAGTTTTCTTTACGGGGGTTTGGGTGGGTTCACTGTGACTTGTTGCTCTGCATTGGTGTGTACATGGTTTGGGGGGGTGGGTGTATCGCGTATGTGTGTGCATGTGACCTTTCGTCCTCCCCCCTCCCCTGTGTCGTAGGTGCAGTACTCACCGTTGTCGTCTGCGCCGGCGTTCGTACTCGTGGTAGATGAGCAGGTAGACGAGAGCAGGTAGGATGTTTAATTCGGGTTCCATGCTGTCCTCCTTCCTCGTGGAGTGCGTAGAGGTGAGCGTTTTCCCGTTCGTAGTCTGTTTCCGCCTTGTTTTTATCGGCGGTGCTCCCGCCCCGGAAAAGGTGGCGGATTGGCCGGTAATGATAGTGTGGGCGGAACATTGTCTGCCGCCTGGCTGTTGGCGGTGACCGCCGCGCTGTTTGTCGGTCCCGCCGTGGCGGGCGGAGTGTTAATGTGGCGGGCTCTGTTGGCGGTTCCCGCCAGGGTCAGAATTCCATTTTTTGGACCGCCGGCCTGTTGGCGGGTTGGCCGCCGCTTTATCACCGACCGCCAGGGTTGTAATGAGGGCCAAAATCTGCCAGAAAAGAGTGAGCCATCCGACTCCGCCAGGCCGAACGACAGCGGGAAACAGGCTGCACAGAATCCTCCACCATTAAGGCAAAAACTAAACCGCCTGATTCAGAATTCAGCACAGTGGTTGTGCAACGGTGGTACGCCATTGGTGGTACGGACCGCTGTGGTCACAAAATGGACTCACCAACAACAACAACCCACATTGGACAATTTGAAAACCCCACACCTGAGACACATACATACACTTCATACACCTACACACCCCACTATAAAACACTTACCCACAATACCCACAATCTCAAGGTATTCCTACCTGTTCTCACACAACTACCGGCCAACGGGAAAGGGTCACCAGAAACTCAAGTCACGTCTTTGCACACCCCAAGCCACGTATAACTCACAAACACACAACCACGCATCCCACAACAGCACCTTCAATTTTCACCACACCTGCCACCAACTAATCTCACACACTGCACAACCCCAAACAACACCACCACATCACAGTACACATCTCCCCACACAACCAACTACGGCACACCCTAAGAACTCCCGGTTCACTGACAGGGAGTTTCAGACCATGTGGACGACATAGTCCGGATGGAGCCACAGCTGTTCGGTGCAGACATCCAGCAGACATCCATAGCCAGGAAGATGGAGCTATGGCAGAGGATCATCAGAAGGGTGAATGCAGTGGGAAACCATGCACGCACAAGGGACGACATCAGAAAGAGGTGGAACGACATGCGGGGAAGGTCTGGGTGAAGGCATCACAATACCAGATTGCAATCCACAGGACTGATGGTGGTCCCCCACCACCTCCCCCCGAGTTGACCGAGTTGGAGGAGAAGGTCATGGCAATCCTACATCCAGAGGGCATCACTGGACTCACTGGAGGACTGGACTCTGGTAATTCAATGACACACTCTACCCACCACTGCACCTGAAAGGCATGTCACCCCCTCCCCCTTTACCTAAGCTAAGACACTCTATCCCATATCCATCCCAACCCATCAACTACCCACACCCATCCCCTGGTAAGTCAATGACACACACCCCCACCACCTGCACCTGCAAGGCATGTCACCCCCCCCCCCTGTACCTAAGCCAAGACACTCATCTGGCCCTCATTACAACATTGGAGGTAATGACCGCCTACTGCCATGGCGATGGCAGCCAACATACTGTTGCCGTGGCTACCAGCCGCCCACCCTCATTATGACCGTAGACAGAATTCCATCAGAAGGCTGGCGGAATACCATCGCCGGTCATGGCTGCAGACAGCGGTAAGGTGGCGCTGCTGTCAGCAGTAGCGCAATGCCAGCAAAACACCGCTGACCGTATCATGAGCAAGCAAGCAGGTAAGTCGGGTTCCCCGATAGGTGAGGGGGTGGGGTTTGTTGTGTGTGTATGTGGGGGGTGTCTGTTTTTGTATGCGTGCATGCAGGTGTGAGTCATGTTGAATGAGTTCATGAATGACTGAATCTGAGTGTATGATGTGTGTTGTGAATGCGTGTGTGCCACAATGTATGTTGGTATGTTTGCGATGTGTGGGTATGTATGTGTGCATGTGTGGGTGAATGTGGGTATGCGTGTGTGTATGAGTGTGTATGTGTGCCCGTGTAGGTGTGTAAATGTGCAGGGGGCAGGAGAGGGAGGAGGAAGGTGAGGGAGGGTTCTGGGGAGTGGGAGGGGTGTGGGGGAGACCCCTATCAGGTGCCAGGAAAGGAATTCCGTGGCACTGATAGTGCCTACCACCATGCTTTTCGTGACGGTACGCTTGCCACGAAAACCATGGTTGTAGGCGGGGTCCCGTGGGTGGGATTGTGACGGCCGCCTGGCTGGAGACTGAATTCTCCAGCCCAGCGGCCGTTACCACCCTGGCGGACGGAGTGGTACATTGGCTGTTTGGCTTGAGCCAAACCGCCAATGTCATAATTTGGGAAAAGGTACCGCCAGCCTGTTGGCAGTACCTTTCTCCAAATTACCGCTAACCTCCAGGGTCGTAATGAGGGCCTCTATCCAATATCTATCCCAACCCATCGACCACCCACACCCATCCCCTGCATGCCCATGCACCCCACTTACATCTACCCAACCAATTTGCACACAACTTCCAGTCCCTACATGTAATGCTTGAAACACAAGTGCCACAATGCACCACCCATCCCAATAATTCCATGCACCGACCCATTCCAATGGGAGTCCTGCATGCAGATGTATTGGAATGTAAGCACAATCAACTGGTGGCAGATTCTAATAGGGAAATGGCAATTACAGGACAGAGGACAGAGGACAGAAACAGAAGGAAACACATGTCATTGCGAATTTGTGCAAACAATGTACTTGTGCAATGTCCATCATCGACAACTAACTAACTGTCAATGCCATATCCCCTGAAGCTGTTGAACACAACTGCCACCGAGCTAATGCACAGTCAAACATTCTGCAGGACACACAATCAACTTGATTTGTTGTACTCCACAGGTGACACTGCCCCAATGCAGCCATCAGGAGGTGCCAGGAAGTGCCAGTCCCACAGCAGAAGAAGGCCCCGGTAAAGACACCACAGCGGAATGTCTGGATCTGGACGAGCAGCCTGGCCCATTGGGAACCTCTCGTCAGTCACCCTCCAGAAACCCCACCCAGCCCACCAGACAGACCCCCACCTCACAGCCACCTCCAACAGCTATGGTCCTTTGCCCTCAAACCAGTGTCCCTGGCTCAGCCACTGTGTGCCCACCTGTACAGAGACCGGAGCCACCACCTGTCCCCAAGCAAGACGATGAAGGTCCTGGTGCAAGTGGGAGTGGGTGACTGTAACGGGGGCCTGGCCCAGTGGGAGGCCATCTGTGGGACAAGGGAGGAGCCAAATAAGGGTATAGACTGGCCAGAAGGCCATTTCCCAAATCCTGCAGCATACCAGCACACCCAGGACGGGATAGGCCAGATTCTGCCTACTTTGCAGGAGATTCAGAGGCTTCAGAGTGAACACCATCAGGAGGTCATGGAGCAATGGCAGGCCCACAATGCCACCATGGCCTCCATCAAAGGGGTGCCGCAGGACGTGACTGGAGTATTGCGTGAGATCTCTACCCACATGCAGGCTCCGTCCACAAGACACGAGGCACCCCAGACCTCCACATCTGCTGCTGGTAGTAGACTGGAGGCCCTGCCAGGGAACACACAGTACACCAGCAACCCTTCCTCTGCTGCCCAAGAACCCCTTCGCAAACATGGCCATCCAAACAGACATATCTCTGAAACTGTAGCCATGACTAAACCCGCCACCAGGAAGTGATCCCTTCTTGTACTGTCTCCCTTGTGTGCCACTGACACACCTTGTTGACCATCTACTGTCCGTCCTCCATTTCCCAATGGCCCCATGGACTCTGGACCTGTGCTACCAACAGTTGTGAACACCAAACAGACTATTTCATCCACCATCTGCCCACTCACTTTTTTTTACCATGCCTTATGTAGCAGCACTTAAATAAAAGTTGGTCATGCACAGCCAATGTATCTATGCTTTATTCGTAATGCATACATGTGATGTGTTACTTTCTCTATGTCAAATGTTAAACAGTACCAGAAATTGGCTAGGGCAAATGTCTGCAGGCATGTAACATTCCAAATCTGAGAAATGGTTTCCTCACACTTGCACCAGGAAAGTCCTAATCCTCCTTGTTCACAGCATGGCTAAGGGTATTCCAGCATAATAAAACCTGTGAGGAACAGACATGTAGCATACATTTAGGTACAGTATGTTCAATGACACATGTACCTACATTGTGTCCAAAGTTGAACATCATTGCCAGAGTACTGTCACTTATTTACTGACCAGTGTCACCATATGTCAGTTGTACTATACACCAATTATGCATATACATATGCAGCTTCCAAAATTAGTACAATTGTAGGCCAAACAGTCCATACATGTGAAGGCAGGAAGCACATCCAGGAACACAAAGCTTCTGTGTGTGAACTACCTTTGGGAGTCATCAAACATGTGAAGCAGTAAGAGGTATGTGACAGTACACACATTGCACCACACACCCACTACTGTGTCCCCAGCACTGGTTGTACAATCTTACAACTGTAAACGACCCTACGTAGAAAATTTTGTAGGACACATCAGCCTAAATGTGCCTGCAACTCATTGGAAGTATAGCTGAAGGAGCTGAGTTCTGGAGTCCACATCATCCTCCCCTTCTTCATCATTGTCCTCTGTCCCCTCAGCTGCTACCAGTGGATCATGTTGTTCCTCATCTTTCAGTAGCAGTACGTGTCTCCTTATTGCCAAGTTGTGCAGCATATAGCAGGCCACGATGATCTGGCAAACCATGTTTAAGGAGTAGAACAGGGATCCGCCTGATAAATGCAGGCACCGGAATCTTGCCTTCAGGAGGCCGAAGGTCCTTTTGATAACTCGTCTTGTCCTGCCATGTGCCTCATTGCATAGAATTTCATCCCTGACCTGGGATACCTCACAGGTGTCAACAGCCAGGACAGGTTTGGATAGCCAGAATCACCTGGGAAGACTGGGAATACATAGCACATGTCAGCATTGTGTAGATGACAAAAAAGACAGGTTGTTAGCTATTGCACTCTCTCATCTCACTCACCCACAAGCCAGGCTCTCTCTCCTTGTAGTTGTGCCATCAGGTGTGGGACACCTGCTGTTCCTTAAAAATGTAAGAGTCATGCACAGATCCAGGGAATTTGGCAATTACCTGGGAGATATACTGGTCTGCAACACACACTACCTGTACATTAATGGAGGGATAACTTTTCCTATTCCTGTACAACTGTTCATTGACCCTGGGAGGAATCAAGGAAACATGGGTGCCATCTATGGCCCCACCCACATATGGAATCCATACAATGGCATAGAAATCTGATTTCACAGTGGGAAAGTCAGCAGCTTGGGGAAATTTGATGTAGGTGTGGAGGTATTTCAGCAAGACAGTCAGGACATCCCTTAAGATGTTACTGAACATTGGCTGTGACACACCTGCTGCCAAGGCGACTGTCTCCTAAAATGACCCACTGGCCAAGAAATGTAGCACAGATGGTACCTGCACGGTGGGTAGAATAGCATAGGGATTACGTAGATCTGGCTCAAATTGGGCACACAGTTCATGTATGGTCATCCGGTTCAAACTGTAGGTCAGTATGATGTGTCGTTCCTCCATGGATGCCAGGTCAGCTAGGGGCCAATACACTGGTGCATTCCTCAGTCTCTGTAGAGGTCGTTACTTAGGGAGGGACAGCACACATTTTTCACCACACCAACAAATCACGGATGATGGCAATGCATACACAACAGCACAAACGTAGCCTTCACATCATGGAAGGGTTGCATAAAGCTAACACTGTGACAATTGACGTGTGTACACAGTGCCATGCAACCTACAAATGCAGATAACTGATGCCACACATCACATATGTCATGTATTGCTGTGTATGACTGGTGTGCATGATAGCATGGAGGGTGCGTAGAGATTGCACTCTATTAAATTTTACACTTCAAATGTTGGTCGCCTGTCCTACATGCTGAGGACAGATGGAAGTGACATGACTCCGCTAGTATAAATCATCATTGCGTTAGTCGGTCTGTACTGCTGTGCAATTCCCCATTGGTTAACATTGGGGTCTATGGGGAATCAGGGACCAATCACGATTGCCACCTGCGGTGACGGTGCATACCACTGAGGTCTTCACCGCCATTTTGATTTCCCTTAGCCGCTTGACTCCTGCACTCACCACGACCACTACTCCACTGTGTGTGCTGCTGTGTCCTGCATCTGGTCATGAATATGGCACATGCTACAGGGGAGAGGGCCCTAGCATTCACCTGGGGATTTCTGAAGAAGCTTGTGGATGGGGTCCTACCCCTGTATGCAAAGTTGCATGGGTGACCAGAGGACCAGGTGAGTGGATGAGCAGTGTCCTAGTAGTGCGAGCGATTGCTTGGGTGCAGGTGTGTGTGAATGTAGGATTACCAAGCATATTGGAGTAGCAGAGTAGACCATCAATGAGTACCTGTAGGAAGATAATGGAATGTATTGTTGTCAACTGTCAGTGCGATTGTATCCTATGTCAGCATGTGTGTGCTCAGTCTATATTAATGTGTATTCCAAATTTCTCCCATGCAGGCCAGCGCCCATCAGAAGAAGGGGTTATGATGAGCCATCGTCAAGGACGTGCAGACCCTGGGGGTCTATAGCTGGTGGAGCACCGACTGCAGGAAACAGTGGGAGGACCTGAGAAGCTGGGCCAGGTAGACTGCAGAGCTCCAGCTGGGAAAGGCCTCCCAACGAGTGAGGGGTGCATGACAGACCCTGACCCCTAATGACCTGCATACTGGCGGTGGCCTACCCAGCCTTGGATGGGCTCTTGAAGGCATCACTGTAGCCACAAGGGTTTGAGTTTTCACACAGTCCTGCATGCCAACTGTATTGGGGGGATGGTAGGCAATGTGGGGAAAGGCTGCTGTGACAGTAACTCATAGGTGTCAAGGTATGCAGGTGTTTAGCTTCTTGCCCAGGTTATGTTACCTTGTTGTGTAGGTGGCATGTGTACCCAGGTAAAGTGGAAATTGTATTGTACAGTCAGTCAGGTACTGTTCCAGTTGTCTTGCTAAGTGACGTAGTAGTACTAGACACCTGAGCATTAAATGGATACCTCAGTTGGAGTTGCTGGACATGTTCATTGAATCTGTAGGGCACCACTTCCAGTGTAGTGTACTCCAAAGAGGCAGGTGTACTCATTATCAGTGGTACATTCCTATAGTGCAAAGGCATGGTAAGGTGAGCCCTGGGACTGAAGTGTACTGCATGTATGCCTACCCACATCATAGTTGAGTTGCTCACAGCCTGCATCCCTTTATTTGTCTCCCCCCCCTCTGTTTTCTTGTGTCCTTGTGTGCATCAGCATCATCAGGCAAAGGAGCTGAGGCACAGGCGAGTGGGGATGCTGCAGCCCATGGGACCCAGGAGGCACAGTCCACTGACACTGAGGGAACCAATGGGTTGGAGGGTGAGGGGAGCACCACGGGGGAGCCTACTACCACTGCAACATCAGACTCAGATTTCTCCTCTGATGGCAGCTCTCTGGTGGTGGCGGACCCCTCTGGGACCACCCCAGCAACATCTTTGTCAGCTGCTCTCCTTACCAGCACCGCAGTCCCAGTATCTCCCCACCCAGGCATCAGACACTTAAGGGGACTGTATTAATTAAAATAAAGTCTCCCGATTTTAACCTATGGAGGCTATTCACTACATTGAGGGAAAACACATTTGGCTATTTTACCTCACCAGGGCTTATAAAAATGTTTTATAAGGTCCCTGCCTATAATTACATGGCAACCAACTCTAGGGGCACATAGGGCACACCTTAGGGGTGACTTATATGTAAAAATAAGGTAGTTTAGGACTTTAGAAGTACTTTTAATTCCAAATAGAATTTGCATTTAACTTTAAAAGAAGCCAGCAAGGCAGACCTGCCTTTAAAATGACCCTGGACATCTCAGCAGTACACCTATGGGTTCACTACCTATGCTTGGGTTTCTAAACCTACATTCCCTACCATATGCTAGGGACGAATAGGTAGGTTGACATAGCCAATTATAATTAGCCTAATTTGCATACTCATTTTATACAGCGCACAGGCCTTGGGACTGGTTAGCAGTGCCCAGGACACCATCAGAGTCAGGAAAACACTAGCAAAAAGTAAAAAAGGGAGCAAAATGTAGGGGGCCTCTGCAATCAGCCCTGTTTTCTCACACAAGCCCCCCTCCAGCCCACATGACCAGGAGAATCTTCCTGGCTTGTCAGGTGAGGAAGGCAGTGAAGAAAATTGGCTGTCCATTTGCAAGGCCTACTCTGCCTTACATCCTCCTGTCATGGTCACTCGATCTAGGTAGTGAACCCATCACAACAGTGAAAGGACCCATCTTAAACTGAAACTTCCCTGTAGGGGGGTCTTCCTCCTCTCTCTGTGCCAACTTGGGTAGTGAGGTGCCCACCTCCCCTATCCCTAACTTTGCTAGGGCAACACCTAACTTACCCAAAGAGGTCACCTAACACTTGAGCAACCCCACCATGACCAACAGGGTCAGGGGGCCTACTTTGCATTTGGCCTGTGGTCTGCCTCCCAGGCCAAGTGCAGTGCTGCCATGAAGGCCAGCACCGAGCAGAGGCTGCTGACAGCTGTCAACGCCCAGAACCACACCCTAAGCTCTCCACTGACAGGTAGGTGAGCTGCTTTAAGGGCAACTGTGGGGTCCTGGCACCCCTCTTGCTGTTTAGAGTGGGGGGCTACGATATCCTGTAGCAGATACCCTCCTTCCACTCTCCCTTCTGTCCGTGCAGGGGCAACACCCAGCATCTGGACAGCTTCCTGACCTCTCAGGACTTCATGGGGGCCGGTGAGGCCTCACCAGTACCAATTCTTGGCTCCTCTCCTACTGGGGCAGAAGGCTGTTGGCTCCCTGGAACTCTCTTTAAGAGTGGCCTACCCTTCTTTTTCTTCTTCCTTTTTCTTGGGGACCCCTGTCTCCTAAATGTAGGAACTGGCTCCCTTTGACTTTGGGTTGGGGGGGCGCCCTGGGCGACCGTCCCATCTGGGACCTGACTCACCTCTGGGAGGCCGTTGCCTGGGATACAATCTAGGGGTAGGTGAGCACTGACCACCATCCTATACCAGTCAAGGATACCCTCCCTCTCTAGGGGCACTATGGCTACAGGTTTGATGGTGACCTCACCTGTGGCTATCCTGACTTTCCTGGTCTCTCCTGGGACATACATGTTTGGGGTCACCAGCCGGTCACTCACTGTAGTGTGACTGGCACAGGTGTCTCTCAGGCCAGTGGTAGGGATCCCAGCTTACCCTCTGTTCTGTCTCCCAGCCCAATGCTATGAGGACCTCAATATCTGAGAAGCCCTCCTCCATGGCAACACTGGACAGCCCAGCGCTAACCACCTTATTTGGACAGGCCGCATCTCCTCTGACGTGACCTGTCTGCTGACAGTCAAAGCAAGCCTTACTATCCAAGAGCATTTTTAACCCTGGGTCTCCCTGTCTCTGCTTGTCAGAGTGGGAGTGGGATTTACTCCCCTCCTTCTTAGTGTACTGGGTTACAGAGGGAGTCTCTGTTGTGGGCCTACAGCCTCCCTCCTTGGGGTTTTGGGGACCTGCCCCCCCTTTCATGGAGTCTCCCCCCTGGGTCTTGACAACCACCCTGGTTCTCAACCACTCATCAGCTGTCTCTACCAGCTCTTTGTGATTGGTCAGCTTAGAGTCCACCAGATGCTGGTGTAACCTTTCTTGGATGAAATTGGTCAAGATATGCTCTCTCACGGTCAAATTGTATAGCCCCTCAAAGGTACTTACCGTGTTGCCCTGTATCCAGCCCTCTAGTGCCTTAACTGAGATGTCTACAAAGTAAACCAAAGACTGGGTATTGACCTTCTGGGTGTCCTTGAACTTAATCCTGTACTTCTCTGGGGTAACACAAAACACCTTGGTTATGTACCTCTTCATACTAGGGTATGAATCTGCCTCCTCCCCACTTAAGGTCAGAAGCCTATCCCTCCCAGTGTTGGGGACCAACTCCCATAGAAGTGAACCCCAGTAGTGAGGCTTTACTCTCCTCATCTGGAGGGCCCTCTTAAAGACCTCGAACCACTTGACTATGTCATCCCCCTCTACATAAGCAGAAACAACTGACTTTGGTAACCTGGGGCAAAACCCCCCACTTATGGACACCTCAACTTCTCTGTCGCTGCCACCAACTCTCTGTTCAACCTTTGGCCACTTCATTTTCTCTAAGACCAACTTCTCTGCCTCCAAAGCTATGAGGGCTACCTGGGCTCAAGTTCCCCTTCCCTGAGGTCCAGGTCTGCTTCTTCTTGGTCTAAAGCCACAGACCCTCCCCTCCCACTAGTTCTGGATGGGGCCCTAACTGCAAAGATTATAGTTAGCCAATCATCCTCCATCTCCTGGAGGTTGGATAGGACATCTTCCCTCTCCCTCCCTACCTCTGAAGCTTTCTCAGCCTCTATCTGCACTACCCAGGCTTCGAGGGACTTGACCACCATAGCCTTTCTAAGGTTGTTAGAAGCAGGTGTTCTCCTCTTTCTGCACAACACCCTAAGCTCAGCTGCAGTGAGTGTCGGTAGGCTAGCCAGATAAAACTCCATGGTCACCCTTAGGTTTTGTGTCACTTAAAAAAAACTTTGGCACCAATTGATCAGAACAATTTAGAATAATCAACAATGAAGTAATTAATAAAAATAGTCCAAATTTGCAAAAATCAAAAAAACTTTTTACAGGATTTTTAACATATTTCACTTAAAACTGTAGTGTGATATTAAACACAAGTACTAGATCCCACCACTGCACACCAACAAGTTGGAAAGTAGATTATTAGTAAGGGCAGGTAAGTACTTCCGCCTAGCAATAGGCCACCAACCCCCACTTAGGTCCAGTTAGGTCTCAATAAATTACACCCAGCTAAACCCTTTGTAGCTTGGCAACGAGCGACAAGGCTTAACTTAGGAGACAAGTGTGTAAAGCGTTTAAAAATCACAAAACAGTAAATAAGTAAGACACAAAACACAATAAAAATCCAACACCAATTTATAAGAATAGATTATATTATTATCTTTAAAATAACACAAAATTGATTAAAATCAGATAAGGGGAACTGGAGATATGATTTTTTAAAGTATTAGGCCCTCATTACAACCCTGGCTGTCAGTGATAAAGCGCTGGTAACACTGCCTACAGGCCGGCGGTAAAACAAATGGAATCATGACCACGGTGGAAACCGGCAACACATACAGCCACTTTAAAACTCCGACCGCCAAGGGGGTAGCAACAAACACCATGGTGGTAACCGCCAACAGCCAGGCCAGCTTATCCGGGGCGGTACCAATGCCATAAAAAGCACGGCGGAAACAGAACACAGAAGGGAAACGACTCACCTCTCGACACTCAAGGAAGAACCAGGACGCCAAGGAGCCCGAGCTGCAGGTGTTCCCCATGCTGGTGTATCTTCATACCCCAGGAACATGAATGCTGGCGACAACGACCACAGTGAGTACTGCACCTAGCACTCAAGGGATGGGGGAGGAAAAAGAGAGTGACCCACACACGCAACACGCAACACCCCCACTCCCACCCTCAATCCCAACACTATACACACAAACACATGCAACAACATTGCATATACACTCCGTAACCCTCTGGAATAAGGCAAGGACAAAAGGAATGGAGTATTATGAGTGTAATATTAGTAATACTGAGAAATACGTTCATAAAGAAAAAACAGTATGCACAATATATACAATATATACAAAAGGCGGGACAATGCCCACTCAAAAATTGTCCATGGCCCACTGGGCCAAAACACATAGGCCAAGCCCACACTTGACACCTGCCTCAAAACGGAGAGAACACTGCAGGGGCATCAGGTCGAAAACACACAGGCACCTTAGGGGGAACGAGGAATGGGGGGGCACCTCAGCTGGAAGATGGTATTACGCCACTGCTCCTGGAGGGGGCTCCATGCCCACTGCTTGGTCCTAGGGAGTGCAAAGTCACAGTCTCTCAAGTGGGTGGTTTGTCCACTGCTTGGTCCTGAGGAGTGCAAGGTCACAGTCTCTCAAGTGGGAGGTTTGCCCACTGCTTGGTCCTGGGGAGTGCAAATCCACAGTCTCTCAAGTGGGTGGTTTGCCCACTGCTTGGTCCTGGGGAGTGCAAGGCCACAGTCTCTGAAGTGGGTGGTTTGCCCACTGCTTGGTCCAGGGGAGTGGAAGCCACAGTCCCTCAAGTGGGTGGTTTGCCCACTGCTTGGTCCTGGGGAGTGCAAGGACACAGTCTCTCAAGTGGGTGCCAGTTTTCCACTGGTTCTGGAGGGGGCTTTGTGCCCAGTGTGCTTCATCCTGGCTGGAGGGGCTGAGTGGATGGCTTCTTCCACTGGTTCTGGAGGCGGCCTTGCGCCCAGTGTGCTTCATCCTGGCAAGGAGGGGCCGAGTGGATGCCTTCTTCCACTGGTTCTGGAGGGGGCCTTGTGCCCAGTGTGCTTCATCCTGGCAAGGAGGGGCTGAGTGGATGCCTTCAGCCACGAGTTCTGGAGGGGGTATTGCGCCCTGTGATGCAGATGTTTTGGAGTACAAGGTCACAGTCTCTCACCCGGGTGTCACAACAACAGCTTTTGCAGGGGTCAGGATGCACTGCAGCCCATGTAGTCACCACTACACTCTGCTCTCTGGTGGTGATGGCTGCTCAGTGTTTGCCAGTTGCGCTGCAGGTGGCGGTGCTGGCAGTTGTGGTGGTAGCCTCCAGGCCTTTACCTGTAGCCTCGGACGGCTGCCCACTTGGGCTGCTGCTGCTGGCAGTGGAGCTGCTGGTGGTGGGGCAGGTGGCGGTGCTGGCGGCGGTGCAGGTGGCGGTGCTGGCCGCAGTGCAGGTGGCGATACTGGCAGTTGTGGTGGTAGCCTCCAGGCCCTCACCTGCAGCCTCGGATGGCTGCCCACTGGGGCTGCTGCTGCTGGCAGTGGTGCTGCTGGTGGCGGGGCAGGTGGCTGTGCTGGCAGCAGTGCAGGTGGCGGTGCTGGCCGCGACGCAGGTGGCGGTGCTGGCCGTGGTGCAGGTGGCGATACTGGCAGTTGTGGTGGTAGCCTCCAGGCGTTCATCTGCAGGTTCGGACGTCTGAACTGCCATGGCTGGTGTTCTGTGCCTCTTACTGCCCTTGGCAGATAGTGGTGCCTCCTTGCTCCTGCCAGCTGGAGTCTTTGACTTGGCCTTGCTGGCTGCTTGTGCCTCCTTCCCCTTGCTGGATGCTGTCCCCTTCTTGCCCTTGCCAGGTGGCGGACCCTTCTTGGCCTTGGCAGGTGTTGGTGGCACACTGGCTGGGCTGACTGGTGCCTCCTTGGAGCCTCTCACAGCTGTAGAAACCAAAGTGGCCGTGGACTGGGTGGCTGAGGTGCTGGGTTCTGGCCACCCTGCCCGTGGTGAAGGACAAGGGGTGGATGGGTATGGAATAAGTCATTGGTGGCAAGGAAAAGCTTCTTAGGGACACTGGGGTGGGAAGAGGGTGAAGGTTTGGGACAGGAGGAAGAGGGAGTGGTTGTAGGAGGTATCAGTCTGCTGTGTTTGGGTGCAGGTGCATGGGCTGGATTCCGTTGTGAGGTGGATGCCTGTTGGGTGGGTGTGTGCTTGCGTTTGTGTACTTTGGGAGGAGGGGTCACAGCCACAGTGGGAGAGGACACAGGGGACATGTGCGTGGATGTGGGGGTGGTGACTGCCAGTGAGGGGCATGTAGTGATAGGCGTGCTGGTGATGGAGGTAGTGGATGAGGAGGTACTGCATGCAGGTTTGAGTGGAGACACTACTGGGAGGGGGTGGACGAGGAGTAGGAGGCGGACACAGGGGAGGCAGTGGATGTTGGTGTGTCTGCATGTGGATTGTGCTTGTGTGAGTGCCTGTGAGATGAGGAGTGGTGGTTGTGTTTGCCTGAGCCACTTCTGTGTGTTGATTTGGGTGGTGCTGGTCTGAAGGTGTGCTTGGGATATGCTGGGTTTGAGGGGATTGGGACTGGGTAGAGGAAGATGGAGGGGGAGGCTGGAGACAGGGACAATGGCTGCAATCAGTGTGGAGGCCAGAGCCTGGAATGCTCTCTGTTTTGGCCTCTGCGCCAGAGTGAATGCCCTCCAGGTATGCATTTGTTTGTTGCAAATGCCCTGCTACACCCTGGATGGCATTCAGAATGGTTGACTGCCCAACAGCGAGGGATCTCAGGAGGTCAATAGCCTCCTCACTGAGGGCAGAAGGTCTGACTGGGGCGAAGGAGATGCCCACCCTCCTGGGTGAGCGGGCACAGGAAACACACTGAGGGGCTACTGGGAAGGCGGTGCTGGTATGGGAGGTGGCGGCTGTACTTGTTGTTGGAGTGGGCATAGAGGTGTCCACCACCGCCAGGGAGCTTCCATCGGAGGAGGAGTTGCTGTCGGTAGTGTCCCCTCCTGTCTCTGTTGTGGTGCTCCCCTCACCCTCCATCCCACTGGTGCCCTCACCGTCGGTGGATTCGGCCTCCAGGCCCATGTGGGATGCAGCTCCCTCCGTCGCTGGTGCCTCTGCTTCTCCGCTAGATGATGCTAATGCACACAAGGACAGGGTGACAAAACAAAAAGGGGGGGGAGAGACAGAGGAAAAACTTGGTCAATGCCTGCAACAACACTACCGTTGTCGTACACAACACTCAGGGTTCAGTCCTATGCACTAGTCCATGCACTACCAGTTACAATGCTAGTCACCAGCCCATGGGGTACAATGCCTAATGCCGTTAGCTGCACACCTGAAACCCACAGGACCCTGCCCAGTAGTAGATGCCCACTAACACTATTGGGATTGGAGTGCTTCAGAGCCTACCCAACATGGGACCTACCCTGCCATGTTTGCGCTGGCCCTCGGGCACCCACAGCCCACATCCACCATCCAGGTAAAACCTTAACACTTGCAAAGTCATGGTTCTGAATCTGTACTCACCCCCTTGTGGCTGCTGCAATGCCCTCAAGTGCCCATCCAACTCTGGATAGGCCACCACTAGAATGCGGAACATCAGGGGGGTCAGGGTACAATGGGCACAACTTCCTCGTTGGGAGGTCAGCCCCAGCTGGGCCTCGGCCGTCTTCCTTTCCCAGCGGTGCAGGTCCTCCCACTGTTTTCCGCAGTGGGTGCTCCGCCTGTCAAAGACCTCCAGGGTCCGCACCTCCTTGGCGATGGCACGTCAAATACCCTTTTTCTGATGGGCGCTGACCTGCAGAAAAATATGCATAGAAAGAGGTATGAGTCAAACAGTCCGACCTGTTACACTCATGGCCCACCATATACCTCCCATCCCCTTATGCACAGACATTGGCCACCAGACATGCAGCACTCTGCCAAGGACCCCTCAGTCCTCCCCTATATGAGGCTTACACACACAGCAATCCATACATTCATGGCCCACACATCATGCTCACAGTGTACTCACCCGTTTGTCTGGAGGACCATAGAGTAAAGTGTACTGGGGTAGGACCCCATCCACCAGTCTCTCCACCTCCTCCGAAGTGAAGGCGGGCCCTTTCCCAAAACTCTTGAGCCATTGTCGCTTCCAGACACAGGTCACAGCAGCACTTGCAGTGTAGGTCCTCTCCTGTTGAAGATCAGGTAGCAAGTGAGTGAACAGATTGAAAATGGTGGTCACGTCTGCGGCGGTGCGTACCGTCACCGCAGGCGTACATGGCCATTGGCTCCTGGAGCCCATAGGGCCCAATGATAACCAATGCGAAGCTGCGCAGCGGTTGTTGACCGCCGACCACGATGGCACACAATGCCAGTGGAATTTCCTCATTTCCAATTGTCTCTCCTCACTGGTTAGGCAGCTGCCATTTCAGGGGGGCACAGGCCATGGCACCTAACTGCGTCACAGCAGACATTGGCACATCAACAGACTCTTGAGTTGACATGCTGTTTCTGTAAAGGAAGACATGCATATTTATTTTAACATATGTGTGAATATGACCCTCTGCTCACCGTTTTTCATCCTAGAGTTCAACCACTGAGGATGAATAGGAGATGGTTACATCCCCCGTGTACAGACCCGTTGTGGACCCGGTGACAATGGAGGACAGGCACATTATCCTAACCTACAGACTTGATATGGCCACAATCCAAGAACTGTGTGCCCAATTGGATCCAGACCTGATTTCAGCTATCCTTTACCCCACAGGTATCCCCCCCTCTAGTGCAGGTCCTGTTAGTGCTCCATTTCCTGGCAAGTGGTTCCTTCCAAGTGACAATGGCCATGGCATCAGGGATATCTCAGGCAAAGTTCTCAATCGTGCTGACCAGAGTGTTGTCTGCCCTTCTGAAACACATGCACAGGTACATTGTATTCCCCCAGGTGGTGGATTTGGCCACAATGAAGGCTGACTTTTATGCCCTGGAACATATCCTCAACATCATTGGTGCCATTGATGGTACACATATTGCATTTGTCCCCACCCCTTGAGAAATGAACAAGTGTTCAGGAATAGAAAAAGCTTTCACTCTCTGGATGTGCAGATGAAGTGTTTGAAGGACCAGTGCATATATCATGTCAATTACCAAGTATCCTGGCGCTGTGCATGATGCCTTTATCTTGAGGAATAGCAGCATCCCATTTGTGATGTCTCAACTCCAGAGGCACCGGGTGTGGCTAATAGGTGAGCCCATGGTCCCCACCCAGTTGATGTAGGTATCTCAGTGTGGCTTTGACCCTAAGGGTGAGTGTCTGGCTAACAGGTATCCCTTGATATTTTCAGGTGACTCTGGTTACCCCAACCTCTCATGGCTACTGACCCCGGTGAGGAATGCCAGGACAAGGGCAGAGGAACGTTACAATGAGGCACATGGGCGAACAAGTAGGATCATTGAGAGAACCTTTGTCCTCCTGAAGGCCAGTTTCCGGTGCCTCCGTCTGACAGGTGGATCCTTGTACTAATCACCCAAGAAGGTGTGCCAGATCATCGTTGCATGTTGCATGTTGCATGTTGCACAACCTGACCTTGAGACTCCAGGTACCTTTTCTGCAGGAGGATGAGCCTGGAGATGGTCGCGTGGCAGAGGTGGAGCCTGTGGACAGTGACGAAGAGGAAGCAGAGGAAGAAGATGTGGACAACAGAAGTACACTCATTCAACAGTACTTCCAGTGACACACAGGTCAGACACTGTAACTTCACCTTCCATTGCAGTTTTGTGTTTGACATTGAACATGGCAGCCTGATTTCCCTATTTCTATGGCCACTTACTGTACCCTTTGGCATCTCTATTTTCAGATCTCTATGCCCCACTCTGGCTCCCGGTGTGTTCACTGCCCACTACAGGTTATACCTATGTTAATATTACAGTTGAATAGAAATGCAATGTTTACAGTTTGTGAAACTAATAAATTTGTCAAATAATCCACAGACTCCACACTTGAATTTGTTCAAAGGGTGTTTATTTAGGTGCTAATAAGTGGAGGGGGTATTGCAATGGACTGGGTTGCTGATGGAGGAAACTCCATGGTAGAGTCCAGTCTATTTGTATCACGGGTGCATTGTCCAAGGGGGCATAGGAAGGGGAGCAATGGCAGTTCAAGGTGGACAGGGTGACATAGTGGGACACAAGGGTGACAATCAGGAGAGTCTTATTTCCTGGCTGGGGTCTTGGCAATGTTCTCTGGCTTCTGCCTGGATCACAGGGACCGTTTGTGGGGTGGTTTTCCTTCTGCAGGGGGTGGGATGCTGGTGGCCTGTTGTTCCTGTTGCGGGGCCTCCTGTCCATTAGCGCCAGCAAAGGTGAAAGGCTGTTCATCAGTGTGGCTAGTGTCAGGGGCCTGTTGGTGTGCCACTGCCTCCCTTTTCTGCCAGCACCGCTGCAATGGTGACCAGGGTGGTGTTGATGTCTTTCAGGTCCTCCCTGATCCCCAGGTACTGTCCCTCCTGCAGCCGGTGGGTCTCCTGCAACTTGCACAATATCTGGCCCATGGTCTCCTGGGAATGGTGGTATGCTCCCAGGATCCCTGCAAGTGCCTCATGGAGAGGGGGTTCCCTGGGTTTGTGCCTCCCCTGTCGCACAGCAGTCCTACCAGCTTCCCTGTTGTCCTGTGCCTCTGTCCCCTGAACTGTGTGCCCACTGCCACTGACCCCAGGTCCCTGATGATCATCCTGTGTTTGGTGGGTTGCCTGGGGTTCCTGTAGTGGTGGACACACTGCTGATTGACGTGTCTTGGGGACAGAGGTATGTGCCTGCTGGATGGGTGCTGTGCTGGTGTTTCCTGAGGAGGGAGTCTCTGTGGTGGTTTGAGACTGTGGCCGGGTCACCGACTGTCCAGAGGTCCCTGATGGGCCAGGTTGGTCATCGTGATCCAGGCGTGCAGAGCTGCTGTCATCACTGTGGGCCTCTTCTGTGGGGGGACTGGATGTGGCTTGCATCTCCTCTCCGGTGACATTGAGTGGGGGTCCTGTGGAGATGTAAATGCAGTGTTTTTGTATCTGCGTGTGCCATCTTGTGCATGGATATGTTTCCCTCTATGGTTGTTATTAGCAAGGCAGCTTTGGCTTGTGTGAGTTGTGCTTGGTTTGGCTAAGTGATTGTCACTAGTGTGCATGCTGTGGTGATGGGTGTCCACACTGGTCTGTGGTGGGGGTCCATTCATTGGTTTTGCATGCAGGGCTTGGTATTGGGATGGGTGGGTTGTAATGGTGGGGGTATATGTAACGTGTTGGAGTGATGGGGTGAGGGTAGGGGTAGGAGATTGTGATGGCACGCAGGTTGGGGGAAGTAGTAAAGATTTGACTTACCAGAGTCCAGTCCTCGTGCTACTCCTGTGAGGCCCTCAGGATGCATGAACGCCAAGACTTACACCTCCCATGTTGTTAGTTGTGGGGGACGAGGTGGGGGTCCACCGCCAGTCCTCTGTACAGCTACCTGGTGTCTTGCAACCAAAGAACGCACCTTCCCCCATAGGTTGTTCCACCTCTTCCTGATGTCATCCCTTGTTCTGGGGTGCTGTCACAAGGTGTTGACCATGTCCACGACTCTCCGCCATAGCTACATCTTCCTAGCAATGGACGTCTGCTGCACCTGTGATCCGAATAGCTATGGCTCTACCTGGATGATTTTCTCCACCATGACCCTTAGCTCCTCCTCTGAGAACCTGGGGTGTCTTTGTGGTACCATGGGTGTAGTGTGATTGGAATGTGTGAGGGTGTTTGGGGTGACGTGTTGGGGTGTGTGCTGTGAGGTGCGTGGATGGTTTATGGGTGATGGTGTTATGTGGCTCAGATTCAGTGGGTGCTCCTGGCTTGTCTCTCTCTCAGTTGGCAATATTTCTTTTCATTGTAAGGGGTTGTGGGTATTGTGGGTGTTGTTTTATTTTGGTTTGGGTGTGTGGTGTGTGTGTCAGGTGTGTATAGTTTGAATTGTCCAATGTGGTGTAGCTTTGTTAGTGTGTGTGTATTTTGAGCGCAGCGGTGTGTACCGCCAATGGTTTACCCCGGTTGAACGACCATCGCGGTGATTCGTGAGTCATGATGCTGTGGGCGTATTTTTGTTGGTGTAACGGTGTGGGTTTTGGTACCGCCGATTTATCACTGACCTTTGGGTTGGTGGACTTGTGTGGGTGTCTGTATCGTGGCGGATTTCTCTTTGTGGGTCATAATACCCCTAGCGGTATACCGCTGCGGTCACAGTATGTTGGCGGCCGTCAGCACGGCAGTAAGCAGCATTTACCGCCAATGTTGTAATGAGGGCCTTAATGTTTTTTAGTGCATAGAAGGAACTAGCACTTAGAGGGTTAAAAAAAAGGTCACACTGGACAGGGACAAAGTCCAGAGTTCAGGCCACCTATGAGGTAACACTGTTACATTTACTTTCAGAAGTGTTTCTTGATTGAGGAAAGTGAGTCACAGCACTAGCCAAGGATTCAGAGGCTCTGGTTTGCCTCTTAGTGTCTGGGACTACAACTCTCACAATGCACCTCTTCAACTATGGAGTTGCTTGAAACGTCTCCAAACCTCTGGATCTTCTTCCAGAGGTCCCTTTTGGGTCTTTGAAGTGTCCACAACTTTATCTAAGGTTCCAAAAGCTCTGAGTTGCTCCTTAGGAGTTGGGACCACAATTTCCAGAATGCACCTGATCACAATCCTCAAACGGCCACTGAACGCTGGTCAGCTGGGCTCTGCTTGCAGGACTTGATGCAGGGGACTTAGGCCAGCTCCTTTGTACCTGTAGCAAGCAGGGAGTCCCTTCTTGAAGCAGTAGAAGACAGGAAAAGTCCTTTTAGTGGTGAAGCTCAAGTGTGTAGCTGGTGCAGTCCTTCAGAGTGCAGTGTTCAGGTGCAGCTCAGGGGTCCTGCAGGGCAGTCCTTCAGCTTCTGATGTTCTTCCTTGTAGGGATCTGAGTTGTAGGTACAGCTCTGCCATATTTATCCTTGCTCCTGGTTGAAAAACAGGGGGTTCCTGGGTATCCAATCCAAGGCAGGCTCCTTCCCCCTTTGATGACCACTTTCCGGGAACTGTGGCAAAAATCAATCCCAGAGAGCAACATTCCTCAAAAATCCAACATGGCTGAAAGTGATTTGTGGCGGTTAGATCTAGCTGAGGCCAACTGCTGGTGTGTCACTAAAATTCCTGAACACACCCTCTCCTGCCCTGTCCTAATCTATTCAAGAGGGCACCTAATTGTCTGGGGTTACAGGATGTGAGGGATGTGCTGAGCTGGTCCAAATGTCCATCTCTGCTTTTGAAGGCCAGTTTGACCGCCCTCCCCCTTCCTGCTTCCCCAGCTGCTGAGGCAGATCTCCTCTCCCAGGCATATACTTTGTGTTCAGCCCAGGACACTTCACACCTCATCAAGGTAGCCTGGCCAGGCTGCCAGAGGCTAGCCAATCAGAGAAGGGCACTGCGAAGCTAAAGTTGGCAACTTTCAGACACAGTTTTAAAACTATTTACCGGAGCTAGTTATATTAAATCCAACAATTGTAAGTTGTGGGATTTATTATAACAATTAATTCGATACCAAGCTCAAGGTATCTGACACTTAAGGGGACTTCATTAATTAAAATAAATCCTCCCGATTTTAGCCGATGGAGGCCATTCACTTCAGTGAGGGAAAAACAAATTTGGCTGTTTTACCTCACCAGGGCTTATAAAACAATTTTTGACCAACCAAAATGTCAAGAATGTTTGCCTGAAGCTTAAAAAACTGTATATAAGGAAACCTGACTTTGCATTGAAACACAGTCTCCTGAGAACATACAAATCGTGCTGTTGTACTTCTAGGACACTTGTCAATTGGTTGCAGCCAATAAATTCGATCTTTGACTTCACCTAGAAGACTCTGAGTTTCTGTAGTCTGAATCAGGAAAGTACCCGAGGTCTTTGGGTGTACCCTGGCACCGCTGGGTTACCGGATCAGTACCGGTTCTGAAAAACCCAGTACCTCAGTTGGCGCCCAAACGTGGGGCGATACCAGCGGTACCGGTCCAAGCCTGAGGTCCGTGGGGAGCTTCGTGTGAAAATTCTGGAGGAAGGCCGCCACTTCATCGACCCCTGCATGTCGACGTGGTCCGAAAGTCTTTGTTGCGAGGTTCCCCGCTTCCCGACGGCTATGAAGGACTGCTGCCCTGGCTATCGCCCTGATTTGGACCCTTGATTTTTGGTAGAGCGAAACGATAAGACGAGTCTTCTGGTGACGTCATTGATATTTTCAGTTAAGTATAAGTGGAGCGTCTCCCAGTCCTTAGTTGGACACTTGGTTTGGTCCTTAGTTGGACACTTGGTTTGGTCCTTAGTTGGACATTTGGTTTGGTATCCCTTTGGGATCACTTTGATTTGGAACTTGCAAGTACCAAAGCCGAAGGACTCGTGTATTCACGAGACTATCGTAAACGATAATCCTTTGAAGTTTGAAGCTAGACTAGTGAGCGAAGATGCCTGGTCATAGCAGACTTGGAAATTTGTTTTGTCTTGGTTGTAAAAGGGACTCCCGGTTGGAGGACTCATGTCCGGTTCCTCCGATTGGAACTCCAACCTATGAACTATATGTGAAGCACGGAGTGGGCCCCATCACGTTTAATAAAGTATGGGTCCGCTATTCTTGGAAATAATTGAGAAAAGTTTTTTTTTTTTCTTGTAAATATGACTTACAACTAGGATCTGCAAACGGTTCTGTAAGTAAATTGCGACGGCGCTATTTATGAAAAATGGCTAAAGCGCGCGGTATTATGTGTACTGAATGTTTTCTGTTTATATCTGAAATGAGCTCAATGTGTGTTTGTGGGTCTTCTTGATGTTTACAGTTTGTTAAGTAAAATGTTGGTTAATTAATATTAAGTAGAAACTTAGAAAAAATCCAGAAATGAACCATGTGATGTGCTAACATAGCTATATGTTGCTCTTTAATTTATAGAATGAGCAATTGTGCACATATACAAAACTGCAGTTAAATGCTTAATAAATTAGAAAACACATTCAATAGATATAAATAGGGCCCCCCCCAAAAAAAAAACGAAATTATCTATTTTCAATTCAGCCAGCACTTTCCCAGTTAAACATGGGTGGAATTTTGCATAACCTTCCTTTTAAATGAAAGTGGCGCAAAAATGTGACGCATTTCAAGTTAGGCTTATGCGCTTAGGCTTGTGAGTTAATGTATCCCAAATAATAGGCAAGGGATGCAGCTTGCTTTTATATGTGGAATTATCACAAAAAAAAGAATAATTGGGTTTTTATTTTTTTTTAAAGAAAATTATTAATTATGGAAAAATTATTTAAAAAAATAAGTGCCTTTCAAAATCGTTTTTTAATATTTATAAAGCTTAATACCTATACTATGACCTCCTAACATTAAAATTTAATTCAAGTTATGTTGCACCACTAAAATGACATTTGTATGTGCAATTTTCCCTTGGCGCAGGAGCAAACAAGCTCATTTCTATAAAGTATAAGTTAATATTTTCAATGGCTGACTCATGGATTGTGTAATAGACATTCTGGTAATGCATATTATGCAAGAAAATTGTAGGATATTGATTTTTTAATGCCTAAAATATCAAAGTCGATTTTGGGCAAAAGCACTGTTTAAACTGCATTTTCTTTCATTCAGAGTACTTTTTAAAGTGTCTCAGGCTTCAGTAAATGCATACATTTAGGTTTGATATATATTTGCAGGTTGTGCCTTCTTATGATTCAATGAGTCAATGTGCCAGTACAAAGGCTTGTTTTAATATCAAGGTTGAAGGTTCTAACTTCAGCTGGGCCTACTGAGACGTTCATTCATTCGAAGTTGATGAAATATGTACCATTGCATGGGATTGCAACAAGCATTTATTCTAACAACTGGTATGTGTGTTATTAAGGTGTGTGAATTATTCACAGTAAATGTAGTTTAATAATCTGGAAATAGAGATGATTTTTTTTTACAGTGGAAATTGTAGGTGCCAAATTAATATGGAGTGTCAGTGTAACAATTTTTACTTTTAGAAAGGTAAAACTAAGGTGGCTTGATGTTGCGAAGTAACTGACAAGAGGGTAACAGTTAAGTAATGGAAATTTATTTTCATGTATTTGGTCCTATCATGAATTGTTCTTGCTGGTCCTGTATGTTAGAAGAGAAACAGTAAAGTTATATTTGACAGCAGATTTCCATTGCCTGGTGATCTACTGTCAAAAGGAGGGTAAGGATTTTAAACCTGACAAATTAAACAGGCCCAAATACTGGGTTTTGGGCTGCAGGTTTACAGTGCATAAAGTACATGACATGGTGTTGTGTGTCACCGCTTATTCACACATGCTATTGTTTTGTCTATGCTTTTTGTGCTTGATACACAGCAAGTATATCTGATGGCTTGACGTTTTGTGCGTTTTTATTATTTTTTTTATTTGTTTTTTGCATGTTTGTTGCTGCTTTTGATACTATTACAAGCTCCCCTGTGTTGTGAGGGGATGGTCATGACGATGCCCATCGCTACGCAACAGTTGGTTGAACTTGTTCTGGTTACTAAATTCCACAGATAATGATATTTCATGCTGTGAACATAAAAGACAACACTTCACCAGTGAATGTCTATTTGGCTATAATGGTATTGAAGGAAAATAAAAAGAGATATACAGGATCAAAGTGTGTCACCTGCAGTTAGTCACGTTACTGCCCCTTCCCTTAAAGGAACAGGCAGCCCTACATTTATGTATCCTTGATTGGACCTAAGGATGAAATTATAGATCTGTGACTCAAGGTGGCCTAATTTCTATATTACATTAGTTAATGATGTTGTGTTTCCTAAGTAGCATATGGCTTTCGTTCCTTAAAAGAAAACCAGGTTTTCATTTTTTCCTGAAGAAGGAACTGAAACATTAGCTAGGAGTACCGTATATGTTGTAGTCACCAACGGTAGAGTTAAAATTTGTGTAACTTTGGCCTTTGTGTATCACCCGTACTCTCGGTGTTGTGTCACATGCCTGACTATCACCCAAATAATTTTTTTTTTGTTCTTCCGATAGATTTTTTTCTTTTGTTACTTCCCCTGACCAATGTCGCATCATGCTTAGTTATTGAGATTTTAGCTATGTCCTAGTCCCATTTCTCTTTTTCGAATTCCTTTCACCAGTCAGCCCTTTTATTATTATTGATGTATTGTTCAGGTTCACATTTCCAGACTGCAGTGATATACCAGGGACCCCCATGTTATGTATAATTCCCTTTGGTATGACCAGACTGGTTTTCAAGAATTTGCCTTAGGCCTGCTTCAATGTTTTCCAGCCTGACTGTCAGAGTAGCGATAGACTGGTTAACTGACTCAATATTATAGTAAGACAAGTTTTCCATCTCAATAGGAGATATCTTATGTTTACCTTTTTGAACATGACGAATTTTCAATGTCTATTTTAATTTGGTTTTCGGTTCCCTTCTGTTCCTGCTACTGTAATTTTTGGTGGGATCAGATGTGTCCTAATCATGCAAATATCAGGACCCTCTAGTTCTTGTCTTTTTGTTTGCACATTTGACTATTAGCCTGTGTATTGCATAGTGCACCTGATGCACAGTTTTTAAAGGAAGGTTTCTACATGTCCCTGATAATCGGTATCATGTGATTTCTCTATTGAGATGTTCTAAGGTAAGGAGGAACACCTAGACTTAATCATTGAGGCAAATATGTGTTTACCCCATTAGACAATGCCACTGTGTGAGGAAATCCATTCAGATAGAATTCTCATGTAGCTATAGATGGCAGAGAATAATGGAGAGAACCCAATTAAAGATGCTAGAGACCCTGTTTTGCCCTTCTGCCTTTGTCTTTGTATTTTATGCCCATGGTGTATGGCTACTCCTTTGAAGATTGCAGACCACCTGCTTGCAGTCCCCTTTGTTAAAAACCATGAACTGTTTTTGTACTAAATTGAAGGAAACTAACAGCTGTGGCACACTTCCTACGTCACTAGATTCTGCAGGTATCAAGTCATAATAACCTGCAGGACATTGATTTAAGCCTAATTCCCATCAGTGACAGCTACAGATGAAAGATGGACGTCTTGGCCCTACAGTCTCAGCACCCAGAAAGTAGCAAAGCTGGACAGCGATCGCCAGCGCATGGTATCGTACTTGCTCCATCAGACGGCGTTGGACATCACAAAACCAAAGTTTCAGTGTAAAAGAGCTAAAGAGAAGGATTCCTGTTGTTGATGGCTGAGCTGTTTTGAGGTTTCATTTCTCTACCTGTCATGTGCTGGTAACCTCTGACAGTGTGCAATCCCTTGAGCCCCTTGGCCTGAGTTTTGGCCACACACCCCCTTTTCTTTGCTCCAACGGAAGAAGGGCAGTGCACCGGAGATTTCAAGTTTGGAAAAAGGCACTATATTTTGGTGCCCATGAAAGAGCAGCTTGAGGGTCCTCTGACACTAAATAATGAGTGTTGGAGTCTGAAAGTGCTGCTGAGCTTGAGCTATTTCCCAATTAATGGTGCTTGCCTCTGCACGAGATGATTTGTGCCCTTGATCAATGAAGAGCACATTGTTTGTAGTGTCTGCCACAGA
This sequence comes from Pleurodeles waltl, assembly GCF_031143425.1. Lineage (NCBI taxonomy): Eukaryota > Metazoa > Chordata > Amphibia > Caudata > Salamandridae > Pleurodeles > Pleurodeles waltl. The sequence continues at coordinate 322,649,964 of NC_090440.1, read as the reverse complement.
GGAGAGACACTGGTGCATTGCTTTAAGACATTGAGACTTTCGAGTGAGCTGTGGGTGTTTGCCAGGAGGGCACTCCAACTAAGCAGTACTTTTCTCACGAAGAGGCCTGAATTGAGAGGCCCATGCGAAAGAAAACAACAAAAGAAAATTTGATGGACAATAGAAGCCTGCCAGAGAGGCTTTTTGAACGGACTCTGGGCATAGTTGGTTTCACAAGAGGTTTCCGTGTGATTGTATAGACTAGGTGTTAGGAGACTGATTGTTTTGCTGGCATTGTTTTAAAGTACTATTCTGTTTAGTAAAAGCAGAATAAAGTCCATTTTCTGTGGAAAGAGTACCACCTTTTCACCTTAGAGCATTGATGAGAGTCACCACTGTTCCACCTGAACATACAAAAATTACTGAAATGCAGAGGAGCCCTAAAAATGTTACTAGATAATTTTAGGATTTGCTTTTTGGTTAGGGTTGTGAAAAATTATTATTTCATAGTGGTCACTACTTTCTCCCGTTGTCTATATGTTCTTAATAACGTGTTTTCTAGTGTCTTTTAAACATGACGTTGTCATTTATGGGTAGGATTGTTTTTCTCTACTCAATTGACTTCTGCACCCACTTCCCAACCTATGTCTTTTCCTACTATTGTTTCCTTGCACTCTTTTCACCCTTTTCCTGAACATGAGCAGGTTAGAAGATCAGAATTCGTAAGCAATTCTTTTTTACAGCTTCTGCATCAACACTAGTTAGTAGTGAACATCACTAATTGTTGGGTGTGTGATCTTATGCCACCTACTGCAGATAGAGGTATTCCTTATTTTGTCCTGCCATATGTGGCCTTTTTGTGCTACTTCATGTTCGAGGAGACCTGTCCAGAGAGAGTTACCAAGTACTAGAATTTTGCTCCAGCAACATCTCCATGGCCTTATAAACATAGACCTGGACTCAGATTAGCATGAGAATAGGTTTATTGCCTATGTAAGGGCAAAAGGAGGGTTTGTGGTTCTAAAAATTCTGGACCCATGTAATTTACTTTGCCACAGCAGTACGGTTTTAGTATCAAAAGACCGATAATGACTAGTACACTAAGCATGAGCATTTTCGCTCAATTCCAGCAGCGTTTTCACCTCGAAATCGCCATTTTCGTCCTGCACTCGTGGCTCCCATTTTATACACGACAGCCATTTTAAAAGTTGCCCTCACATAGGCTTATAATACAGTCAGATTTGATTCCAAGGACACGTACACCTTGATTGACTTTTCTCTGACCTGGGCAAGCTGGAACCATTGCCTCAGGCCAAACCTGTTTGGTCAGTCCCTCTCCCAGTGGCCGAATCAGATAGCATCAAGGCACACCATGCCATAAAACCCTTATTATCGCTCACACACCCTGCCTAATCTTGCTCACACCTGCACCTGCTCTTTTCTTCTTCTTACTTTACGAGGGGGAGGTGCCCGTTTTTATTGGGGGTCCACACTTATCTGATGTAAAATACTAGGCCTTGCCGGGTAATTTATTATGGGTTGGATGACATGAAATATAAGGTTTCATCATGACACTGTTTTTTCCTTTGTAGTGAAAACATGTGAATGACCAACCAAAATGTCAAGAATGTTTGCCTGAAGCTTAAAAAACTGTATATAAGGAAACCTGACTTTGCATTGAAACACAGTCTCCTGAGAACATACAAATCGTGCTGTTGTACTTCTAGGACACTTGTCAATTGGTTGCAGCCAATAAATTCGATCTTTGACTTCACCTAGAAGACTCTGAGTTTCTGTAGTCTGAATCAGGAAAGTACCCGAGGTCTTTGGGTGTACCCTGGCACCGCTGGGTTACCGGATCAGTACCGGTTCTGAAAAACCCAGTACCTCAGGTCCCTGCTTATAGATACATGGCATTCAAGTCTAGGGGCACATAGGGCACACCTTAGAGGTGACTTATATGTAAAAATAAGGTAGTTTAAGACTTTGGAAGTACTCTTAATTCCAACGTTGAATTTACATATAAGTTTAATTTAACAGAAGCCAGCAAGGCAAGCCTGCCTTTAAATTTACCCTGGGTATCTCAGCAGTGCATCTATGGGTTCTCTACCTATGCTGGGGTCTCTAAACCTACATGACCTACTATATACTGGGGTTTTATAGGTAGGTTGACATAGACAATTATAATTAGCCTATTTTGCATACTCATTTAACACATAGCACAGGCCTTGGGACTGGTTAGCAATACCCAGGGCACCATCAGAGCCAGGAAAACACCAGCAAAAAGTGAAAAATGGGGTCAAAAGGTTAGGGGGGCTCTGCAATCAGCCCTTTTGTCTCACAGTAATAGTTTGACGGGAGTGACTAATCCCCTTCCTGTCAGACATGTCTCTCAGATGAAGGCTGTGCTTCATATAGTTTGAGGATGGACTGGCCTCTCCTTTCCAGACCTCTCTCTTAGATGACGGGTGTGTGTAGAAGGGTATAGGAAGGTCTTTAACTCTACTCACAACTCTTTTCAAGACAATTGGTGTTCATAGTAGATTTTGATAAACACCATCTCCAGTAAGACTCCTTCCTATAGTAGCAAGTGTGCATACTACAGTGTATCCAAAAATCACCTAAGGCCAGATGTATCAAGAAGGCCTTTTGCGAGTCGGAAATAGCGATTTTTAAGAAATCGCTGTTTCTGATTCGCAAAATGCAATGTATCACATTTGCGATTCGATAATAGCGATTTCATAAAAATCGCAAATGCTATTACCGAATCACAAATTGTGATACTGGCCCCATTCGCACCTATGGGCCTGTCCATATCTGCAAATTTTTTGCATTTCCAAACTTGCGATTTTTTAACTGGAAATCGCAGTTTTGGAAATGCAAAACCCCAGGGTGCTGGGGGCCTAAGGCCCCCTCTGCTGCACCCCAAAATAATTTGTTACAACATGTAAGGTGCACACATGCCAAAAGGGCATGTGTGCTTTACATGTAAATTTTAAAAATGCATTTTAAATGCATTTTTAAAATTTGCACATGGTTACCACAAGGTTCAACCTGGGTCTGCGAGGCTGTCAATGGGTCTGCGAGTGGGTGTGAGAGAGTCTGAATGGGTCTGTTATTGGGTGCGTAACTGTGTGGGTTTTTGAGTCGGTGCATGAGGGTCTGACAGCGGCTGTGCGTGTGTGCACGAGGCTCTTAGTTGGTCTGTGAGTGGGTGCGTGAGTGTCTGAGTGGGTCTGTGAGTGGGTGTATAAGGGTTTGAGTATGTTTGTGAGTGTTAGAAATGGATTAAAAGAGAAACAGAGAGAGAGAGAGAAATAAAGTGAAAGGGAGAGAGAGTTGTTTTAAGCTTTGATGTCTGTACAATTTTAAAAAGTATGTGTCATTTTTAAACATGTAAATATTTTATACTTTAAAAAAAGAAGAGGGAAGCAAGTCTGACTGGACTTACATCCTGAGTGTTCAGTGTGAAGGTCAATAAAATTCACACTCAGCTATTGCTTGCTTTTTTATTTAGTTATTTTTTTAAGCCCTTTATGGGCTATCTGGGACCGTGAGGGAAGGGCTCCCGTGCTCCTTACATATATATATATATATATATATATATATTTGTGTACAAAATGCCCCTTAAGGGCTATCTAGCACCACGGAGAAGCCTTAATGAGTTCCTCACAGTGGCATTGCTTCAGCTAGCACCAAGCTGCTTTAAGTAGTAACTCCTTGCTTAGTGAAGCATTTCATCTGTGTTCTCTGCACGCGTGCAGGGGACAGAGATAAAAGCTTTGGTTCTTGACAGTGGGACCAAAACCGAAGTGTTTGCTGTGGCTTGACTGCAGCTGCAAAGCTGCAGCCCAAGCCACAGCAAGCAGCTATGTCCCTGGAGTGGACACCCCTGGACACAGCAGGAGCCGGCCTTGTTGGTGTCAGTCCCCAAGGTCATCAGTGGCTCCTTGAGTGGGGCACGTAACCCCCTCCTACAATTATTGCCCCTGGGGGGTGGTGATCCCCAGGGCTAAAGGGGGGCTGTGCGCACCCCACAAATCAAGTAAATGATGCCCTGTGGAGGTGGTGGTCCCTGGGGCTGGTGGGGGAGGCTGACGGGCCTCCCCCACACAATTGATGCAGTTTGCCCAAGGGGTGGTGGTCTCCGTGGTGCATGATCGCCCCGGGTAGGTGGTGGTCCCGTGGGCAGCGGGGGCGTGCTGCTCCTCCCACATATTTAATTACAGCCATGGGTAGGTGATGTTCCTCAGTACAGCACATATCAATCATAAGCCCTGGGGAGGTGGTAGTCCCTGGGGCAGTGGGAGGGGGCCAGAAGGCCCACCCCTGCATTTTTAAGCAAATGCCCCGGGACTTGGCCCAGCCGGGGGCTTTATATTAACAAAGCGTGGGAGCCTTCGCTTCGTTTTTCATTTTTGTTTACGGTGGATCCAGTGTACCACTGTGACTCCGGTCCTAAAATAAAATAAAATGCTTTTTAGCCCTTGGGGGGACCCTTTGGTACCCCAACACCAGAGCTAAGGGGTCAGGGTGTTTGTACCCTGGCCCCTTTTCTTTATTTTTGACTTTTTTTTCCTGGGACTCACTTTCAGCACCAAGTCCCAAGATGGCTGACAATACTTCAATGGCTTCTGTTGTGTTGTCAGCCAATCAGATCTCAACACGAGATTGGGAGGGGTTGCAAATCCTTTGCATTCTTATATATACAAATTTGTTTTCCCCTTAAATTCTCAAAAAATCCTGAACTGAATTACACCAAAACAAAAACAGTCACTTTCTAAACCAGGACCTACTTTCTGCCAAATTTTGCGTAATTCCATCCAGTAGTTGCAGGGCTATCACTGCTCAAAATCCCTATGGAAAAATGAATGACGTTTTGGGACGTCCCCTTTTTCTTGACTCCCCCTGAACAGATCCCCCTAAAACTTATCAGACAGCAGTTGACGTGACTGGCAAATGTTTTGGGAAAAATTTGTGAAGATTCATCAAGCGGCCCCAAAGATATAGGCACGTAAAAAAGCACTTTTTATATAGATACTATGTCCTAACTATAACTCCCTAGTGGGGACACACATGCACACACATATATACATATAGAAAAACACAGTACAAACCCACACTCAGGACGTCAAAGTAGCAAAAGAGTGGAAAATGTAATCACCAAACACAATGTGTTTCGGCCATAGCCTTGATCACTTGCGCCTGCCCTCCAATCACAGTGACTTAAATATAAACTCAACATACATATAGAAATAGGACAAGTACGTTCAGGTACGATAATGTTTACATGGTATCACTATTGTGTCGATATTCATTCAAAATCGTAAATAATAAACAGAAAGTATTGAATAATCACTTCCATGAGGACCGGCAGCAATCTGCCACAGTAGCAACATAATGGCCCTCATTACAACATTGGCGGTAAATGCCACTTACCGCCATGCAGAAGACCACCAACACTCGGCCACGGCCGTGGAATTCCGCCACAGCTATTACGACCCACAGCTCAGAATCCGCCAAAATCTAGACACCCACACAAGTCCGCCACACCAAAGGTCAGTGATAAACTGGCGATAACAAAACCTCCGCCGTCACGCCAACAGGAATACGCCCACACTATCACGACCCACGAATCCACGCAGCGGTCTTTCAACCGCGGTATTCCATTGGTGGTACACACCGCTGCGCTCAAAATACACACACATTTACAAAACACTACCACATTCGACAAAATGAAATACACACACCTGAGACACATACACACACCACTCCCACACACCCAATACCATATAAAACACACACCCACATTACCCACAAACCCTTACTACCAAAAATGTTGAAGAAGGCCAGAGAGACAGCAAAGCAAAGACAACACCGGCATACAGAGGCACACAACACCATCACACATACACATCCACGCACAAAACACCACACACCCCTAAACATCACCCCACAAATCACAACACACACCACCTCACACATCACCCACACCACCCCATGGCACCGCAAAGATACCCCAGGTTTTCTGAGGAGGAGCTCAGGGTCATGGTGGAGGAAATCATCCGGGTAGAGCCACAGCTATTTGGATCACAGGTGAAGCACACAACATAGCTAGGAAGATGGAGCTATGGCGCAGAATCGTGGACAGGGTCAACGCAGTATGACAGCATCCAAGAACATGGGATGATATCAGGAAGAGGTGGAACGACGTACGGGGGAAGGTGCATTCCGTGGTCTCAAGACACCACATTGCGGTTCAGCGGACTGGCGGCGGACCCCCACCTTCTCCCCCACAACTAACAACATGGGAGGAGCAGGTCTTGGCTATAGTGCATTCTGAGGGCCTCGCAGGGGTAGCTGGAGGAATGGACTCTGGTAAGTCGAATCTTTCACTACTTCATCTCCCACCCTACCTGCATGCTATCACATACCCCCACCCTCGCCCTAACCCCATCACTCCAACTCTTCACATATGTCCCACTATCACAAACCACACATCCCAACACCAAGCCCTGCATGTAACAACAAAGCATGGACACCCATCACCAATGCATGTCCACTACACATACCCACACAGACCCCTAAACAATTATCACACAATGTCCTACACAGGAATGGAAGCACTGGGGTACAGGGTCACCCACCCATTGCACACCATGGCACACACAGATGCAATAATCATGCCTTTACACCCCTGCAGGACCCCTACCCAACATCACCGGACAGGAGGTTCCAGACATGTCCACTCCACCCACAGAAGAGGCCCACAGTGATGACAGCAGCTCTGTCCAACTGGATCTAGATGACCAGCCCGGCCCATCTGGGACCTCGGGACAGTCGGTTCCCCTGACACAGTCACAGGCCACCACAGAGCCTCCCCCCTCAGGAAACACCAGCACAGCACCCACCCAGCGGGCCCATACCTCTGTCCCCAGGACACGTCAAGCAGCAGTGTGTCCACCACTACAGGGAACCAGGCTAACCCACCACCCCAAAAAACGCAGGGACCTTGGGGCAGTGGTAGTGGGCACACGGTTCAGGGGACAGAGGCCCAGGATAACCGGGTAACTGGGAGGGCTGCTGTACTTTTAGCGCTGGAATGCCCTAGGGTAGCTATGCGCTTTATAAAAATGTATAAACTAAACTAAACAGGGGGAGGACAGGCCAAGGGAACCCACCCTCAACGAGGCCCTCTACAATATCATGGGAGCCTACCATCATTCCCAGGAGACGATGGCAACGGTACTGGCCAAGTTCAGGAGACCCAGCGGCTGCAGGAGGAACAGTATTTGGGGTTCAGGGAGGAACTCAAATCCATCAATACCACCCTGGGCATCATTGTAGGGGTGCCGAAGGACCTCGTGAACACCAGGAGGGACACTGTGGCACTACAAGGGGCCCCTGACACTAGCCTGGATGATGAACTGCCCACCACCTCCGCTGGCGCTAATGGACAGGAGGCACCACCACAGGACCACAACACCAGCACCCCATCCCCTCCAGATGGTGAACCACCCCGCAAGCAGTCCCTGAGATCCAGGACAAAGACAGAGAACAATGCAGAGACCCCCACCAAGAAATGAGACCACCCTGCATGTCATCCTTCTGTCCCACTTTGTCACCCTGTCCATCCTTAAACTGCCCCTCGTCTACTTCCTATGCCCCTTTGGACAATGCACCTGTGAGACTAATAGACTGGACTCTGCCATGGACATTCCTCCACCATCACCCCTGACCATTTTACAACCCCTCCACTATTTAGCACTTAGATAAACACCCTTAAATCACAAAACAATCTGGAGTCAGTCTGTGCTTTAATAATTGTGTATTTGCAATAACTGAGGGAAATAGCAATGTCCATTGTATTGTCAACATACCAATGTCACACAGCTCTAGTCCATGAGGTAACATAGCAAAGGTCACACAGTGGGACCCACATCTGCGAAATCGAAAGGGAAAGTGACAAATCAGGGTCCATACACTGGGTGAAAGTGACAGACAGATGAGAGGTCAAACAATTTTATCAGATGTATGAGGCAGTGATGTCTTCTTACCTGTGTCTCACTGGAAGTATTGATGGATCACGGTGTTTCTGTTGTCTATGTCCTCTTCTTCTGCCTCCTATTCTTTACTGTCCACAGGCTCCACAGCTGCCACAACACCTCCTTCAGGACCATCCACCTGTCGTCGCAAAGCCAAGTTGTGCAGCATACAGCAGGCCATGATGATCTGGCACACCTTCTTTGATGAGTAGTATAAGGAACCACCTGTCATATGGAGGCATCTGAACCTGTCTTTCAGAAGGCCGAAGGTCCTCTCTATAACCCTCCTAGTTCACCCATGTGCCTCATTGTAGCATTCCTCTGCCCTTGTCCTGGGATTCCTCACTGGGGTCAGTAGCCATGACAGGTTGGGGTAGCTAGAGTCACCTGCAAATGTAGAGGGACAACTGTTAGACACACACTAACCCTTAGGGACAATCCCAGACCCAGACAACTATTCACACTGTAGAGGGTCCATGTCCTCACCTAATAGTCACACACGGTGCCTCTGGAGTTGCCCCATCACATAAGGGATGCTGCTATTCCTCAGAATGTAAGCGTCATGCACTGAGCCAGGAAACTCGGTGTTCACATGGGAGATGTACTGGTCGGCCAAACACACCATCTGCACATTCATTGAATGGTAACTCTTCCGGTTTGTGTACACCTCTTCACTCCTGCGGGGGGGACCGAGGCCACATGTGACCCATCAATGGCACCTATGATGTTGGGGATGTGTCCCAGGGCATAGAAGTCACCTTTCATTGTAGGAAAATCCTCCACCTGAGGGCAAACGATGTAGCTGTGCATGTGTTTCAGCAGGGCAGACAACACATTAGAGAACATTGGCTGGGACATGCCTGATGCAATGGCCACTGCTGTTTGAAAGGACCCACTTGCCAGGAAATGGAGTACTGACAGGACCTGCACTAGAGGGGGGATTCCTGTGGGATGGCGGATAGCTGACATCAGGTCTGGCTACAACTGGGCATACAGTTCATGGATTGTGGCACGATCAAGTCTGTAGGTGACTATAAGATGCCACTCTTCCATTGTCGACAAGTCCACCAGATGTCTGTACACCTGAGGATGCCGCCATCTCCTCACCTGCCCCAGCGGATGTGCTCTATGGATGAGAACAGTGATCAGAGGGTCAGCCAACACTGAGGTACAAAATAAACAACTTTATTGCACACATTTGTCAATCCGCTATGTGCCTGTCTTAGTGTGTATGCAAGGCCTAGATATGTGTGATGCATTTAAAATTAATGCCATGTTGCCCCCTGAAATGGCGGCTGCCTGACCTGTAAAGTGGGACAATGGGATATGAGGTAACTGCGCTGGCGTTGTGCACCGTCACGGTAGGCGGTCAGAGACTGCGGCGCAATCCTGCATTGGTTAACATTGGACCCTATGGGTCCCAGAGGCCAATGACGGTGTATGCCGGCGGTGACGGTACACACCGCCGCGGACGTGACCGCCATTTTCTCTCTGTTCACTCACTTGATACCTGATCTTCGACAGGAGAGGACCTACACTGCAAGTACTGCTGTGACCTCAGTCTGGAAGCGACAATGGCTCAAGTGTCTGGGGAAAGGGCCCCTGACTTCACATCGGAGGAGTTGGAGAAACTAGTGGATGGGGTCCTCCCCCAGTACACGCTACTCAACGGTCCTCCAGACAAACAGGTGAGTACACTGTGAGCATGCTGTATGGGTAATGCCTGTTTGGAGTGGTGTGGATGGGAGATGGGGGGGGAATGAGGCGTGCATGAAACAACAGTGAGTGGATGTGCATCAGGGCAAGGGTGGGAACGTGGGCCAATGACTGTGACGGTCCGGGCGGTTATAATTTTTCTTTTTTTCCCTGTACTATTCCTGTAGGTCAGCGCCTACCAGAAGAAGGATATTTGGCGTGCCATCGCCAACGACGTCCGGGCCATGGGTGTCCACCACAGACGGAGCACCCACTGCCGGAAAAGGTGGGAGGGCATTCGCCGCTGGAGCAAGAAGACGGCTGAGGCCCAGCTGGGGATGGCCTCCCAACGTGGGAAGGGTGCCCGTCGCACCATGATCCCCCTGATGTTCCTGATCCTGGCAGTGGCGCATCTGGAGTTGGATGGGAGCTTGAGGGCCTCACTCACATCCATCTGATTCAGCGCGCATTGGAGGTTTCTGGGTGGGGGAGGTGGGCTGTGGGTTCCCCTAGGCTAGGGCGAGCCTTGTAGGCAAGGACCCTTTGTGAGGCAGGCTCAGTGGCACCCCATCCCCACCAGTGGTAAGAGCCATCAACACCTAGTCAGGCTCCTGTGACTTGCATGTGTGCAGCAATCGGGCATAAGCCTTGTACCCCATGTCCCTGTGATCAATTAGGAAACTCAAAGTGCATGGTGTAGTGCAGAGGGATGCTGTGTCTGTAGTGTCCGCCAACGGTAGGGGTATTGCATGCACTCAACATGTCTTTCTACTTTCTTTCTCCCCCTCTTTGTGGTCTCCCTGTTCTTGTGTGCATTAGCATCATCAGGCGGAGGAGCTGTGCCACCGGAGCAGGAGGGAGCTGCATCTCACGTGGCCCTGGTGGGCGAGACTACGGACTCAGAATTCACCAGTGGGACGGAGGGTGAGGGGAGCTCCACAGCGGGTACAGGAGCTGAGACCAGCGACACCGACACCGACACCGACTCCTCCTCCGATGGGAGCTCCCTTGCAGTGGTGGGCCCCTCTGTGCCCACCGCATCTACAGGTACAGCCGCCACCCCCCCACCAGCACCGCCCTCCCAGCAGCCCCTCAGCGTGTGCCCCGTGGCTGCTCACCCAGGAGGGTGGGCATCTCCTTCGCCCCAGGCACCTCAGGCCCTGCCCCAGTCAGCCCTGCTGCCCTCAGTGAGGAGGCCATTGACCTCCTCAGATCCCTCACTGTTGGGCAGTCTACCATTCGGAATGCCATCCAGGGTGTAGAGAGGCAGTTGCAACAGACAAATGCATACCTGGAGGGCATTCATTCTGGCCAGGCAGCCCAACAGAGAGCATTTCAGACTCTGGCCTCAGCACTGATGGCAGCCATTGTCCCTGTGTCCAACCTCCCCCCTCCAACTTCTTCCACCCAGACCCAATCCCCAGTACCTCAGCCTATCCCAAGCATACCATCAGACTGCATGCACACACCTCAACACACAAGGGTAGCTCTGGAAAACATAAGCACCACACATCCCACAGGCACTCACACAAGCATCATACCAATGCACACATACCAACATCCACTTCCTCCACTGTGTCCCCCTCCTCCACCTCTCCCCCCTCCCTTCCTGTCACGCCTCCACTCACACCTGCATGCACTACATCTTTAGCCACTACGTCCATCACCAGCACGCCCATCACCACACTCCGCTCACGTGCACTCACCACCCCCACTACCATTCACACATCCCCTGTGTCCTCTCCCAGTGTGTCCGTGAGCCCTCCTCCCAAAGTACACAAACGTAGTCACACACCCACTCAACAGCCATCCACCTCACGACAGCCTCCAGCCCATGCACCTTCCCCCAAAGTCAGCAAACGAACACCTCCTACGACCGCTAACTCTTCCTCCACTCCCAAACCCCCTCCATCTACCCGTCCCAGTGTGTCAAAAAATTTTTTGCTGTCAAACCTTGACTTCTTCCCTTTACCTCCCCCACCCCTTCCGTCCCCTAGGGCCCGCCTTTCCAGGTCCCAACCCTGCACTTCAGCCACCATATCACCGGGAACAGTGGTACCAGCAGTACCCGGCTTCTGGAGTGCGCCAAGCAGCAGGGCAGCCAGTGTCCCAAGGAGCGAGGCCAAGGACATTCCCCACCTCCAAAACAAAAGAAGTTGCCTGGAGGGAGAAGGCCAAAACACCTGCCACCAAGGGCTCAGCCAGGACAACAGTTGGGAGTGGCAAGACAGCTGTGCCACCATCCAAGGTGGGGAAGGGCAAGAGAAAGAAAGGGAAGTCACCACCAACCTGCACTGCCAGCAGCATGCTCAGTGAGCCCCCCACCAGCACCGCCGCTCAGACCCCGCCGCCAGCAGCACGCTCAGTAAGCCCCCCACCAGCACCGCCGCTCAGGACACTGCCGCCAGCAGCAAGCTCAGTGAGCCCCCCATCAGCCCCACTACCCAATGAGCGCCTCCAGCACCGCCGCTACTGAGCCCGCCTCCAGCACCGCCAGCAGCCACGACCACATCCTGTACCAGTGGCACCACCGCAGACATGGCTGCCATCCCCAGTGGTCATTCGTACGAGGGTGGTGGTCAGTTCTAGGGGCCTGGACAGCTTCCATGTTGCCCCACCATCAGTGGAGTGTCAGATCTACTACTTCTGTCCTTGGCAGGATGAAGCACTCTGGGCACAAAGGCCCCTCCAGAACCATTGGAGAAAGGCATCCACTACCTCTGTCCTTGGCAGGATGAATCACTTTGGGCACAATGCCCCCTCCAGAACCATTGGAGAAAGGCATCCACTACCTCTGTCCTTGGCAGGATGAATCACTTTGGGCACAAAGCCCCCTCCAGAACCAGTGGAGAAAGGCATCCACTACCTTTGTCCTTGGCAGGATGAAGCACTCTGGGCACAAAGCCCCCTCCAGAACCAGTGGAATATCACATCTACTACCTCAGTCCTTGGCAGGATGAAGCACTCTGGGCACAAAGCCCCCTCCAGAACCAGTGGAGTATCACATTCATTACCTCAGTCCTTGGCAGGATGAAGCACTCTGGGCACAAAGCCCCCTCCAGAACCAGTGGAGTATCACATCCACTACCTCAGTCCTTGGCAGGATGAAGCACTCTGGGGACAAAGCCCCCTCCAGAACCAGTGGAGACTATTATCCACTTGAGAGACTGTGGCTTTGCACTCCCCAGGATAAAGCAGTGGGCAAACCACCCACTGGAGAGACTTTTGAGACTGTGGATTTGCACTCCCCAGGATAAAGCAGTGGGCAAACCACCCTCTGAAGAGACTTGAGAGACTGTGGCTTTGCACTCCCCAGGATCAAGCAGTGGGCAAACCACCCATTGGAGAGACCTGTGAGACTGTGGCTTTGCACTCCCCAGGATACCTTGGTCTTAATGGGCGTTGAGCCCCCTCGTGGAGCTGGCGTCGTGCACTCATCCGGCTGAGGTGCCCTCCCCTCCCTTCCCCCTGAGGTGCCTGTTTTATTGCGATCTGATGTCCCTGCAGTGTTCTCTCCATTTGGATCGGGTACTGAGTGTGGGCCTCGCCCATGCATTTTGGGCCCAGTGGTCCACGGACTATGTAGGTGCAGTACATGGACTTGAATTCTTGGTGTACATATTTGTTAATAGTGTACATATATTTTTGAGTAATGGATTTTTCCTGATTAGAATTGTTCAACTAATTTCCTTTTGTCCTTGCATTCTTCCAGGGGGTTTGGGGGGAAATGTAATGTTTCAGCATGTATTGATGTGTGTGTTGTTGTGTGTGAGGGTGGGGGTGTTGCGTGTTGCGTGTGTGTATGTCACTCTCTTTTCCCTCCCCCCTCCCCTGTGTCGTAGGTACAGTACTCACTGTGGTCGTCGCCGCCGTCGGTCCTGCTCCTGGTAGAGGAGCAGGAAGACTATCGCAGGGAGAGTTTGGAGTTCCGGCTCCATGACGTCCTGGTTCCTCGTGGGGTGTGTAGAGGTGAGAGTTTTCCCTTCCAAGTCCTGTTTTCGCCGTGTTTTTGTTTGCGTTGAATCCCCCCCGGAAAAGGTGATGGATTGGCCTCTCATAATGGTGTGGGCGATGCATGGTCTTCCGCCTGTCTGTTGGCGGTGACCGCCATGCTGTTTGTTTGTACCGCCGTGGTGTTTGGAGTGTTAAAGTGGCTGTCTATGTTGGTGGTTTCCGCCGCGGTCATAATTCCATTTTTTTTACCGCCGGCCTGTTGGCGGCCTTACCTCCACTTTTACACCGACCGCTAGTGTTGTAATGAGGGACAATGTCTGAAATCGTAATGCACTGTATATGTCAAGTGCACATTCTGTTGCTGCCCCAACTTAAGATTTGATACCATGTAAACATTATTGTACCTGAAAGTAGTTGTCCCATTTCTATATGCATGTCGAGTTTATATTTAGGTCACTGTAATTGGAGGACAGGTACGCATGATCAAGTCTATGTCCAAAATGCGTTGCTTTTGGTAATTAAACTTTCCAGTCTTTTGCTACATTGACGTCCTGAGTGTGCGTTCGTTCTGTGTTTTTTTTGTGCTTTTTTTCTGCATTGATTACCGGTCTACTCTGTCGGTTAACACACCCCCCCTCACAGGCTGTTTGAGGCTGTGGGACTCGAGTGTTATATACATAACACTCATAATGTTTGAATTTAATCGATAGATAGCATTGAATATTAGATGTTACACATCTATCTGTGTAATGTGACCACCACAACATAAAAAGTTAAATTACAAAATCTGTGTTGTGTAAAAAGTCTAAGGATGATTAGCACATGCTTTTCAATCATATGATGTACTTTATTTAACTCCTTGCGTTTTCACACTCTGTGCAGCCTAGTGCCAACAAAGGCATTCTTGCATGATGTTGAAAAGGTGTCTGCCTTATGGTAATATTTTTTGTGGAAAATGAACAGATTAAGGTTTGCAGCAGATATATGGAAGCCTATTTTATTGGAACCCATGTTGTTCAAATGCATTTTGACTTTTGGTGGTAATGTCTTGGTTAACTGGCTTTACAACAAAACACAGAGTAAGCATCATCATTCAAGCTTTATTTTGGCAAACTACCATAAAAGCACAGCACACACAATAATAAATACTCAGAAATAGTTAAAAGAGCCATTAAATTCAAACCAAAATTAAGTCATCATCGTCATATACTATGTTCGATTCAAAATTGTTACCATAAAACACATCATACACAATAACAAATCCTCAGTGATAGTTAAATGGAACTCATCCACAATATTATTGTACAACATGCAAAAAATCTAAAATATAAAACAAATTATAATAAATACAAAACACAAAAGTTAAATTTTTGGACACACATAAAAAACTGATGTTCAAAGTATAGTTACAAACTTATAAGAAAGTTATGCATTAATACTCAAAGATTTTGTTCTCATATGCCAAACTGCCTCTAAGATCTTTTCCAGCGCACAGTCCCATGCAGACTCGATCTGCATATCCTAAGCGCCGAATGTCGATCCCTAATACACAGGATTTTGCAGATTGGTCTTATCCAATGTGCCCTCTGATTTTTATACACTGAACAGTAAAATAGAACATGGGCAATATTCTCTTTGGTCCTACAAACCCATCGGGCAAGAATCTAATTGACTTTCAGTCTGTTTCCATCTAGAAGTGAGTGCACCTAACTGTAAAGATCCAGTTCTGCATATAATACAAAGTGCTTGTGCTGAGGGTGATGTAAGCATATCCAAATAGTACTCAAATTCATAATGGCACTTAGGTGATAAAAACTATTTGTCATACTGGCAGACGGAACCGATGCTAGCTCTGCCACTTGCAAACTGGTCCAATAAACATCCTTCAAAGTCTGTATAGCATTCCTTGAGAGGTGAAAAGGGTCTACCAGTAGAAACCCAACCCAAGTTTAAAAAAAGTTTTTTTTCACATATCTACACCGCACAATTTTTCAATATGTGGGGCAGCTAACATCACCCTGAGCCATGCTCTATATGGATCTAATGTATCTATGGACCATAGTGTAATCCAATACTGCAATAGTCTCATAGCAGCTATATCTGCAATGGAGTATAAATTAAGGTCCATTTGAGTAGGCAATGTGGGAGAACTCAAGGGGATCTTTAGGAAGTTCTTTAGAAAAACATTGTCCGCTCTCTCTAGATCCTGCAGACTGACATGACCCCATACGTCTGCACCATACAGGGTTCCCCCTATAGCTTGGCTTTTATATATTTCCATTGTTGGTGTAATAGAAAAACTGGGTGATCTAGCAGCAAATCTCAAAATACGCCTGCCTTTTGCTTCAAGGACATGGTACACTTTAACAGTTGGGCTGACCATTTGTGAGAATCCTCCATCCTATTTCCCAAATAATCAAAATTAGAGACTCTTTCTAGGACTTTACTGTCTAGGGGTATCATTTCCTCCACTCTATATTTTGTATCACCAAAAACCATATGTTTGGTCGTGGTGGCATTTATTTGTAGGCCACACTCCCTACAGAACCCTGAAAACTTCTCAAGGAGCCCAACTAGACCAGAGGCAGTCTGTGATAGCAATAGAGTATCATCCACAAACAATAGGCACAGGGTTTTTACCCCACTCAACTTTGGGGCATCATTATCACAGTTATATAAATTGGGTATACAAATATTTATAAAGAGTAGAAAGAATGTGGAAGCCAACACACACACCTGTCTCACCCATTTCTGTAGTGGGAACTCTCCCGTAAGTTCCCCATTTGGTCTCCATCTTACTCTAGCATAACTCTCAAAATATAATTCCTGGATCTGTTTTAGCAAAGGACCCAGGACACCAGCCTTGCCCAAAATATCCCATAATTTGTATTGGGAAACCAGGTCAAAGGTAGACTTAAGGTCTACAAAGGGAACAGAAAGTCTCCCAGCGTCCATTTAATTGTGAGAACGGAAGAACTGGTCTACTGTGATGGTTTTCCACCTGAAGCCTGTCTGTAAGTGTCTTAAGACGTCATTTTCCTCTGTCCAATCCTCAAGCCTACCCAAAACCTGGTAAGAGAATATTTTTTGCAAATTATCAAGCAGACTTATCGGTCTATAATTGCCCAGAACTGACCTATTCTCTTTTTTTGTAAATTGGGACAATTATTGCAGCTTTCCAGGAGCGGGGGGTTAATACCTGCCAAGACAGCATTAGACACACTATTTATATCAGGGCCCCAAAGCTTAAGATCGTATTTAAACAAATCAGATGGAATTCCATCTGAGCCAGGCACCTTTGGGCCTTAATGGCTATCTCGGTTTCTCTTAAAGTAAATGGTGTGAGCCCACCTGCACAGGTGTTATCAATCACCCTTACTCTCTCTGTGCCGGTTAAATGCAAAAACTCCTGCCTATAGAGTTCAGTAAAATAACACATCCCATCATTAGCTGGTATATGACAATCAGGTCTGGGATTCTCTTTTCGCCCCCTTTGAGCTACCAATGACCAGAACTGCTTTGGATTACTTTCTTTAGCTGCTAATAGCAATTCCTGCCAAGTTGCCTCCTCCCATTTAGTCTTACTAGTCCTAATTGCAGTGGTATACTCTGTCCTCTCCAAAATAATCATTGATCTAGTTTTTTGTTTTATTGCTTCCATGAGTCTGCACTTGGCCATTTTACATACTTTATTAAACCATCTATTGCATTTGCCTAATTCCAGCTGTTTTATTTCCCTTGCTGACTCTAAAAAATAGCTCTTTCAAGAAAGAAAAGAGTTCTGCATGAATGGCCATAATCTGATCAAGTGTGTGTATAATTGATACGGTGGCTAAATGATGAATGGAGACTAAATCATGCATTTTAGCCACTAATTCATTTGAATTTATAAAAGTCCATTTTATGGCACGCTTATTACTCATCCCCACTAAGGGGAGCGTGCCATCATGCTCCTTCTGGATATCTTCTTCAGCACAAAACCACCTATCACACACAACCAAAATAGGTGAATGATCGCTACAACGTTGCTCTTCACCCTAAAGTTTTTGATTTTGTGCCAGATGCTTACATCAATAAGCCCAAAATAAATATGACTTCTATAGGACCCTCTAAAAAATGTTGGATACAATGGAGTGTCTGAAGGAAAGCGCCCATTTCCTGGCCGAAGTCCATGTGTTATAAATTCAATGACCAGCAGAGCCGTGATACTAGATTCTGGCTATTTTTTTTTAATATTGAAAACGCTGGAATTCCCCAAATAGAGTCCTCTACCTGAGTTAGCTCAGAAAAGAGGGAGTTAGGCTCTAGGGACACATTAAAATCTCCGGCTACAATAACAAAATGTGAGTGAAGACATTTCAACACAAAAGCACACAGCAAACTAATAGTATTAGTAGTTAGGCTTGGAGAACCTGGTCTATTATATATATTAACACACAGAAGCAGGGGACACTGATTTAGATTGATTGAAACCGCCAATATATCAGCTGAATCTACATGGATTTCTTTCATTTCATCCACCTGGTAGATTTTTACCCATGTGCAAAGGCCCCGTCAGCTCTCCCAGCTGCAGATGGGCTAGCCTTCTTACAAAATGAGATAAACCCTTGCCTATAAATATTTGAAGTTACCCACATTTCCTGAAACAGGCAGATGTTAAAACTATCAATGAACTGCCCCCGCTCCGCATCATCAATCTTATTTCAAATACCAGCTATATTTCATTAAATTGTTGCAGGTTTAAAAAACTCATGTCACACATGATCATTCATTTGGAACTCAAATCTAGGGATTATATTTGTTCTGTTAATTTCTACCATGTTTACTTTTTCAGCTTGATCAGATCCCGTAGGAGTAATCGATTACAGGACCACCCTAGTTTCTATTTGAAGATTAACTGCATCAAGGTGTGAGTTGTTATTTACAGGGGCAGATGGTAAATACAGTCAGTCAATACCTCCTAGGAGCCATAGAATGCACCCCCACAGATGGAATTGGGCCCACAGTTCCCATATGGGATGATTCTGTACTCAAGGTAGTGGAGACCCCTCTACCCTCGGTGCCTCCGTCAGACCAAGAACTTTTAAAAACAATACTTGAACCATTTCTTAATGTATTACGCATCTCCAAGGATAGCAAACCTTTTACCAACTTGGGATGACAAGCATTAATTCAATAGTATCCCAGCACCCTGGTTTCTCTGTGTAATGCTTTGCAGAAATTATATCTGAATGTACAATAGAACCATATTGCCTAACATGTCTTATCCAATGCGTAACTTTATTCTTTAAGTACAAGCTGTCTTCCCTTGCATTAGGAGGTAAGAGGGTACTCCACACATATAAATCGGGTAAGCTCTATTATGGTTTTTAATAGAGGGCTCCACAGTGCTTGAGTCCCTTGCCATAGACACACAAGGAAAAGTCAATGTCAAAGGGCTATTTTGACCATTTGCCCTAAGAT
The DNA here is from genome assembly GCF_031143425.1 of Pleurodeles waltl. Lineage (NCBI taxonomy): Eukaryota > Metazoa > Chordata > Amphibia > Caudata > Salamandridae > Pleurodeles > Pleurodeles waltl. Next base: position 322,630,828 of record NC_090440.1, on the reverse strand, counting down.
GGTTTTTGGAACTTGCCAAGGGTACTCTTGTCCTAACAATTGGCCTAGAAGAGTCCTCGCTCATCGTATCCCTCTGCTCTACAATGTTATGTAGAAATGGGCCTTCTCCTTGAGTACTTTCAATATCCCTTTTCATTGCAATGGGTCGAAGGAAATTGAGTACCTCCATCATCATTTATTTAAGTTCTGTTACCTCTTTTTTTAAACCATTACTAACAATAACCACTTCCTCCTGGGAGAACAGTCCAATAAGCAGGTGGATGGATATTTCTACATTCGGGTCAAGTTTGCTGGATCCTGTTGATTGGTCAAGAGCCTCCAGCGGCAAAAAGTGATTTGTGCAAGGAATTTTGTGGACAATTGCACTACATGTTGAGACACCCTCAACATTTCTATGTGGGGAGCTATTTTTACTAACCTCTGTGTTAAGTTCACCAGGTTCCCCTGTTAGCAACAAACCTGTCTGAGCATCTTTCTTGCAGGCAATATCCCCCTTGTTTGACAATCTAGGTTTAAAAAAGGTCGAGAGTGAATCACTTTTCAGCCCCTTAGAGGTTCGCTTCTCTTTCCTCTTCAATATGGACTCTACTTCTTCAATTAATAAGTCAATTTCATTAGTTACACAATTAGAGAGATTTTGAGGAATTTTGTGGATATTGGATGAAGCTGGCCCGCTGTGGGACTCCCTTTTGCCTTGCGCTTCCCCATAATACAGCTTATATTGGAAATGGTAATAGTGTTTGAAATGACCAGTATCCGATCCCTACCTTAAATCCAAAAAGGGTGGCCCAGCCCGGCCTGAGATGGTCTCTGATGGGCATGGATGGACCTGCCCTTGGCTCGAGTTTTGCCCAGGCGTGGCCCATGCGCCTCCTGCACTGCCTGAAGGCAGAGGTGCTTTTATGCGCTGATGGTGCTGCTGGAGCAGGTTCCTGTCACCACCCCCTTCTCCCAAGAGCTCCTGGGACAGCGAGTCCCCTTGAAAACGTCCCACACTGAGGGAAGGCAGAGATGCTTTTATGCGCTGTTGGTGCTGCTGGAGCAGGTTCCTGTCCCTGCCCCCTTCTCCCAAAGGCCCTGGGACAGTGAGCCCCCTTGGAAACGTCCAGCGCTGCGGGAAGGCAGAGGCGCTTCTATACACTGTTGGTGCTGCTGGAGCAGGTTCCTGTCACTGCATCCATCTCCCAAAGGGCTCCTGGTACAGTGAGTCCCCTTGAAAACATCCTGAGCTGCAGGAAGGCAGAGGCACTTGTATGCGCTGTTGGTGCTGCAGGAGCAGGTTCCTGTCACCTCCCCTTTCTCCCAAGCTCGCCGCCCCCTTGTCCCAAGCGTAAGTCGCTCAGCAGAGGAACATATGTGTTATAAACACACAAGGGAACAAAAAAATGACTATGGGTGGATGAAAAATTAAAATGTAATCGTTTATGTAGGCCTGTGTCACCTTGTACAACACACAAGAAAATCAAAGGCTTAGTAATTCTTTACCATATGATGTTATGATTGTAAAGTCATTCAGTGTTGTTCATAGGAAACTGGAGTCTAATCTTCAAAAATACCACATTATTTGTTCATTGATACTGCAGGATTCAATTAAAAAAAGTACTAAGGAATGTGCTAAAAATAAGGTCTGTCCTTGCCATCTTTACATATTCCAAATTATTCCCACTGCCATAAAAACTATAAAACACACATTCTCACAACAACATGTTTTGAAATATATGTGGTGAAGTAAAAGTGCAAGGTTTTGCACAAACGTTCTCATGGCCATCTCTAAATAGTTGTGCACTGGTCAGCAAGAGAGTCCAGATTTTTAATCGTTCACCAATTGAAGGTAGAGATGTCTGCCATCTAACATTGACACGTAAAGCTATGCAAAGAAAATATTATATAGATATATATTTCAGAGAAAAGCAGTATTATTTTTTACATTCTGTATCATTATATAAGGGGTCATTATGACTTCAGCAGACGGCTGTCCGCCAAAGTCCCGACAGTCAGGTTGCCACCAGTGTGGCCGCCTTCTTGCATGCCCCATTAAGAGATCCCCGCTGGGTCAACGGGTGGAAATGGTGTTTTCCACCCGCTGGCCCAGTGGGGAATGGTCTACAACATTGACGTCAGCTCATAATAGAGCTCGCGGCAATGCTGTAGTGCGCAGGGTGCACTGGTGCAGAAGGGGGTCATAATCCCTAGGACGGTGCTGCTTTCATGCGTATTAAGACTGCCAGCACCGTCAGTCCCTCCTATGGAGGAAAACTGGCACTGCTGGCGGTCCAACCCTGGCACTCATAATGTGGTGGCCGGACTACCACAATGGCAGCAGTCCGACTGCCACTGTGACCCTAGCAGTCCTAAGACTGCCAGGGTCATAATGAGGTCCATTAGGTCTGCAAATGTGGATACACACACCCAGATACTTAAACCCTCCATTCACACAAGAGTAGAATGATGTTTGGAAAATGTATAAAGGGTTTATGTATTACTGTTTATACACTAATGTAATCATAATGATTTGAGAAAATTGAAGTACATTTTAAAGAGAAGTGCAAGAAGCTGTTCAATCAAATAAGACATTGGGCTATAAGCACAAACATGACACCAGAAGTCAGATACCATTCACATACCATTATTGAACACACACAACAACACAAAGTTGGTAATGTCACACTTATATCTGATATTGATAGTGATCAAATTGCTCCATGTGGAAGAAAGAGGGCCTGGCTGCAATATCTTGAAACCTCGTATAAAGGAATGTTTGAATATCTTACTGCACATGCCTAAGCAATTTATGAGTCTACATCAGAGAATGGCAGAATAATAGTTAGAATTGTGCTGATATCTGACCCTCACTAACTTTAAATCATTTATATATACTCTTTGGGCATTTAATAAGGAGGCATGTTCTTCAATTTCTGGTATGGCTTTGACAAAACAGAATACTCCTTTTTATATTGATCACATAGTGGAATGCAAAAACCCAATTGTCCCTATGATAATGATCTCACGCATGAAAAACGGGCAAATTTGATTTGGCCAAACATTAACATTAAGTTAACATCGCTTTTGAGATGTAAAGAGGCTAAATACGTTATCTGTGGGACTAATCCTCACTAGTATAAATAATATTTATTATTTTGAACAACAGTATGTATTGGAACAAACATATATTTTGTAGCATGGGAAGAAAGTTTGTTGAAATAAGGTCTTCCCTCCAGGACTATCTCACTCTCTGCAGAAACAGCTAATCAATTCTGGTATTTAAACAAACAGTTTGAGTCATGGTTGTGTCATGGTTGTGCCACCGTTGTGCATCCACAAAGCAAAATATTAGTATATGTTTACATGGCCATGCAGGGGCCAGTTAGCACTACTTTGCTTAACTTTGTAAAGAAAAGTAATGCAACACAACAGCTTCAATGGTGGAGCATGGTCATTGACATCTACCTAGGGAATTAGTTGGTAAACCAGTTGTACAAAGATTTGTAGTCCAGGGTTTGCACAAAATTGTTATGACTCCTAGAGAATAGAGTAAAGAAGAGAATACATTTTTGCCTTCAATATTTGATTTTTCCACACAACACACACCCAAAGAGAAAAAAGACAAGAAGGTTTTTTCAGTAAGGTGTACCTTTCTGCTAAAACAAATCCTGCCCGTAATGCAGTCACCCTTGCAACATGGTTCAAAGATGCTTGCATTGGTGCTAGGTAGCCACAAATATACCAGTGCTAGGTATGTGAAAAAAGCACTATGTCATAGTAGCTATGGCAGCATGGTAAACTAATCTGCTAGTGTGCCTTGCATCAATTCTTAATATTTCCTAGTCCATATATATGTGAATTGATTGATTGTTGTGGGAGGGGCTATTTGATAGTGTGGGGCAAAAAAGCTGTGGAGTTGTTTATTTTGAATTTACAAAACGCACATCGCGATGCTTATTCCCATTTTGCGAGTTGGTACCCTGGTAACCTGTTCTGTGCCCAGCTAGTGCTCCCTCTGTGGGGTTCCCCCCACCCCCCCAAGTCAGGGATGGAAGGGGAAGCCCTTCCCCTTCCACCCCGACCCCCCCAACCCCCCGTGACGTCAGCGCGCTGATTAGTCACAGGGTCTCCCCCATCACGCTGGAAGCTCTGCTTCCAGCGCGATTGAAAGAGAAATGCAAAGCATTTCTCTTTCAATCCCATGGGGGACGCCCGGAGGGGCTTCAAAGGGAAGGAAATGTATTTCCTTCCCTTTGAAGTTTCTCCCAGGGTTTCAAAAGCCGGATTGCTTGCAATCCGGCTTTTGAAACCCCACTAGACACCAGGGATTTTTTTTTTTGTTTGAAAGTGACAAAAGGAAGCGACCCCTTGGGCAAGGGTCGCTCCCAGGGGGGGCATTTTTTTGGGAAGGCCTTTTCTGCTCCCCCCGGGGGCAGATCGGCCTATTATTAGGCCGATCTGCCCCCAGGGGGGCAGAAACCTCTAGGCACCAGGGATCATTTTTTTTTTTTCCTTTTTGTTATGTTTTCTTTTTTTTTTAGGTGGGGAGCGACCCCTTAGGCAAGGGTCGCTCCCCTAGGGGGCAAATTTATTTTAGGCCGTTTCTGCCCCCCCCCCCCGGGGCAGACCGGCCTATTATTAGGCTGATCTGCCCCCAAGGGGGGCAGAAACCTCTAGGCGCCAGGGCAAATTCTTTTTTTGTGTTTTTTTTTTTGTTCGTTTGTTTTTTTAGAGATGGGGAGCGACCCATCAGGCAAGGGTCGCTCCCCTGGGGGGCAAATTGTATTTAGACCATTTCTGCCCACCTTGGAGGCAGATTGGTAGATTTTAGGTCAATCTGCCCCCAAGGGGGCAGAAACCACTAGGCACCGGGGAATTGTTTTTTGTCGTCAATGTCACGCAGGGGGAGCGACCCCGTAGGCAAGGGTTGCTCCCGGAGGGGGTGGGGGTTCGGGGGGCAAATTTATTTAGGCCATTTCTGCCCCCCCCGGGGGCAGATCGGCCTATTATTAGGCCTGGGGGCAGAAACCTCTAGGTGCCAGGGCAATTTTTTTTTTTGTGTTTTTTTTTTTGTTTGTTTGTTTTTTTAGAGATGGGGAGCGACCCATCAGGCAAGGGTCGCTCCCCTGGGGGGCAAATTGTATTTAGAGCATTTCTGCCCCCCTTGGAGGCAGATTGGTCGATTTTAGGTCAATCTGCCCCCAAGGGGGCAGAAACCACTAGGCACCGGGGATTTGTTTTTTGGTGCCAATGTCACGCAGGGGGAGCGACCCCGTAGGCAAGGGTCGCTCCCGGGGTGGGGTTGTGGGGGCAAATTTATTTTAGTCCATTTCTGCCCCCAGGGGGGACAGAAACCTCTAGGCGCCAGGGTAAAAAAAAATGTTGTGTTTTTTTTTTGTTTGTTTGTTTTTTTAGAGATGGGGAGCGACCCATCAGGCAAGGGTCGCTCCCCTGGGGGGCAAATTGTATTTAGACCATTTCTGCCCCCCTTGGAGGCAGATTGGTCAATTTTAGGTCAATCTGCCCCCAAGAGGGCAGAAACCACTAGGCACCGGGGATTTGTTTTTTGGCGCCAATGTCACGCAGGGGGAATGACCCCGTAAGCAAGGGTCGCTCCTGGGGGGGGGGGTGGGGATGCAAATTTATTTTACGGCATTTCTGGCCCCCCCCCGGGCCGGCTGTGCTAGAGGCCAAAATCCACAGGTAGGCACTTTGCAAAAAACACCTCTGTTTTCTGTGAAAAATTATGTTGTGTCCACGTTGTGTTTTGGGCCATTTCCTTTTGTGGGCGCTAGGCCTACCCACAGAAGTGAGGTACCATTTTTATCGAGAGACTTAGGGGAACGCTGGGTGGAAGGAAATTTGTGGCTCCTCTCAGATTCCAGAACTTTCTGTCACCGAAATGAGAGGAAAAAGTGTTTTTGTTGGCCAAATTTTGATGTTTGCAAAGGATTCTGGGTAACAGAACCTGGTCAGAGCCCCGCAAGTCACCCTATCTTGGATTCCCCTTGATTTCTAGTTTTCAAAAATGTGCTGGTTTGCTAGGTTTCCCCAGGTGCCGGCTGAGCTACAGGCCAAAATCCACAGGTAGGCACTGTTTTCTATGAAAAAATTTGATGTGTCCACGTTGTGTTTTGGGCCATTTCCTTTCGTGGGCGCTAGTCCTACCCACAAAGGTGAGGTATCATTTTTATCGGGATCTTGGGGGAACGCTGGGTGGAAGGAAATTTGTGGCTCCTCCCAGATTCCAGAACTTTCTGCCACAGAAATGTGAGGAACATGTGTTTTTTTAGCCAAATTTTGAGGTTTGCAAAGGATTCTGGGTAACAGAACCTGGTCCGAGCCCCACAAGTCACCCCATCTTGGATTCCCCTAGGTCTCTAGTTTTCAGAAATGCACAGGTTTGGTAGGTTTCCCTAGGTGCCGGCTGAGCTAGAGGCCAAAATCTACAGGTAGGCACTTTGCAAAAAAACACCTCTGTTTTCTTTCAAAAAATTGGATGTGTCCACGTTGCGCTTTGGGGCATTTCCTGTCCCGGGCGCTAGGCCTACCCACACAACTGAGGTATCATTTTTATCAGGAGACTTGGGGGAACGCTGGGTGGAAGGAAATTTGTGGCTCCTCTCGGATTCCAGAACTTTCTGCCACAGAAATGTGAGGAACATGTGTTTATTTAGCCAAATTTTGAGGTTTGCAAAGGATTCTGGGTAACAGAACCTGGTCTGAGCCCCACAAGTCACCCCATCTTGGATTCCCCTAGGTCTCTAGTTTTCAGAAATGCACAGATTTGGTAGGTTTCCCTAGGTTCCGGCTAAGCTAGAAGCCAAAATCTACAGGTAGGCACTTTGCAAAAAACACCTCTGTTTTCTTTAAAAAAATTGGATGTGTCCACGTTGCGCTTTGGGGCATTTCCTGTCCCGGGCGCTAGGCCTACCCACACAACTGAGGTATCATTTTTATCAGGAGACTTGGGGGAACGCTGGGTGGAAGGAAATTTGTGGCTCCTCTCGGATTCCAGAACTTTCTGCCACAGAAATGTGAGGAACATGTGTTTTTTTAGCCAAATTTTGAGGTTTGCAAAGGATTCTGGGTAACAGAACCTGGTCCGAGCCCCACAAGTCACCCCATCTTGGATTCCCCTACGTCTCTAGTTTTCAGAAATGCACAGATTTGGTAGGTTTCCCTAGGTTCCGGCTAAGCTAGAAGCCAAAATCTACAGGTAGGCACTTTGCAAAAAACACCTCTGTTTTCTTTAAAAAAATTGGATGTGTCCACGTTGCGCTTTGGGGCATTTCCTGTCCCGGGCGCTAGGCCTACCCACACAAGTGAGGTATCATTTTTATTGGGAGACTTGGGGTAACGCTGGGTGGAAGGAAATTTGTGGCTCCTCTCGGATTCCAGAACTTTCTGCCACAGAAATGTGAGGAACATGTGTTTTTTTAGCCAAATTTTACGGTTTGCTAAGGATTCTGGGTAACAGAACCTGGTCCGAGCCCCACAAGTCACTCCATCTTGGATTCCCCTAGGTCTCTAGTTTTCAGAAATGCACAGATTTGGTAGGTTTCCCTAGGTTCCGGCTGAGCTAGAGGGCAAAATCTACTAGTAGGCACTTTGCAAAAAATACCTCTGTTTTCTTTAAAAAAATTGGATGTGTCCACGTTGCGCTTTGGGGCATTTCCTGTCGCGGGCGCTAGGCCTACCCACACAAGTGAGGTATCATTTTTATCGGGAGACTTGGGGGAACGCTGGGTGGAAGGAAATTTGTGGCTCCTCTCAGATTCCAGAACTTTCTGCCACAGAAATGTGAGGAACATGTGTTTTTTTAGCCCACTTTTGAGGTTTGCAAAGGATTCTGGGTAACAGAACCTGGTCCGAGCCCCACAAGTCACCCCATCTTGGATTCCCCTAGGTCTCTAGTTTTCAAAAATGCACAGGTTTGGTAGGTTTACCTAGGTGCCGGCTGAGCTAGAGGCCAAAATCTACAGGGAGGCACTTTGCAAAAAACACCTCGTTTTCTTTAAAAAAATTGGATGTGTCCACGTTGCGCTTTGGGGCATTTCCTGTCGCGGGTGCTAGGCCTACCCACACAAGTGAGGTATAATTTTTATCGGGAGACTTGGGGGAACGCTGGGTGGAAGGAAATTTGTGGCTCCTCTCAGATTCCAGAACTTTCTGCCACAGAAATGTGAGGAACATGTGTTTTTTTTTTGCCATATTTTGAGGTTTGCAAAGGATTCTGGGTAACAGAACCTGGTCCGAGCCCCAAAAGTCACCCCATCTTGGATTCCCCTAGGTCTCTAGTTTTAAAAAATGAACAGGTTTGGTAGGTTTCCCTAGGTGCTGGCTGAGCTAGAGGCCAAAATCTACAGGTAGGCACTTTGCAAAAAACACCTCTGTTTTCTTTCAAAAAATTGGATGTGTTCACGTTGCACTTTGGGGCATTTCCTGTGGCGGGTGCTAGGCCTACCCACACAAGTGAGCTTTCATTTTTATCGGGAGACTTGGGGGAACGCTGGGTGGAAGGAAATTTGTGGCTCCTCTCAGATTCCAGAACTTTCTGCCACAGAAATCTGAGTAACATGTGTTTTTTTTGCCAAATTTTGAGGTTTGCAAAGGATTCTGGGTAACAGAACCTGGTCCGAGCCCCACAAGTCACCCCATCTTGGATTCCCCTAGGTCTCTAGTTTTCAAAAATGCACAGGTTTGGTAGGTTTACCTCGGTGCCGGCTGAGCTAGAGGCCAAAACCTACAGGTGGGCACTTTGCAAAAAACACCTCTGTTTTCTTTAAAAAAAATGGGATGTGTCCACGTTGCGTTTTGGGGCGTTTCCTGTTGCGGGCGCTAGGCCTACCCACACAAGTGAGGTATCATTTTTATCGGGAGACTTGGGGGAACATAGATTAGCAAAACAAGTGTTATTGCCCCTTGTCTTTCTCTACATTTTTTCCTTCCAAATATAGGAGAGTGTGTAAAAAAGACATCTTTTTGAGAAATGCCCTGTAATTCACATGCTAGTATGGTCACCCCGGAATTCAGAGATGTGCAAATAACCACTGCTCCTCAACACCTTATCTTGCGCCCTTTTTGGAAATACAAAGGTTTTCTTGATAGCTATTTTTTACTCTTTATATTTCAGCAAATGAATTGCTGTATACCCGGTATAGAATGAAAACGCACTGCAGGGTGCAGCTCATTTATTGGCTCTTGGTACCTCGGGTTCTTGATGAACCTACAAGCCCTATATATCCCCGCAACCAGAGGAGTCCAGCAGACGTAACGGTATATTGCTTTCGATAATCTGATATTGCAGAGAAAAGTTACCGAGTAAAACGCAGAGAAAAATTGATGTTTTTTTCACCTCAATTTCAATATTTTTCTTTTTCAGTTGTTATTTTCTGTAGAAAACCCTTGTAGGATCTACACAAGTGACCCCTTGCTGAATTCATAACTGTGTCTACTTTTCAGAAATGTTTAGGTGTCTGGGATCCAGCATTGGTTTCATGCCCATTTCTGTCACTGACTGGAAGGAGGCTGAAAGCACAAAAAATTGCAAAAATGGGGTATGTCCCAGTAAAATGCCAAAATTTTGTTGAAAAATTGGGTTTTCTGATTCAAGTCTGCCTGTTCCTGAAAGCTGGGAAGCTGCTGAGTTTAGCACCGCAAACTCTTTGTTGATGCCATTTTCAGGGGAAAAACCACAAGCCTTCTTCTGCAGCCACTTTTTCCACTTTAAAAAAAAAAAACGAAATTATCACTGTATTTTGGCTAATTTCTTGGCCTCCTTAAGGGGAACCCACAAAGTCTGGGTACCTCTAGAATCCCTAGGATGTTGGAAAAAAAGGACGCAAATTTTGCTTGGTTAGCTTATGTGGACAAAAAGTTATGAGGGCCTAAGCGCAAACTGCCCCAAATAGGCAAAAAAAGGTCTGGCACAGGAGGGGGAAAAGGCCTGGCAGCGAAGGGGTTAAGATATGCTAGTTGCTTAAATACAATATGGAAAAAAATGCTCACAGTATTGTGCTCGCTTTTCTCTTTTTTTCTCTCTCCACTTTTTCAACACACGTTCTTGGCATTTCTCTAAATAGATATGACTCGTGAATAACATTACCGTTTGTTTCTTCGAATATGGGAAGTCACAAACTCCTTGAATCTTTATGATTTGACTGTATTGCAGACAGCAAGACAAAATAAGAGAATACACATTAAGCTCAATGCCTCCATATTTTACTGCATTTATAAATATGCGGTGTACATGTTTTTCTAAAGGCTTTACTGTTTTTAGTCAGAGTTGTGTGGCAACAACATAATGGACACTCCATGTGCGGGTGTATTTAATTTCAAGCTCTATATATTTATTTTCTCCACTTTGGCAATTTGTTTTGAATATTCCCTAGGAGGGAGATAGGACCAATATGCTATGCTGCATTTGAAGATCGAATCCTAATAGTGCATATTGTCTACTTTATTACCACCATATCAGGAGATGGATTTTTTGTAGTGTGAACACACATACCTTTTCTCTAGATACAGAAGGACATATCACTCACCTCTTGATCGTTACTGTATATGGTGTCACTATTTGCATTACTCATCTTACTAGTATATGGCACTGAGCTTTTCTTTTGATTATTTTCTTTTCTCAGTTGGACTTATCATGGTCCTGGTACAAACCTTGATTCATTACCAAGGTGTACCGTTAAATATATATTGATATATCCACACATGTGATAAGCAACTTCTACACCGAATATTACAAGACGACCATATTGTGACACAGATCAAATAACTTACAGTCTTTAATGAGGTATGATTCTTTAGTATAATCCTTGGTGGTTCTTTTATTGCTTCTATATAGATATCTTCTCTCTTCCTCTCGTTTGTTCGCCACTAGGGCCACTAATATGCATTTTTGTAATTTTGTACACTGGGTGATGCAACGACTCAATCCATAAAATTCTTATCTATGGGCTATATCCATTCAGCATGCCTATTATTCCTTTCTCTAGCAATCTAGGCGAGCACCAATTGGTTATTTGCTAACCCACCTAACACAAAAGGAGGGGTACAATTTTTTTTGGTGATGGCAAAGATCGTACACCAGACATTGGAACTATTGGATGACCATGATATGTTTTTGGATATTGTTTCACAGCCTTGAAAAAGTTGTTTTCATGACGAAACACGTGTCGGCTGTATATACATGGATTGGTACAACGTTTGCTGTTTTCATTGAATACCCAAGAAGAATAAAGGACTTACATTTGGAATGCTTGGATGTGCTGTGGTTCTTTCAACTTAATTCACTCATTGTGGACCTTCGGGATCACAATCTACACACCTTGTGGCTGGGTGTGGAGCCACTCTGGCACTCCGTATATTATATATGTCTAACTGTCAATAATATGTATTTTTTTGGATTTTAATACCAGCAAAGAAGATTTTTTTTTGGGAAGTGCGCACCATCTTAGTACACAGCCACTGGCTATCTCTATGTTTATATATATTCATTAAATACTTATGTGTGTTCCATCAAATATTATTTTTTTGAAAAAAAATAGCTTTAAAAACAAACTTGCTTGTCTAAGAAGGTTATTTTTGATTGGCATGCATATTTATCAAAATACTACACAATTATATTAGTTATACATTTCAAAAAACTTACCACGTAGTCTACAACCTCAATCCCCAAACAGTGCAATAGGTCTTCCTCCCAAGATACCACATCTGCCCAGTGATATTGACCCTGCAGCACCATATAGTCCTTGGATGTTAGAGCAACCAGATTACGATGCACCATCTTCCGTTGCGTCACTATTTCTTCATATGCATATTCTTGCCTCACTCTTCCACCCTCTGATAGCATCCATATCCAAGAAGGATGGCTCATACCAGCATCTTGGAGCAACCGTAGTGTTGGAAAGTGGATTATTGGTAAGGGCAGGTTAGAACCTACACTTAGCAATAGGCCACTAACCCCTATTTAGGTCCAGTTAGGTCTCAATAAATTAATCCATAACAATACTTGGTAGCTTGGCATTGAGCGACAATGCCTAATTTAGGAGACAATTGTGTAAAGCATTTAAAATTCCACAAAACAGTAAATAGGTAAAACACAAAACACAATGAAAATCCAGCACCAATTTATAAAAATAGATTATTTATTTTTATCTTTACAATGACAATAAAACAACAAAAATCCAATGTAGGGAACCAGAGATGTGAATTTGTAAAGATTGAAAGTATATCTAGCACTTGGAAGCAACTAACGCTCAAAGTTAACAATTTTTCAATTACTTTAAAAAGTGTTTCTTGATTTCTTGATACATGAAAGTGGCCCACAGCTTCAGCCAAGGGTTCAGAGGCTCTGGCTTGCATCTTGGGGTCTGGGACTACCACTTCCACAACGCACCTCTTCAACTTCTGGAGCTTTTTACAACAGTTTCTCCACAGTTCTCCAGACTTCTGGATCTTCTTCCAGACATCTTTTTTGGGTCCTTTTTTAATTTTATTTTTCTTGTTCAGGTATACATATGGAGAGAAATAAAGCATACATTTTTCTTCAGTAGCATCCATCCTTAACAAACTATTTGATTTGGCTGGTAAGATCCAGACAGCCTTGCTCTCAATCAACATTAAATGAAAATATTAATTCATATTTAATTCCCTTCTTCTATTATAATCACTTCAAGATTTCTGTTATTATTTATATTGCATATATTATATTGATGAACATTAGTTACACGCCTCCCCTATTCGTAACTTATAGCACCTCTAATTATTGTCATATTGCTGAGAACCTTTTCATACTCCTGACACGTTTAGAGTCTGCCTCCTCATAGTTCTTCGTTGCTATCATTTTTTACACCAGTTTTGCATAGTGGGAATAGTCTGGATACACCATAACTGAAGTTTTAATGATCGAGCTCTTGTAAAGATAATTGTTACAAAATATTGTTGGTATTTTGTTAGCTTACATGTTTGCTCAGAGACTACAAACAATACTATATTTGAATTGAGCTCAATCCTAGAGGTGAAGGTATGACTTATTACCTTCTCTATTCCCAACCAGAAAGTTGTTAATTTGGGGCAATCAAGAAATACATGAAACCAATTCCCTCTCGCATCCTGATGACAGCGAAAGCATTGATCAGGAATTGACAGGAACATTTTATGTATCTTTTCAGGAGTGTAATAGGCCATCCATCTAGAAAGAAAATACTTTAGAGTTAGCTGCCCTCAAAGATTTGTAGCCTATTTCTGAAATATTTTTCCACTCTTCATCTGGTATTAAACATTGTGCTGTATGAAGAATATTATCTCTGAATTCTATAGTTATTGCCGAATCGGGTCTCCCACTAGCACCCTGTACCAATTTCCTGTACCCAGTACTTTACTTCTGATTAGTGCCCTACATATTGGGTGTTCTACGGTACTTGCCTGAAGTGAAATAGTATTGAGAAAATGGGAGATCTGATAAAAACTCAGAAAGAGTCTAGTTGTCATATCCCCACGTCTGGTTACAACCTCTTCCCAAGTGATGTATCTATTTCTTACTAAAATAAATCTCCTATGGCTTTTCCATTGGGCAATCGCTGCTTCCGGGAGATGTAATTCAAAATATTTATGCTCCTGTATTTATAAATAGATATAGCCTGGTAGTATTTGATATGCTTTGCGTAGAAGCTCAAATCTTTTGCTAAAGTCATATATATATATATATATATATATATATATATATATATATATATATATGACTTTAGCAAAAGATATATATCGAGTTTTTTTGGGGAGTTTCATCATTTTTATAAAAGCTGGGAGACTTATTGCTGATTCTAAAATCATTCTATTGAAAGGGAACTCATCCATTGCTGCTTCGGTAGCTAACTGTCATGCCAATATATCCTGCAATGTGGTATAATTCAGATTAAAAGAGGTACTAGACAGGGATGTCACCTTCCCTATACTTTTTGCCTTCTTCATTGAGCCTCTCGCTCAGATAATATGCAGTTCAAAGGAAATTATTGCACCAGTCCCAGAGATACCTAAAATCAAACTCTTTGCAGATGACATCATTTTATATCTAAAACCATAGATTGATAATGTACAAAGAGTTTGAGATAAGATTAATGAGTTCATGCAAATAGGGGGATATAAGATCAATGAAAACAAAACGGAGGTTCTCCTATTCAACGCAGGACTAGAGAATTATGTTATGCAATAGAAAGCCAATTCATCTGCGTCCGATAAGTATTTGGGAATTTACATCACAAAGTATTATGGAGGCTTGATTAATCTTAATTGTTCCTCTAACTTTTGAATTGATCACAATTGTGGCCTGAGCACCCTGACATAACCACCTTATCATAGAAGTAAATTGCGGAGGGAAGTAAAATTTAGTTAAACTATATACCAAGGCTTCCCAATTTACTAGGTTGAAAGCTTTTTCTGAATCTAACATAATCCCTATGGGGTTATGTTGACCGAAAAGTAATCACTTGCCTGTAGCAAAATGTTTGTATTGGATGTCATCTACAAACCGGCCACAAAACCATTCAGATCTTTATGTATTAATTGTGTGGCAACTGGTGAGATCCTGATAGCCCAGACCTTTGTTAGAATTTTATAATCCACGTTCAGCAGACTAATTGGGCAATATGCGTAGGGTTTCAATGGATTTTTATCTTTCTTTAGAAAGCTAACTATTATTGCCTCTTTAAATGTCAAAGGTATTTCTACTCCCTCCAGTATTGCATTACAATTATGTCAAGAACGGTGTGAGCTCTTTGCAGAAAGTTTTATCAAATTCTATTGGAAAGCCATCACCACCGCAAGCTTTAGCACTTGGTATTCTTTTAATAGCTCCCTTGAGTTCTTATGATGTAATCTTCTGTACTACTTCCTTCCGAGTCTCTAACGTGGTTTTAGGTAGAGTGATAAGGCTATAATATTGACTTAGCTGTGAGAGTGAAACTATACAGTCTTTCCCATAAATTCTTGAGTAATGTGACATAAACACTTGAGCTATATCCTCATCTTCATTAACAATTATATTAGTCTCGGAGTCCTGAATTTGGTGTCTTGTCTGCTTTTTGTGTTTTATACGAGTGGTCCAAGCTAAGTATTTGCGTATCTGTTGACTTTCTTCATAGACCTGTTGTTGATAGGCCCTTGAGTTAGCTACTTCTCCTAAAATAAAAAATTCTTTAGGCTGAGCTCTTTTTTGATTAAGATTGCGCCTTGATACGTCATGCCCTCCTGATCTGATACATTCATCTGACGCCTTGTCTATTGCGAACTGTAGTTTTTTATATGTATTTCTCTTTGTCGTGATTGTGCTACATCAAAAGAAATAATTTGCCTACTAGCTGTTGCTTTAAATGCTTCCCATACATTAAAGAGAGATGCCGAGTTTCGATTCAACTAGAAGAATTCCTGCATGAATTTTCTCATATCTGAGACCCATTGCTGATTAGTTAGCAAAGATCTGTCGAACTGCCATCTAGGTCCCTCTTTGGTAGGCAAATCCAATTCTACCGTCATCATAACACGGATTGATCGTAAAACACATTTGCCCAAATATCTGAACCCAGTCTCTTTAATGAGCGGGATACTAAAAAGAAATCTATCCGGGAGGCAGACTTTTAACGGTGTAAAAAACAAGTATATTGAGTGACAGCATGGTGTCCTTCTCACCAAGGGTCTGTAATCTGGAAATCACTTTTCATTACACTCAGAAGTTTTTTAATTTTAGGTTTTAATTGCCTTTTTGCCTGGTTAGAAGTATCTAGTGTTATATGTTGGATGTAATTAAAATAGCCTCTAATAATAAAGAGACCCGTGGCACTCATTGCTATGTTATACAATTGCGCTAATGGCTCTACTTTATCTGTAACTGGACCATAGTAATCAACCAGGTTAACTTGGACTCCTGATTGTAAAACTTTGAGCCAGATCCACCTCCCTTTGGGATCTCTAATGATGTCTTTTATTGCCCAGTCTAGTCTGTTACTGAGATATATCGCTACCCCTCTAACTGCCAAGCCAGAAGATGCAAATAAAGCTAGCGAGAACTGTTTTGGGATATATATATATTGGGATTATTACTTTTTAGATGAGTTTCTTGAAAGTAAAGAACATCAGGATTAAATGATCTCAACCATTTCACCATTGCCTTATCTTTCTTCCTATTTAAAATGTCATTCGCGTTGCAGGAAATACCTTTAAGCTTCTCCATTCTTATTGGTTAGTTCATTAATCATTCTTCTCCAGCCTAAGCCCACATATTCTACTTCTTGATAGAAACTGAATTTTCTCAATTTAGAGGGCTGCATTCCCTTGCCTTCCCCGTAACCCGACTTACCCCCTCCCTACATGAATACCAACCCCCCTTCCAAGGTGGCCTATATCTGGAGCCCTCCCGTCTGGGTGAACCATGACCACTCCCCATTCCCCCCCTTACTGTCCCTTGTAGGTGCCTTGACATGGCACCGAGTCAACAAAGGCAGTGGAGGCTATAGATACATAACATAATGGTAGAATGCGTTATAATTCCTGTAAAATCTTCAAACACAAATCCCCCCAATTAATATCCAGTTCAGCCAGCCCCGTTTCCACTACTTATTGCATGAAGCAAAGTTTTTGCCCCCATCACTGTATGAATTATATTTGAGTGTCCCTTGAAAAGAACTTTGAGCTTTGATTGCTGGAACAGACCAGCCTGTACCCCAGCTTTTTGAAATGCCGGAATCATTTCTCTCGATTCCCTTCTCCTTGAGCAGCGGTGGCAGACATATCGGAGAATATTTTGAAAGAATAATTGCCAAGAATCTGATGTACTTACTTGCTTGAGATCAAATTTGTTCTTTAATATGATAATCGTCAAAGTTCACTAAGATTGTGCGAGAATATTTGACATTGAGTTATTGTGTAGCTGGGAAGCGGTAGGCTCGCATAATGGAAAGATCCTGTTGATCATCGGCTAAGTCCGGAAGTACATGTTGTTTAATAAGATTCGTGATCAATTCCATAGTAGTCTGCCCATTCTTGCACCCTTATGGCACCCCCGTAAATCTTAAATTTGTTGTACGTGAGCGATTTTCCGCATCATCCAGGCGAATCTGTAATTCCAAGAGATCGGCTTGACATTTGGAAACCAATGGCGCTAAGTGGGCACAAGCATCCTCCAAATCTAAGACTCACTGTTCTACCTCCACTATGCGTGAATTAAGTTGCTGAATGTTAGTATTTATTGAGTTTAACAGTTTCTCAATTTTGTGATCCGCTTCCATGTGTGAAAGTTTAAAAGACTTCAATTCATTTAGTATTTGGAGGTGCAGGAAATCTTGAGGTTATGCAGTTAACTGTAACGTTTCCTGAAGTCCTGTGGGTGGTAGTATCTGCCCCGCCCCCTGTTGGCTCTGCTGGTCTAGCAGCCATTCCATTTGAGTTTTAGGATTCCTGAAAGAGTAGGTTTCATTTGTATCCGAGCCATTTAGAACTGAAGGAGAAAGGGTATCTTCCAGTAGTGCTGGGGTGTAACTGGAGCATTGTGGGCCCAGACAGGTCTCTTTAGAGCTCGTGCCACTCCAGGCGAATAAAGGGTATAGCTGCTTCAGAGTGCTGCCGCCCTCCTCAGGGTTACCCCTCTCTGCTACTGAAGTTGGGGTTGAAGTAATTTTTAACTGATTGTCTGGTTCAAGGTCTTCCTGTAGGAAGCTGGCCTGGCTTATAGTGGGTACCTTGTGGTACTTACACCCTGTGCCAGGTCCAGTTATCCCTTATTAGTAGAATAGAGGTGTTTCTAGCAGCTTAGGCTGATAGAAGGTAGCTATGGCAAAGCTTAGGCTGAACTAGGAGACATGCAAAGCTCCTACTATACAACTTATATCATATAGCACAATATCATAAGAAAACACAATACTCAGAGTTACTAAAAATAAAGGTACTTTATTTTTATGACAATATGCCACAAGTATCTCAGTGAATACCCTCAGTAAGAAGGTAAGTAATATACACAAGTTATATGTACACAAACCCAAAACAGGTACGTAATAGTAAGAAAAGTAATGCAAACAGTGTAGAATTACAATACGATGCAATAGGTGAACCATAGGTCTAGGGGCAACACAAACCATATACTCAAAAAGTGGAATGCGAATCACGAATGAAGAGGGTCGCTGGGACTGTAAGAAAACAGTCAGGGTGTCCAAGATACCCCACCCCAAGACCCTGAAAAGTAGGAGTAAAGTACCCCTACTACCCCAATAGGACACAATAGTCATGATAGGGGGATTCTGCAAGAACCACAAACACCAGCAAAGCACTGAAGATGGATGGAAGATGTCCCACAGCGTGCTGAAGGTTGCAGAAGTGTTCCCACGCAGAAATCCCGCAAAAAAGCCTTGCTAGCTGCAAGGGTCGCGGTAGACGTTTTTGGGTGCTGCTGGGGACCAGGAAGGACCAGGATGTCGCCCCTTGGAGGAGGAGATAGAGGGGGTACTCAGCAACTCAGAGAGCCCCCATAGAAGCAGGCAGCACCGGCAGAAGTACCGGAGCAGGCACTTAGAAGATTTGTGAACCGAAGTCCACGCAGAGTCACAAAGGAAGGTCCCACGACGTTGGAGTCCAACTCAGAGGGTTGAGCACTGCAGGACAAAGTGCTGGGGACCCAGGCTAGGCTGTGCACAAAGGAATCCTTGGAGAAGTGCACAGAAGCCGGAGCAGCTGCAAATCACGCAGTACACAGGTTTGCAGTCTAGCGTGGGGAGGCAAGGGCTTACCTCCACCAAACTTGGACTGAAGGATTACTGGACTGTGGGAGTCACTTGGATAGAGTTCCTGTGTTCCAGGAACCACGCTCGTCAGGATGAGAGGGGACCCAGAGGACCAGTGATGTAGTCTTTTGGTGCCTGCGTTAGCAGGGGGAAGATTCCGTCGACCCACTGGAGATTTCTTCTTGGCTTCCAGTGCAGGGTGAAGGCAGACAGCCCCCAGAGCATGCACCACCAGGAAACAGTTGAGAAAGCCGGCAGGATGAGGCGCTACAATGTTGCTGGTAGTCGTCTTGCTACTTTGTTGCGGTTTTGCAGGCGTCCTGGAGCAGTCAACGGTCGATCCTTGGCAGAAATCGAAGAGGGAAGTGCAGAGGAACTCTGGTGAGCTCTTGCATTCGTTATCTGAAGAATACCCCAGAGGAGAGACCCTAAATAGCCAGAAAAGGAGGTTTGGCTACCAAGAAAGGAGGATTGGCTACCAAGAGAGGTAAGAGCCTGTCAGAGGGGGTCTCTGACGTCACCTGCTGGCACTGGCCACTCAGAGCAGTCCAGTGTGCCCCAACACCTCTGTTTCCAATATGGCAGAGGTCTGGGACACACTGGAGGAGCTCTGGGCACCTCCCCTAGGAGGTACTGGTCAGGGAAGTGGTCACTCCCCTTTCCTTTGTCCAGTTTCGCGCCAGAGCAGGGCTGGGGGATCCCTGAACTGGTGTAGACTGGCTTATGCAGAGAGGGGCACCATCTGTGCCCATCAAATCATTTCCAGAGGCTGGGGGAGGCTACTCATCCCCAGCCCTTCACAACTATTTCCAAAGGGAGAGGGTGTAACACCCTCCCTCAGAGCAAATCCTTTGGTCTGCCTTCCTGGGCTGGGGCTGCCTAGACCACAGGAGGGCAGAATGCTGTCTGAGGGGTTGGCAGCAGCTGCAGTGGAAACCCCGGAAAGGTAGTTTGGCAGTACCCGGGTTCTGTGCTAGAGACACGGGGATCATGGAATTGTCCCCCCCAACACCAGAATGGTATTGGGGTGACAATTCCATGATCTTAGACATGTTACCTGGCCATGTTCGGAGTTACCATTGTGACGCAATACATAGGTAGTGACCTATGTATAGTGCACGTGTTTAATGGTGTCCCCGCACTCACAAAGTCCGGGGAATTTGCCCTGAACGATGTGGGGGCACCTTGGCTAGTGCCAGGGTGCCCACACACTAAGTAACCTGGCATCTAACCTTCACCAAGTGAGGGTTAGACATATAGGTGACTTATAAGTTAAATATGTGCAGTGAAAAATGGCTGTGAAATAACGTGGATGTTATTTCACTCAGGCTGCAATGGCAGGCCTGTGTAAGAATTGTCTGAGCTCCCTATGTGTGGCAAAATAAATGCTGCAGCCCATAGGGATCTCCTGGAACCCCAATACCCAGGATACCTAAGTACCATATACAAGGGAATTATATGGGTGTACCAGTGTGCCAATGAGAGTTGGTAAATTTAGTCACTAGCCTGCAGTGACAAATTTAGGAAGGCAGAGAGAGCATAAACACTGAGGTTCTGGTTAGCAGAGCCTCAGTGATACAGATAGGCCCCACACAGGGAACACACACAGGCCACCAACCTCTGAGCACTGGGGTCCTGGCTAGCAGGATCCCAGTGACACATAACAAACACACTGACAACATAGAGTTTTCACTATGAGCACTGGGCCCTGGCTAGCAGGATCCCAGTGAGACAAGAAAAACACCCTGACATATACTCACAAACAGGCCAAAAGTGGGGTTAAGAAGGCTAGAAAGAAGCTACCTTCCTACACTTCCAAATTAGCTTTTGCTAGCATACCATAATCGCCGGGGTTTAACTGGTATATGCCCGTCGAGCTGAGAGCCAAAGCGGATTGCAGATCAATTTTAGCTGTGGACTGAGGTCCCTTTTTACTTGTAGTAGGCTCATTATTGGCCATTTTCTTTGGGAGTAAAGGGCGCTTATTTTCGATACTGCGCACTGTTTTTAAAGATTTTGACAAGGGGCGGCCCTTGTTCTGTAGATCTCTGGGAGAGCGACTCATCACTGACAGGGGGTGAGACTGATATAGATCGGTATTGTATTATGATACCTCTTTCTGGGTAGCCAGAGACACCTGAAGGTCACAAGCCGCACCTGTGACTCCACAGGCTGCCGCTTGATTCCTCAATGAGCGCTAGCAGCCCAGCTGGAGGACCTAATGTCGTTCCTCACTGGGAGAGGTGAATCTGTTTGGCTGGGAACTTCGAACTTGTAGCTCTGTATTAGGTATGGTTGAAGGGGGGAAGGGCAGAGAAACCTATTTATTACAGGGAGCCCATAGTGGCCCCGATTGGTCCCTAGATGGGGGTACCCCACTGTAGGCTTCCCCCAGCCTTCGCGCTGCCTCAAGTGCCTTTTGCAATGCCACTATCTCAACTTCTTACGAGTGGAGTCGGGGGAAAATATCTTAGTATTTGTCTCTTCCTTCAGGAGCCCTCCACCTCTCCCTCGTACCTTTTAACTAGCTTTTGCATGCCTGTTCAGAGCAGCGGGTCCAAATTCATAAGGGCTGTTTCTTTGTCCCAAAATCCTGTTAGAGTAGCGTGTCTATCAGTAAGAGCGCATCCGATGCGGTAGAAAGTGCTGCTTCCTCCACCGCACATTCGTTTTCCTCAGCAGCAGAGCATGACGTGGCCACTGAAAGATAGACATTTTTTGTAAAACAAAGACTGAATATTAAAAGTCATTGGAGGCAGCCGTGATGCCATCTAGTGCATCAATAGAAAGGTGGTCCAAGAAGGAATCCACTTCCACAGAAGACATGACCCTTAAACGCTCTGTGAGCAAATAGAAGGAACAAACATAATCTAAAGCCTTAGCCTCCACTAAGGAAGTAGCATCCTGCGCAGTGCCCGCAGTGGTAAAGCCAGATGGAAACATCATAGGAACCGTAGCATCCATATCCAAGAAGGATACCTCATACCAGCATCTTGGAGCAACCATAGCATTGGAGAGTGGATTATTGGCACAAGCAGGTAAATACCTACACTTAGCAAACGGCCACTAACCCCCACTTAGGTCCAGTTAGGTCTCAATAAATTAAACCAATCTCAACCCTTGGTAGCTTGGCAACATGCGACAAGGCTTAACCTAGGAGGCAAGTGTGTAAGGCATTAAAAAATAACAAAACAGTAAATAAGTAAAACACAAAACACAATGAAAATCCAACACCAATTTATACAAATAGATTATTTTGTTATCTTTACAATGACATCAAAACGACAAAAATGCAATGTAGGGAACCAGTAATATGAATTTTTAAAGGTTGAAAGTATATCTAGCGCTTAGAAGCAACTAGCGCTCAAAGGGTTTAAAAAAAGGTCACACTGGACAGGGACAAAGTCCAGAGTTCAGGACTCCCATGAAGTAACACTGTTACACTTACTTTCAGAAGTGTTTCTTGATTCAGGAAAGTGGTCCACAGCACCAGCCAAGGGTTCAGAGGCTCTGGTTTGCCTCCTGGGGTCTGGGACTACCACTTCGACAATGCACCTCTTCAGCTTATTGAGCTTTTTACAACACTTGCTCCAAAACGTCTCCAAACCTCTGGATCTTCTTCCAGAGGTCCTTTTTGGGTCCTTCAAGTGTCCATAACTTGATCCAAGGTTTCAGAAACTCTGAGTTGCTTCTTAGGAGTTGGGACTACAGTTCACTGAATACACCTGGTCAGAATCCTCAAATGGCCACTGGACGCTGGTCAGCTGGGCTCTTCTTGCAGGGCTTCATGCAGTGGAATCTGGGTAGCTCCTTTGTACCTGTAGCTTACAGGAAGTTTACTCCTGGAGTTGCAGAAGCAAGGCAAAGTCTTTTTCTTGTTGAAGCCCAAAGTGGGTAGCTGGTGCAGTTCTTATGAGTGAAGTGTTCAGGTGCAGACCAGGGGTCCAGCAGGGCAGTCCTTCTTCTCTAGTATCTTCTTCCAGTAGGAATCTGAGGTGTGGGTGCAGCTCTGCCATATTTATCCTTCCTCCTGCAGTGGAAAACTGGGGTGGGGGGCAACTGTCCAATCAACGGCAGACCACCACCCTCTTGGATGACCACTTCCTGGGAAGTGTGGCAAAAATCGATCACAGGGAACAACATTCTTCAATAATCCAAAATGGCAGAAACTGCATTTTAGAGGTTAGGTCTGGCTGAGTCCACCCACTGGTGTGGCTAAAAATCCTTAACACACCCCTCTCCTTCACTCTCATAATCTAATCAAGAGGGCACCTGGTTGTCTGGGTTTGCAGTAAATGGAGAGGTCCTGAGCTGCTCCAAATGTCCTTCCCTGCTTTGAAGATCAGTTTGTCTGCTCTCCCCCCATCTTGTTTCAACATTTGCTGAGGCCGATCTCCTCCCCCAGGCACTTCCTTTGTATTCAGCCCAGGCCACCTCACACCTCATCAAGGGAGCCTGGCCAGGCTGCCATAAGCTGGCCAATCATGGAAGGGCACTACAGAGCTGAAACTGGTAACTTTTAGGAAGAGTCTTAAAACTCTTTCCCTGAACTAGTTATATTAAATCAAATTATGGCAAGTTGATGCATTTAATATAACAATCAGTTTGAAACCAAACTTGACATATCCACTTCCTTTGGAGACTTTATTAATTAAAACAAAAGTCTCCCTACTTTAGCATATGAAGCCTATTCACTACAATGAGGGGAAAACAAATGTGGCTTCTTTTCCTCACCAGGGTTTATAAAACATGTTTTATAAGGTCCCTGCATATAGTGACACTGCACCCATCCCTGGGGGCACCTGGAGAACACCTTAGGGGTGAATTATATGTAAACAGATAGTAGTTTGAGACTTGGGAAGTACTTTTAATTCTAAAATCGAATTTGCATTTAACTTTAATTTTAAATCAGCCAGCAAGGCAAGCCTGCCTTTAAAATGACCATAGGCACCTCAGCAGTGCAACTATGGGGGCACTACCTATGCTGGGGTCCGTAAACCTACGTGCCCTACCATATTCTAGGGACTTATAGGTAGGTTGATACTGCCAATTATAATTAGCCTAATTTGCATTCTCATCTTAATCAGAGCACAGGCCCTGGGACTAGTTATCAGTACCCAGGGCACCACCAGAGACAGGAAGACACCATCAAAAAGTGAAAAATTGGGGAAAAAGTCTGGGGTCTTCTGAAATCATCCCAGTTTTCACACAGTCTCATGGACACCAACAGGAACATCACAAGATTGCTCTCTGAAGATAGTACCAACTGCTGTGCAAGACACACCCACAGTTCATACTCAAAAGAGCACCAAAGACAGTGGAACATAGGATGCACACAGTAGAAGCAAACTAATCAAAAAGATAAAGGCCAGTTGTCATTTAGTTCATCCAATAAACATGGTGCAAAGAGCTGTATCATGTGTTCACAACACAGCTGGATGTGTGGTAGCCTCACCGCCATTTGGCTTTGAAATGGCATCCACTGCAGAGCAAGCATAGCAAAGGCACAATACCTCCAATTAACACCAATATAAGTGTTATGCCTCCAAAACCACTCGGTAATAGTGACTGGATGAATGATGGTATCACTCCAAAAAAATTGCTGACAAAACCAGACCCGATCGCTTTAAAAGACACCTGCGGTGTTAGAAACATTAAGAATGCCTCACAAGTGCACCAATGTGTCTTGGAAAGTTAGTATTTAAAAGTGGCTGTGTCTCAGCAGATTACTTCGCCATTTGTAATTCGAACGTTTCATAGGTAGATGTAAGTGCCACATGCTTTTGAAACAATAGTGCTTTTAGTCAGCTCAACTCAGCTGAGTTAACAATAAAGGTAGGAATGGAAGGTGTAGCCCCTGACCTCTAGGTCTTGTGCGCTTCTCCTTTGTTACCTCAGCTACCTAGTATCTTGAGATGGTGCAACTGTCTTTTGCCCACAAGGCTGCCAGTTTGGTCCCACTGTCGGGCAAGTGCTTCCGGGGATTTTGGGCTAATCTTAATTTTAATTTATTTTGGGCTGGGCTATGTGGGCTCTTTCAGTTAATTTGGGGTTTGCTTTAGTTGCCTTTTCGTTTCAGTTACTGTTGCCTTCTGTTTGCTTCATTGCTCTAACCATGCCACCATTTTCCTGCTACCACAGGTACTCATTCCCCACCCTCCTGCGTCCCTGCCTGCCCTGCCCACCTCCTACGACTACTTATGCATGCTGCTGCGCTGCCGCCCCAAAGTTGTACTAAAGGCGTGCCAAAGGCATGCCCGTCTGTGCCCATCTGCCCCCGTCTACACCCGAACCGCATCCAGCGAGGGGACCCCTGTCTCCTAGCCACCTGCCATCACACCCTGAAGGAGCTCCTGGACCCCAGTCACCATAACAACAGCTGTCACACATCCTCCCCACAATCAACCAAGGGACCTTCCACCTGCTGCCACTGCCAATTCTCATGCAAGACAGGACCGCCAGCCTGCACTGGAGCCCGCACTGCTTCTGCCCAGAGGATCTCAAACACCCCGGAACTGCTCAAATGCATCCTGCTCAATGCCTGATCTCATCTGATGCACCATCACCAACAGCAACTCCACACCTCTCATGGAATACCTAAACTTCCAACTACAGACAAACACCAATATCACGATAAGGGGCATCCTCACATGTAGATCCCTAGGGCACAGACCGGCTTTCTGCAAGCCATCTCTAACCTCAT
Organism: Pleurodeles waltl; assembly: GCF_031143425.1. NCBI lineage: Eukaryota > Metazoa > Chordata > Amphibia > Caudata > Salamandridae > Pleurodeles > Pleurodeles waltl. Next base: position 322,605,370 of record NC_090440.1, on the reverse strand, counting down.
CGCCCCCAGCCATCATCTCCTACCGCTTTGTCCTGCTTGGAGACCTCAATTTCCACATCAACTGCCCTAACCATGCTAAACCCACAACCCTGAACAACATGGGCCTCACCCAACTAGTCACCTAACCTACGCAAACAACTGGACACACTCTTGATGCTATCTTCACCACCAGTGACAGAAACAGATTCAGCCACTTCCCAGAACTTGCCTGGATTGACCACAGCATTGTTCACTTCACTATCTCCCACGCTCAGCATGCCATCACGAAGCATCACAAAACCTCCTACCACAGCTTGAGCAAGTTAACCGAGACATAGTGGACACAGACACTGAGCACTACTCAACCTGATCAGACCTCGACCACGCCATCCAGAACTTCTCCACATGGATCACCAACTATGCTGACAATGTCACCACGTTGAAACCAGCAAAAACCAGCAAAACCAACAAACCCTCAAGGCACGCTAGCTGGTACACCTCAGAGCTCAGAACTATCAAGTGTAACTGTTACCGTCTTTGAGAAACAATGGTGCGCCACAAGGAATGTCTCCAACAAAGCCGCTCACAAAGCAGCCGTCTCTGACTACCACCTGTGCCTCAAGGAAGAGAAGAAAACAGCCATCACAGCCCACATCGACAATGCAGCCAACCACTTGAAGGAACTCTTCAAAGTAGTCAAGGAATTCTCAAACCTGAGAGCCATAGAGAACACCATCTACCCATCCCAAGAACTAGTGTACACAAGCCAAATTATCACCACCTGGTCTCTGCTCGCCACTCAGACCACTCCGGTCATCATGTCATCAATCCACTTTGAAGCACCCACTGAATCCTAAAGAAACCTTTTGCTGACCCCAGTGATTTGAAAAATTATCCACTGATCTCCTGGCTCACCTACCCCGCCAAAGTGCATGAGAAAGCTATCAACCAATTAATCACCTCTTACCTGGAACAAAACCACCTGCTCGATGCCTCACAATCAGAATTCCCCACCAGCCACAGCACTGAGACCGCACTGATCACCGCCACAAACATCTTCAGATCTCTACTCGACCATGAAGAAACTGTAGCCATGATCCTTCTCCACCTCTCTGGTCCGTTCGACTCTAGGTCGCACACAAAGCATCTGACTGCACCCTTCACCTCTGGGCCCGAGGACATCATATGTGGCATACCCCAAGGATCATCTTTCAGACCCACTTTGTTCAACATCTAGACGACCCCCGCCCAGACGTCAGCAGATCCCACAGACTCAACATAATCTCATATGCTGACAACACTCAGCTAATCCTCTTGCTCACCAAGGACTCCCCTGAACGCCAAAACCAACTTCTGTGACACCATCATCAAAATAGCCAAATGGGTGGGAGACAACTGACTCAAAATGAACTCTGACAAAACAGAAGTACTGATTTGCAGGAGGAACACGCCCATCTGGGACCACAGGTGGTGGCCAGCAGCACTTGGGCCAGCACCCACACCAACATTCCATGCACGCAACCTAGGCATCATCCTTGACATCAAACTCACCATGAAAGGACAGGTCAACTCAATTGCCTCCTATTGCTTCCATATCTTTCACATGCTCCGCAGAATCTTCAATTGGATCACAGTCAATGCCAAAAAGACAATCATTCAGGCCCTCATCATCAGTACCCTCGATTATGGCAATGCTCTCCTTGCCAGCATCTCCACCCAGCTCCTCAAAAGACTCCAGACCATACAAAATGCCACAGTCAGACTCATCATAAAGCTCCCCAAATGGACCCACATCAACCCCACCTCAGAAACCTCCACTGGCTCCCCATCCAGAAGAGATGCCAATTCAAGATCCTCATGTGTGCCTGCAAAGGGCTACACAATCAAGGATAGTCCTTCATCAACCACAGATTGAACTTCCACCTACCCTCAAGACACCTGACCCTCCACCTCCGAATAGCACCCTTCCTGGCGGACTACAGAAAGAAACTCAAGACCTGGCTTTTCGATGGAGACACAGCACCCTCAGTGCCTGCACTATACAAATGCTGATTCATTTATTGATTGATCGAGGCCACACGCTTGCTACCCTAATCTGATGAATGGGGGAATAGCACATTTTCATAGCAGGTCACTATTTGAGAAATCAAAATAACATAAAGGACACCTGCTCTCATCCCACAGCAACCTTGATTACTCACCATTAAGGGCCTGATTTAGAATTTGGTGGATGGAATACTCTGTCATAAACAGCAACCTTGATTACTCACCATTAACGGCCTGATTTAGAACTTCAGGGATGGAATACTCTGTCATAAATGTGACAGATATCCCATCCGCAATATTACGATCCCCATAGGCTATAATGGGATTGTAATGCAGCGGACGGGATATCCGTCACATTTGTGAAGAAGTATTCCCCTTTATCAGTTTCTAAATCAGGCGCTATTTACCTTCTATTCTAAAGAACTGAAGCACTGAGCGAATCAAGGGGATGGGAACTCCCTACAAGTAACATGCTAAGTTAACCTCCGAAGCACTATAAAGGCCATGCAATATCACCTGTTTACAAATCATTGAGCTGCTTACGGAAATTTCACAGTCACTACCACTGAAAAAAATGTCTTTTTCCATGCATATACATTTAGAATTATAAGGCAGATCCCACACCTCATGTAAAAAACTCTCCCCTAAAGCTTCAATTCTTCCTACCGGAAAAAGTTTCAAACACAAAGTGAATTCAAAAGTTACTATTGGATTACTCCATGTACTAACCACACTGATGACAGTGTTTCAGCCACTGTAAAAGACAACTTTTCTATATTAACCACTGCATATGTTGCATCCTTTCTTGTCATTATCGGTTGTTTGTGTGTTAGGCTTCATGCTGAAAATAAATATTTTGAGTTCACATGCTTCCAAGGCATGCAGTTTGATTTCAGAACCTGTAAAGTCCAATTCAGCAGCTTGATGAACCTAAGCTGTCTCTGTCCATGTTGCAAAAACAACGAAGTAATTTTGGATAATGTCTATTGCAGATTAACACAATGTGGTGCAGTGTACAATGTATTCATATCATTATGCACAACGGCTAATGCTTTCTCTATGTTTGCCTGATCTATTTGCCTTATACCAGCAGCAGCTTCCATTTGAGAAAGATTCCATAATTCGTTGTATATTGCATACAAGAATCTTTTAGAGCGTGGTATTCTAGGACCTAACACGAAAACCTTGTCAATCAATGTCCTCAGAGAGGAGAGAGAGGTGTTCAGCTGTCAGTTTGGAATGTTGTAACCATTGCTGGCATAACATACCCATGCTATATGTAGTGACAATTCCTGCATGTTGTGCCTCAACATAACTAGGGGCTGGTCTGCTTGCATTAAAACCCCGTATTGAGTTTATGAAACGTGCATGACAACCATTTGTGTCTCATGGCCACAAAAATCAACCTTGGGACCTAAAAGTGTAGAATGAAATGTACCATTTCTGACCCTACCATTGATACATATTCTGTGTAATTTACTAAACTTAGCCAATTGTCAAACTTTGCAATTGAAGGGATACTGGGTGCATTAATATTTTGACTTTTGCTAGACCTAGGCAATTTGTCTGTTGAACAGTGTCTCTCAGAAAAAACATCTGTAATGAAATGAGACCTGTTTTAAATAAGGCATCAATGCCCTGCACTTGCTAATATTTTGTTTCCCAAACTGATTTTAAATCAATTGTTTCTTTCTAATAATCGTCGTCCTTGATAGGTAGTTGGGAAGCAAATTAATGTGAATGAATTTCTTTCTTTTGTTACTGGTAATTTGAAATAATATGATACAGAATCAGTAGTGGTCCCATTGTGTGTGATTAAAAACTGTACATGGGGTGGTAGCTCTATGTAGGTTATGGTGTCCATATTAATAATATCAAAACATTTCACTATAATTTGTATAGTTCATATACATATCTTTACTTTCAAATACAGTATAATATTCAAGCTTAGAGAGCATTGAATAAACCATTTTCAAATCCCGGTCATCAGATACAATCTAGGCATAATTATATAATTGATAGAGAATAAGGAATGTTAATAGACTGTGTAGGGCCAACTATATCATTTGAAACTTTATCACAAGCAATCCTATCAGGAAGTGGAAGATCAGAAATGTTCATAAGGGACAAGTCTCTTTGCACTTTGTGGGAAGACATGTGAGGCTTCAATACCTCATCCGCCAGTTCAACAATGGAGTGGTCAGGAAGATAATGCCCATTTATAAGAAGAAAGCAAGCAGTATAAGTATGATCCCCGAATAGGACCATGGATGGATCAGATAGGTGTGCTTGAGCCATTGAAGAAACTTACACTCTGAATGATGGTGTTGTTGAGTTTGAAGACAAGTTGTCAATGTTCATAAAGTATCCAGAAGTAGTCTGTGTGAAGACATGAGCTGCTACAGGTGAAAGAAATCTGGCAGACATCTCTAACAGTGGTTCACCATAAACAAATCTATTGCTTTGAGATGTAGTAGAAGACTGTAGACTTACGTCTGGTATATTTCTGGTAGTTGTGGTGGTAATTGGAATCAACAGCAGTTCAATCCCTGCCCTACCCATTGTTGTGGAAACAATTTCAGTGTTGCTTAATGCTTTTGGAGGTATTTACTTTATGGTAGTGAGAGGGGACAGGGAACTACCCAGGAATCCTCTAGGCCCAATGTGCAGGATTGGCCACATGATGCAATTTGACTTAATCAAACAAGATACAGCACTTGCCTTTAAAACCAACAAGCGGTGGTAGAATAACAATTCTGGTACCTTGTATTCCAAGAACTGGCACTAGGGCATGATAGGATTGGTTGAATTCCTTTTTCACCACAATGTTCTCTCATGCTAGGTCCCTAACCTTTGGATTCCAACCTGTAGATGTTGGTGAACCCTTCATTCCCAAAGTGATGCCATGTGTAGTAGAACATTCATCTGTGAAATGTTGTAGTTCCTGCAAGACACTGAGACATTCATTTATGTTCAAATGAGTTTCTGCTGCCACTGTGATAGGACCATCAAGATCTGGGACAAACATTGGAATGCCAAAAAGGACTTCATATGGAGTGCAACCACCCAAAGTTCTTCTAGGCAGAATTTTTAATACTCTCTGGACCCCAAATAGGCGATGGAACCTACTATAATTTGATAAGGATCACTTTAAGTCTTGTTTTTTTCTTTCCACTATGGAATTTCCTTCAGGATGATAGGGGGAAGAACAATGCACCACTACACCCAAGGTTCCCATGGTATCCCTGAAAGCCTTTGAGGTAAAAGCAGGGTCCTGGACCAAGTGGAATGCTGCCATTGTATAGTGTCCCGATAAAGACTTGCATAGCTTTAAAAACAGTTCAAGGAATCTAAAGCAAGAATCTACTGCAAGTAGGATGTATTTGTATGCACCATCTGTATTTAAAGGACCACAATAGTACAGGTACATAGAGGCATAATTATACTCGGTTTGCGCCGAATATGCAGCAAACATTTTGACGCACATTCGGTGCAAACCGTGCACCATATTTAAACTTTGATACCCGCGAAAGCCAAAATTCCGCTGTGTGCGTCATTTTCTGGATGCAGGAAACCGCCTTGCGTTAATGACATGCAAGGTAGTTGTTCCCGTCCAAAAAATGACTTAAACACCCGTGCGCCTTATTTATCCAATTGCGCAAAAATCCAGCTCAGCCGGGAGGCGGAGGCGGAAAATGACGCACAGCCCGATTTGCCTGGGTCAGGGCAGGTGTTAAAATGGGGCAAACACACCAGTACTTAATGAAAACACACAGAAGCAACAGCAGAGCTCCAAAAGTAATACATGGAGGTGCTTTTCATCCAGCATGCACGCAGACCCAGAGCACAGGACCAACAACAGCAGCTTCTACAACACCAGCAGGGACCCCAAAGGCAACGCAGAAGGCAGGAGAGGATATTCCGCACCAGGACAACCCTACTGGGACTCCGTCAACAAGACATCATCCAGAGGTACAGGCTTAACTGGCAAGCCATTCAGCAGCTGCTGTGCAACATTGAGCCACAGTTGGCACCCAGCTTACAGACACCCGCACCATTCCACCAGAACCCTAGCTGCTAGCTGTACTCCACATGTTGGCAAATGGCTCCTTCAAAATCATTGGGGCCCTGGTTGCCAGGATCTCTCAGCCCTCATTCTCCACCTTCCTACCCAAGGTATTGGATGCCATCATCTCCCTCATACCCAGGCACATCAGCTTCCCCAACACACAACAGAAGCAGCAGGAGACCAAACAGGGCTTCTACCAAATCAACGGCTTCCCAAACGTCCTTGGTGCCATTGACTGCACACATGTACGCCTTGTGCCACCTGCTGCAACCAAGCATCTATACCGCAACAGGAAGCACACACACTCCATCAATGTGCAGGCCATTGTCGATCACCGGGGTTTGATCACCAACCTCGTGGTAAAGTATCCTGGGAGTGTACATAATTCATTCATCTTCCGTCACTGCACCATCAATCAACACTTCCAGGATGGACGATATGGAAATGGACTACTTGTTGGTAAGTACAGAAACCTACTTATATACACACAGCATAGCAACCCTGAAGGACACACAACACATACACCACAACATCGACACGTGACCAGCAAGAGAATGAGGTTGTGACACTGCTAGGCATGTGTGATGTCCTGACCAATTAGGATATACACCTATGGACAAATGACAGTACCGAATAACAACAGATGCCACTCCACAGACACAAGGGAACAATTTAAAACAACACAATGACAATGACATGGCCTTAAATGGCAGTACAATTTGAAAGATTAACCTTTCAATATCACATCAATAACACTCAATCAAACACCCTTCCAACCAATACGTACTATGTAAGGGGTGTGTAATGTGTTATGCTGCAGGTCAAACACCATGACACACATAGCATGATGATGACTACAATGAAGGTGACATGGAATCATTGAGGCTGTACCAATATCTCTCATCACTCCTGCTCTCACATTGCCCACTACCAATAAGCAAGTGGACTGTGCGAAGAACACATATTGATGTGACAATATTGAAAGTGCACATTCCTACACATACGGATTGAGACAATTTCACACACACTCAACAGATTTACAGGCATACGGAACTTCTGACACTCAAAATGACAACCAAGTTAGCCAGCTGAACTAGAACATGTTCAGATGTAAAGGTACACGTTACAACCTGAGTCGACTTAGCAAGGGCAGAGAAATAGGTCTGCAGAGAACTTGTCACAAATGGGATATTTGTGCATAGTCAAAGGTCAACACGTCAGTGCTGACAACGTACGGAGATGTGTTGTACATTGTCACCTTGCCAAATCTAAGGGTCTCACTGATATTTAAATAATTCTATTGCATATGTGAAATTGGATGGGATGTCCAGGGTGTATAGATGCAACCTTGTTATCAACACTGTGGAATTGATTCTGTGTATGGAAGTATCATGTCACCCCCAGTTAAGACACATGGACACCTCTTTCACATGACATAATGCAAGGGAGGACACAATGTACTGCAACTCTACAAAAAAACTGCTGACATCTGGTCAATCAGCCAAACACCAGTTCAGATAAGGAAACAACCCAATGCTGCTGGTACATCCTAGAAGCCTAGGATTCCACACAATAACACAAACACCGATGACTCACACACAACACAAGAGAACAACTGCCGTGCAAAATGATAATCATGGTGCAAGCTACTCATTTTCTCTTTCAGCTGATTAAGGGTATGGGGTCCAGCCATGGATCATGACCCCGTTTGCAAACCCAAGCACTGCAGCAGAGCGTGCCTATAATGAGGCACATCGGAGGTCACGCACCATAGTCGAGAGGACCTTTGTCATCCTGAATTCAAGATTCAGGTGCCTCGAAATCACCGGAGGCAGCCTCCTATACTCACCTGAAATGGTGTGCAAAATCATTTTGACCTTTGCCATCCTGCACAACATATGTGTAAGAAGTAACATTCCCCTATATGAACCCGACCCACAAATGCCTGAAGAGGAGGAAGAGGAGGATGCTGTCCATCAACATGAGGGGGACCATCCAAACACAGCTGCAGGATTGCGTCGGAGACAACATATTGTCCAAAATTTCTTTTAACTCTACTCATCCATCACCACTGTCTTACCATATGTCAATAAACACCTATTCTAATCACTATATCACGGTCTGGATAATAATGTTTGCATAACATTATCCCTAACTATCAGAATCAGAGTGTAGCCTCATGGAGAATTGCAGAAATGCAGATTAGGATACAGAAACATCTACATCAAATTTGATGCATATAAATGTACAACCAAATTCACACACACTGTAAATGACATATATCTTGTACATTTCACAATGAAGGGCAATAGCAGAGGACCACAGCTATTTCACACATACATGTTGGCAACAAGGTTCATCGCAGCATAGGGCACAAAACTAAGACACCATCAGTCAATAAGTGAAAAAAATGCCTCACACATGAGGCAGTGGATGTGATATTGCATTGGTGACAAGAAGGTATAACCAGACCCTTGACAGCAGTAAGTGTTACATCAGCTATCTTTGCAAGGACTATATGTGACAAGAATTCCATATAAGCAGCAAATGGATAGCACAAGTGCCCCAGGTAGGACTAGCATTGCCCACAAGACACCCCCTGCACATGGCAGCCCAGGTCTTATGTCCTGCCTAACCCATGTTCCCTGTCTCACCCCACCCTTCTTTAGAGGTCCCTGGAAAGGGAATATGTGTACCCAGATGCTCCCTCCTCTATACACACCCAGACTCACATTGTGAATCCAGTGTGCTGCCCTCTTTAGTATGGGATGCCATAGTCATTGTATTTCTGTTTGCATGGACTTCTGGTTAAATAATGCACTGCCTTGTAGTCAGTAGGACCTGTAATCACCTGTACATTGCTTCCCATGTGAAAGGTACTGTTGGCCCTTTGAACTTGATTCTCACCTACAGGACTTGTGAGAGACTGAAGCTGCACACACCTGTGAGCACCTCCATGCAAACCAGCCATTTGAACATGCACTGCCCTTGCAGCTGCCTGGCACAGCATAGAAGCTGCCATTTTATGTATAACACTGTTATGCATTGCTGTATAAATCACTTGTGTAACACAGCCCTTGGGTTATTGTGTTACGTTCCAACACACAATTCAAACACAGTTGTCATTTTCCACAGTGTTGTTCCACCTTTGACCAGTCTCAGTCTGCTCACTGTGTATTTGCCTTGTTCATTTTTGTTTCTGATTGACCCTGCAGCCTATTAGCCTGACTAGTTCCTGTCTTTGCATCATCATAAAGGTTCCCTGTGGCTACATTTGTCTCATAGTTGATTTCCATGCCCTTACCCTCCTCCTGGGGTATTGTGTCATGTAGGTCTACAATGAATACTCAAATACATTGTATAGCGTAATCAGTTTACTTATCATATCATGGGGTGGAACTTGTCTTCACATAGCCTAATCATGGCCCATCCCTTGTCTGGGTTTCATGTATGCATGAGGGACAAGTAGTGACAGTGTACCATGGCTGTATGCATGGATTGGGTATGGTGCCTCCAGCAAAACAAACAAGGTCAGATAATGTGCATGAAATGTCAACACATGTTAGGACCCTGACAGTCCACACACTGATTCACATTGCCCCCACATATTGATGGGGCTTGTGTGGTGAATAGCTGTGAGATTAATCAGCACAGAGGCCCTGATGTTCCCGGCTGCAGTGGGAATTTTAGAGGCCAACATGTGTACAAATGTTGTGAGGAAACCTGCCGGTTTAAAATTCCTGATCTATTAACTTTGTCAGCACACCAAGGTTGCCCTGTTGTCAGTCTCATAACACGTCTGCAGTGCCATAGCTGGACTAGCCCCATGTGTGTTCTCAATTCCTCATTGGCTTTCCTTCAATTCAGCTGTGAAGGATATTTTGTAGATGCAGGAAATGGCTCCATAGACTCATGACTAGACCTGCATGTAACTGTGACAACATGGACCCCAATAATGATACAGACTAAACATTGGCCCACACACTTGAACCAGACACCTTTGTGCATTTTACCACTGGAAATATGTGAACACGTGCTGCTTGGTCTGCTGGTCCTCCACTGCCACAGAAGAGACATGGCTCATTTATATAACTCCAACTGTGGCGTGACATGACATTTATGGATTGTATTTAGGCTCGGTATCACAAACACCGTATCCACATAGCATTATCGCATGCCTGACTCATGAGGAATAAACAAACAAGTACCTAGGAAGTAGTATCCAACATTCCATGACATGTGATGGCTTAGTTTTGGAACATTGTCACGATCGACCGTCTGCTATCTAGTCTGTGCATGCTTTGTCGTTGGTGGTGCTTATATTCCCAAAAACCTAGGAAGTGCACACAGTATTTGTGTTTTGACTTGTCTCTCTGTGCATTTTGTAAATTTGTCTCCAGTGTGCTCTTTAAATTGTCTTTTTGTGTTTCTTAAGTGTCTGTAGTATCCTGTGTTAGTGTTTTTTGGCCATTTCTGGTGTCTAAATTTGTCTTTGTACTGTTGGGAGTCTGTTGTGGGTAGTGTTAGTTTGGGGATAATTGGGCTGTGTTCTGTTAATTATTTTCCATTTCCCTCTCCTACTTTCCCTCCATTCTCCTCTGTACCCCTTTATTCACTTTTTTGGTGCAAGCATGTTGGGTAGGCCTCGTCTTGGCAGGATGGGAGAGGAGGAGCTGGGTGGGTTTATTTGTCTGGTGTGCCACTTCATGCCCTTAATGATCGAGGCAGGTGGGCGTGTGTTACAGGGGTATCGCACAGAGGCAAGGAGGCTCCAGTGGGCAAAGGTCCTGTACCATCTACAGCAAACCTACAACACACTGCGCAACGACCACCAGCTGAAACACCGTTGGGCTGTCCTGGTTGCCCGGGAGCAAGACCTCCTGGAGCACCTGGGGACTGGTGGCCCTGTTGGTGAGTACAAATCAGAATAATGTGCACAATTAAATGATCTGTAGTGACAGTAGCTGATTTGTTCATATGCTGCAGGCAATGTTTTTGAACATGTGGAATGCAAGTTAAACATACAGGCCCATATTTATACTTTATTAGCACCACATTTGCATCATTTTTTAAGCAAAAGCGGCGCAAGCTTACAAAATACGATTGTATTTTGTAAGTTAGCGCCGTTTTTGCGTCAAAAAGCGGCGCAAATGCAGCGCTAAAAAAGTATAAATATGGGCCACAGTTGCCTGTGAGATATACAATCGTTTCTACACATCACCGTCATGTGTTGACGCAACAGCTAGACAAACTTACAAAACACAACAGGAGCCTGTAAATTAGTGCTGCATTCACGTCAATAGATGATGCAAATGTGGTTCTAACATATGTTTCATGCATGGTCTGTGAGTGTACCAGGAAACACGTTTTAAATCCAGATTTTTACAAGAAATATTGTGTTCCTCAATTGTTTCGGATACATATCTGAACTGGATTCTGACATATACATAACAAGTTATACCTGACCTCAGGTAACATCTTAGACTGATATTTGGACTTTGTAGTGCCACAATTAAATTAGGGATGGATGCCAAAAGTTATGCACATGGGTTCATATCTCTATGATTGGTGCAACTTACCATAGCTGTGGCACATAAAATTAAGAAAATGATACAAATTGAGGGATAACAACTGTCCCAGGCCCTCTGTACATTGTACCTGTGTGTTTTAAATTGGTCTTAGTCACAATAGCTGGGTGACTGGTATTGCAGTCTTCCAGGAAAGTGGCTTTGCATGTCTCTCATGGATACACATGATGAGAGGAATACGCTCCATGAATTAGTCTGCTAGCTAATGATGGAGCATGTTTGCCACCACATGATAGTTAGGGCCACTGCATGTGTGCAGATATGTGTGTATCACTCACTGGAGTGCCCGGGTCTGTACATGTTTGCAGTGGTATGTCGGATACAGTATCATCATGTCTGAGAGGCTTGACTTTCTGATTTAATATTACTCATAGTATTTGTATTTGGAAGTGTTGTACAGTGCACAGACATTGAGCACATTTCTCTCTTCCATGCCTTACAGGTGGACCAGCCCCCTATACAATCGGAGAGGTGGCTCGATTTGCGGAACCAGACATCTCTAGTAAGTGTTGATATTTCTGTTCAGTGTTGTGTTTGCTGATGTTGTGTCATTGACTCCTGTGTCTTGGACACATAGCAAGGTGTGATGCGCTGGTCAATGATCTGATATGTTCCTTGAGTGGAGTATAATTTTTTTCCCATCTTTGAGTTGGCCAATCATTAGCGTATTGTCATAATTTGGGATTGTAGGTCAGTCATGTAGGCCCAGCCATGTGAATAGGGATGAGTTTTGTGGATAAAACTTAAAATCTGAAAATATAGCAGAGGACCATATTTGTGATTTAGTCAGCAAGTCAGACCCTGATTCTCACAGAATAGGGATGCCAAAGTCTTACCCACATACTTCAGCTTCCCTATTCACTAATGAACATGTTTGACTGTATGTTTGACTTCCTAGCAGAATGTAGCTCCATATGTTGTGCTACGAGTATGAGGCACTTGAGCACAATGGCCTAGGTGTGCATGCAGCTCATGGGCAGATGTGTGCTTGCATCTATCTGCTTGTTGTAAGTCATGTGTTACTGGTAGGAAATGATGTTGACAATTGTCTGCATTTCCAAACATAAGTGTGGATGGGATTGTCCAAGGTTTGGCTGTGTCGTAGTTGGACTTCCTCCTTACCTGTGGTGGGCTGCCCAAACCCATGTCCAAAGCTTCCTCTGTGTTGTCACGGTGTCCTTTCTTTGGAATCTGCACGTCGCTGAACAAAAGGCCCACTTTCCGGCGTCACCAACTCAGAAAGCTATTATAGCACAGAGTTATGATGAAGCCAGTCGGGGGGAAGGGAATTAGGGTAGGGAACAGCAGGGAGAGAGATCTGAAAAGTAAAGGTTAGAACAAATATGCATTTACTCATTCATAGAAATGTGACTCATCAATAGACTCTTAACTAAATGCGTCTCCGAGATATCAGATGAGACCTCTTTTTAAATGAGGGCAAAGCCCCTTCTTTGATACATGGAACAAGAGTAAACTACGACCTCAGAATCAAGAGATGGCAAGAACTTTGAACTATGATTACACCCAGAATATCAATCCTGTAACATCTATGTATTCACAACATAAACCTTTGACCATGACTTAGAAAATCTCAAAGAATTAAATATGCTTTTCACATCTTAAGCATTTCAAAGAACAATGAAAACTATGATTTGCTTATCTCCAGAAATACTTTCACATTCACAACAATAAATGCCAAAAAGTCTTTCTCATTGACCTTGAAGCGCTTTACTCAAAAATACCAGGAAGCGTTTTTACTCAAGTAGCCTGAATCACTTAAACTGTTGTGCCAAGAACCTTTTACTCCTGTGAATTGAAGCAGTTAGATTGTCGTGCCAAGAGCAATTTAAACCTGAGGACTGAAACGCTTGAATTGCTATGCCAAGAGCGCTTTACATCTGTGAACTGAAACGCTTTGAATTGTTGTGCCAAGAGCACTTTACATCTGTGAACTGAAGCGCCTGTATTGTCTTGCCAACAGCGCTTTACATCTGTGAACTGAAGCTCTTTGAATTGTTGTGCAAAAGAGCGCTTTACATCTGTGAACAGAAAAGCTTTGAATTGCTGTGTATAAAAGCGCTTTACATCTGTGAACTGAAACACTTTGAATTGCCTGTGCAAAAGAGCGCTTTACATCTGTGAACAGAAACGCTTTGAATTGCTGTGCACAAAAGCGCTTTACATCTGTGAACTGAAACGCTTTGAATTGCTTGCGCAAAAGAGCGCTTTACATCTGTGAACGGAAACGCTTTGAATTGCTGTGCACAAAAGCGCTTTACATCTGTGAACTGAAACGCTTTGAATTGCTTGCGCAAAAGAGCGATTTACATCTGTGAATGGAAACGCGTTGAATTGCTGTGCACAAAAGCGCTTTACATCTGCAAACTGAAATGCTGTGAATTGCTTGTGCAAAAGAGCACTTTACATCTGCGAACGGAAACGCTTTGAATTGCTGTGCACAAAAGTGCGTTATATCTGCAAACTGAATTGCTTTGATCATTGAGCCAAGGCCGTTGTACTCTAGAAACTGGAAAACGCTTTGCTCGTTATGCTAAGGGGCGCTTTACCTTTTGGAAGTAATGACTTCCTCCAAACTTGGATTCAGCAAATCCTTACCGCTACGAGTATGACCTACTCGTTTTTGAATGCACCATGGAAACAGGGATTCTTTGGTTAGACGTCCCTTTGCCATTCAGGAACTCCGTTCTTCTCCAGAGAAACCCCCACGAGGTCTGGCTGCATCGAAGTCTTCAAAATAGTGAGCAACGTGCTTGGGTGTGGCTGGGCTTTATAGGCCTGCCACACCCCAAGATGGCTGCTGCGTCTAAAAACATGGGAATTGTAGTCCCTTCAAAGACTAGCACTGATAAGTGCATCTTGTCCACAAATGTCCTGAACCTGCAACTCTATGAGCTTTGCCACAGGGCAGACAACGCTGATGGTCACCTTTGGAACAAGAGGGGATCACAAGTGGTGCGCATAAAGCGCCGCAGAGTCGCGTAGCGGAGTTTCGGGCGAGACCTGGACTGCGCCTGGCCTTATTCCTGACCGGTGTCCTTGTTGTTTGAAAGTATTTGTTGCCTGTTCCCCCACATGCACAGGAGTAGGGTTGTGAAAAGTGTACCTAGGACTGATGATCCAAGTTTAGTACACAGACATCTGTAAGTGACTTGTCCAAACCTGGGATAACTACTCATGATTAGCAACTGCATTCTATCCTGGCAATTCCATTTACAACTCGCAGATCTTGTGCCCCTTGATTGACATCAAGAACATAGTCATTAGTTGGCCTGTCAGTGGTGGAGGACTTGCAGCTTTTTTTTTACCTGTCAAATGGCTGAACAATGATGCATAAGTCATTCAAGTTGTTACCCATCTTTTAGAGTATTGCTGTGCTGTTGGTTAGGATAGTGTAGGCTGCATTGGCATGTACTTCCTCAGGGACAATCAGTGATCTGTATGATGATATGGCCTGTTTCTGGTACATTAGATGTATTGTCTGATTTGCTTCTGGAGCAATATCACACAATGAAATACCTAATGTTAGGTTTTCTATTTGTTTTAACAGCTGCCAATGTGAATCCCATCCAGATTCGGGAGTTTCAGCGCAGGGCGATGCGTTACCGCCACATTCTGGATGTGGAGTCGGGGTTCCGCAACATGGCAAGGCGTTATCGCCATGAAAGAGCCTCCGGAGTGTGGAGGGCATTTGCCCAAGGGGGCCCATCTGTGTCAACCACAGCCACCACCACCAGCACCACCACTACCACCCAGACGGCACCAACCTTAGCAGACACCTTTGCTGGACCGTCAACCTCTACTGCTCCAGGACCTGTCACAGCACCACCTGCACCTCCTCCTACAGACATGGCACCGACAAGGGCACATACTTCCTCAACTGGCATCTAGACCACCCCTGCTGCAGTCATAGACCCAGCAGCTTTTCAACAGATGCAACAGACCGTATGTTGCAGAAAATGACTAGGCTGCAGCAGGAGGTGGCACAAGTAAATCAGAGGGTGTGTGCCATAAAAAAACACCCTGCAGAGGGCAAACTTGTAGACAATATACCCTCAGGCATGATTCCCTCCCCTCCCTCATCTTTCCTGGTTCTTTTAATTAGTGGGTTTAGGGGGCTTAGTGTTAGGTTAGTATAGGCTGTTAGTTTAGTTAGTAGTAGTGGGTGGGGGTATGATACTTTTAATATCTGTTTTTTTATTATGTGTGTGTTGATGATGTTGGGGTTTTGGGTTTTTTCAAAAAAAGAAAAAGAAAAAGAAAATACAAAAAAATATATATGTGTTTAGTATAAGATAGTATGTGTTTAGGTTAGTATATGTTGTCCTCCATGTGTCTCGTCTTATAAGGGGGGTGGGGGGTTGATGTTTAGATCATTTCGTTTAATGTGATAAGTAAGTTTAGCTTTGGTTAGTTAGGACCAGTTGTGGGTAATGTGTAGTTAGGATAGTTTAGGTTAGGTGTTTCCCCTGGTTTTAGCTTCTATTTTTTACTGTTTAATAAATATTTAGGTAACCCTTTACAGTATGTGTCACATGCTTGGAGATCAGGGCCTTTGCATGAGTGAACAGTGCCTCTTTTGTATCAGCTTTTGTGTCCCATGCTGCAACCAAATCCCAACTGAGCTGTTACATTGGCAGCTACACCAAAGCTACTTTGCTAAGATTCTGCCATCCATTGCACCCACCACTCACGGTTACTATGGATCCCAAAGTGTGGTTAATTTTTTATGTATGTTTTCAATGTCACATACTTTGCTACCAGAATTGGTATTGAGGACACTGTGTTAAGTCTGCCTGCAGCCTGATGTCCAAGGGAATCCTTATAAGGTGAGTGGTAGTATGCTCTCATGTAGTATGGTATACATAACTCATACCTATCATTTGTTACAATGTTCAGCCCGGTGACATCCTTGTATGTAAACTCATACACATCCATTCAAGCAGTATTGTGTGTTTTAAGTAAAATTTGGGTCAAATGTCACATACGTAAGTTTTGGCTTGAAGAAAAGTTTGAAGGCAATATTTTTTGGCTTAGACATCCCTTGAGGAAGCGTTATTCTGTCCAACACAGCATTATGGTGTATAGTTTCTATTTTCCTCTTAAATAACCCTCAGGAAGGGCAGATGATGGTACAATCCAGACCACTGTGCATAGTTATCAGCCAACATTCTTTCAGGTCAGGTGTATTGACAATCTATAATCATTGACCTGAGGTAAACATCACTGATCTACCTCACGGGTGATGTCTCACATTACACAGAGACAAAGTTGTTGTGTAAGTGCTATTCATTTTAAAGCGCTGTAGTGCTAAATGTACATTGTCCATGATTGAGAGTCCATTAGTGTGACACCTTCCATTGTGATCCTACACAAGTGCAAAAGGACATGCCATTGGACATGCTGGGGTGAAGTGTCAGACAGTGCAGAGGGACAGGATTTGCCAATGAGTTAGTGAGACACAATCACAAAGCAGGGTGAAAAAATAAACAGTGGGCTGAAGAACAGTGCTTGAGTACAGTTGTTGCAAGACTGGCATGCTACAAAGCGCAAGACCTTGGCAATAGGTGGCCATGTGGCAGGGACTAGTGCTACCGGGTACTCTTACGGGTGAAGGTGATCTGTTCCACGTCTTCATCTTCTGATGTGTGTGTTGTCTTGTCTGCCCTTGGCGGTGGTGATTAGGAAGGGGCAACACATACCTCAGTGTTTGAAGACGTGGAGTCAGACATCCCGGTAGCTGCCAACTGTGGGGCTATTAAGGGCAGTACAGCAAGGAGGAGCTGATGGTTCTTAAGAATAGCAGCCATATCTTTGTGGGAGGCAGCCAGGTCGGCCCTGAGGGGTTCAATATTGCATTTGTGCACGCATTGACAGGATTGTTGTTGTAGGTGTTGGGTCAACTCTCTTACAACTGTTCTGATTTCCTTCAACCTTTTTTCAAGTTCCTACAAGATTGTTGTTTGCCCTTGCATGACTGCTGCCTGTTCTTCAGTTGACATCATGCACGAACTCACCCCCTGTATTGCTACATACACTACGTGCATGCGGCAGCACTACGTGCAAGGTAAACAGTGGTGCAGAGTGTGGACCATTGGCCTCTGCTTTCATTGGCCTTCGCTTCCATTTTGGTTCACGACTCCATTTTGTCGAGTCTGGTCCGGTGCGTAAGGCACTGTTCTGTGTTTTTCCACAAGCTTCGGCAAGCTGAAGGGTGGGGTGTTTTTCTGCTCAACTTCGCTCCATCTGCCTGGTACGAAGGGCGCTATTTACATTCCACGAGCTATCAGTTAGAACAACAGGGGGATGCGCCTGTACACAAGGAGGAATGCAAGCTTCACCTTGGAGTCCTCTCCTGGGAACTTGGCCCGTTCTGAGGAGACGTCTCGAAGGGTGAACAAGGTACCGCCGATTGCACAATTTGTAAAGGAGGGGGTCTTTTTCTAGAAAAGACTCCTGGGCGTTAGTAAATACTATAAAAGTTGGGGGCCTGGATGGGCTGGTTTAGGAACTCTCTCCTGGGTTGGACGCAACGCCAGGAGGACTGATTGTCCCGAACAGAGGCTCCCTGTGTCAGCTGATTTGGGTTCCCCAGCTTTGTGTACGGCGGAGGGATGCAGACGCTCTTTTCGGTGAAGCTTTTCAATTTATTAAGTGTATTGTGTGTGCGCGCGTAATGTGTACTTATTCTTGCAGTCATTTTCATGCTATTGAGCATTGAAGTATATTGTGTGTGCGCGCGTAATATGCACTTACTCTTACAGTCATTTTCATGCTATTGAGCATTGAGGTATATTGGGTGTGCTCGTATTATATGCACTTACTCTTGCAATTATTCACAGAGTGCTTATATCTTTATCATTATTCTCATGTTATTCTCCTGATGTATATATATATATATTAGTGTGGTTTAGTTTTGCTAGCTGAGAACTTGCCCCTTAAATAAACTTGATTATTCTACTTACGAAGGTGTTTGAGAGTGATTGCTTTACATTGTGCCTTAAAATATCCTGAAGTGCATAGTTTCGATATTCTGAAGAGTAAAGCAGCACAAATTGGCGTAGTCGTTTGCAGGATTCGAAAAAAAAAAAAAAGGGGAAAATGCTTAATAAGATCAAAGCGAGCTCAAAAGCAGGTTCTCAGGTAGCAAATCCAGACATAGAAATACCGGGATGGGAAACTGCCCCGTATAAACTTTTAGCTCAGGAATGGTCACGTTGTGCTGGTTTGTGTGAAAATTGGAATGCGTGTATGTTAAATGTGGAACCTGAAGATCTTCTCATTTGTTTACGGAAAGTTTCGATTGACAAGGGAAGGGAGGTTTGTGCGTTGGGGAGGCGAGGCTGGATCTTGCTTTCTGCGTACCGAAAGTTGTATGAAAAATGTTTACAGTTACAAAAAGACCACGAGCAGCTGGAGAAGGAGTTAGTGGAAGCCCGAAATTCCTCTACCATGCTAGCTTGTCAAAATAAATTATTAAGTGATAAGTTGGAAATGTACCAACTGGTTGCAGAGAGAACGGCTGTTAGCGTAGCTAAATATAAACACAAGAAACGAAGAGGGAAAGTTAATAAAAAGAAGGTGCATTTAGCTATCTCTCAGGCAGGATTAGCCTTTGACCCTGAATTTTGGGATGGAAACATCTGGGATACATCAGATTTTTCAGATGGGTCCGGGGGCGATGACTGCCAAGATGTTAGACAGGAGAAGACAGAGCGCAGGAATGTTGTCCGTGCGCAGCCCATATATCGGCGAAAGTTACAGCATAGCCCAGCTAATCCTGGAGGGGTGATGTTGGATGCCCTGGAGGATTATACACAGCAAGAACTAAGTGATGTGATAGACAGATTTCGACAGAGGTCTGGGGAAACATTGCTTACGTGGTTGGTGCGGGTGCACGATATGGGGGGCCAGGGGGTCCAATTGGATCACGGCGACGCCCCGAGGCTTTGTATGTTAAGTACAGACCCGGTTATTCAAAATGAGTTTAGAACCTATCCAGGGAATGGTCCCATGACCAATTTGTTAGAGCTAGCGGCGCAAGGGTGTGCTCAGAAGTATCCGACAGAGTCAGACTGGCCGCCTAATGATAAACCTTGGTACACTTTGAGAGATGCAGTACAGAGATTGAAGGAAGAAGGGATGAAAACAGCTATCTTTATGGGTAATGCCCATGATTTGATGAATGGAATTTTAAGTGTGTCTGTGCGAAACCGGCTGATTAGGGCCGCTCCTCCTGCATATAAGCATGTCATCATGACTTTGTTAATTAATCAGACAGGTAACCCATTGTCTCAGGTGGTAGAAGCGGTGCGTGAGTTAAGTGATTTAGGAGAATGGGCTAAGCCAGAGAGGAATTCACGGTCTGAGAATCGTACTGATAACAACAGGGTGACAAGGCGAGACATGTTTCAGGCCTTGATGCGAGATGGGGTGACCAGGAATGAAATTGATGGGATAAGCACCAAGGACATGTGGGAAATGTATCACAAACGCGGTTTGGATAAAAAGGAGGGGAGTAGGAAAGGGAACAAGAAGGATAACAAAGTGGTGAACCAGAGAAAGGCAGGAGGTGAGGAGCGTGAGGGTGAAAAGGGAGAGAGAGGGAGAAAACCCCACAGTAGAGAGAGATCCCCAGAGGACGGAAATTGGGAGGAAGAGCACCGAAGCGCAGAGGGAACCCGGAGCAGGGAGAGAGACCGAGAACTGACAGGTTCTGGGAAAACTCGAGGAAGAGAGTGGGAGAGGGAGCTGGTAAGCTCAGAGAGGTTGCGAAGCAGAGACAGGGAGGAGGAGTTCCCTGAGAAGTACCGCAAACTGTATCCAGATTTGACTTGGGCAGACTCTGATGTGCGCAGAGTGAAAATAGATTAGGAAACAGGCCAAACTCCGGTGCAGGGATGGGCTCGCAAAGATAACAGACCTCATGTCAAAGTAGAAATTTATTGGAAACGTGGAAATGTTCAAAAAGTTCGAGCCCTCGTTGACACCGGAGCGGAGGCCACCTTGATTCATGGCAATCCAAGAAAATTCAGGGGACAGTACTTTACCATTACGGGATTGGGCGGAAAAGAAACCCCGGCAGTGCAGATAATGGTTCCCATGAAAATAGGGGCACTTCCAAAGAGAGAATACACTGTCCTGATTGTGCCCATTCCCGAATACATTATTGGAATTGACATTTTGAAAGGGATGACCCTACATTTGGAAGATGGATGTTATCAATTTGGTTCCAAAAGATTTATATCAATAGCCGCCGCAAGGGTGGGGCTGTTGAAGATTCCTCCGGTAACACTTCCCCAAGCTACTAAAGTGATTCAAATGAAACAGTACAGAATACCGGGAGGACATGAGGAGATTAGCCAGACTATACATGATTTACTAGAGGCCGGGGTAATAGTTCCCATCACCACTGCGTGGAATAATGCCCTCTGGCCTGTTCGTAAAAGTGATAACAGTTGGAGGATTTGCATTGATTATCGCCAATTGAATAAACATACACCTCCTCTGACTGCAGCGGTCCCAGACACCATTACCTTGATTGAGAACATACAGAAACACAGTGGGACTTGGTATGCAACCATTGACATTGCCAATGCCTTCTTTACGATACCAATAGCTACTGAGAGCCAGCCTCAGCTGGCATTCCAATGGGCGGGGCGTCAGTACACCTTCTGTAGATTACCCATGGGGTATTTACATAGCCCCACTATCTGCCACCGGCTGGTGGCAGAGCATTTGGATGAAGTACCAGTGGTTCCTGGAGTGCAAATTTCCCACTATATAGATGACGTGATGATGCAGGGAGAGACGCAAGAACAGGTGCAAATTCAGCTAGACAGGGTGGTGGAACATTTGCAGAATCAAGGGTGGGAGATTAACCCCGAGAAAGTGCAGGGACCGTCTCAGAGCGTGAAATTTTTGGGCATTCAGTGGAATCAGGGACACAGAGAAGTGTTGCCAAAAGTGAAACAAAAGATTAAGGAATTCGCAGTACCGCGAAATCGGAAGGAAGCCCAGAGTTTTATTGGACTATTCGGGTATTGGAGACAACATATACCCCATTTGTCTCAGATTTTGGCCCCATTGTACAAAGTTACACGAAAGAAAAATGCGTTTGAATGGGGAGAGCAGGAGCAGCGCGCGTTTGAATTGGCGAAAGACGCCATTCAGCATGCTTTGGATTTGTGGCCGATTCGAGAGGGAGACATTGAATTGAATGTGACAGCCCAGGGGCAGTATGCCAATTGGAGTTTATGGCAAAAACAAGGAAGAAAGAGGGTGCCCCTGGGATTTTGGACAAAGAAGTTACCTGAGGCAGGAGAGCGGTATACTCCCTTTGAGAAGCAGCTGCTGGCCTGCTATTGGGCCCTGGTTGATACTGAGCAAATTACACTGGGACACAATGTGATTTTAAGGCCTGAGATTCCCATCATGCAGTGGGTGATGAGTTCCCCAAAAACTCATAGAATTGGACATGCACAAGAAGCCAGCATTATAAAATGGAAATGGTATGTCCAGGACAGGGCACGAGCGGGTCCAAAAGGGACCGCCGTTTTGCATGAGCAGGTAGCGCAGGCTCCAGTGGAGAATTCCGAAATGTTGCATGATGTACCTTCAGTGTGTGAATCCCCAGTAGGGTGGGGCCAGCCGTTCGCAGACTTGTCTGCAGATGACAAACAACATGTGTGGTTCACAGATGGTTCAGCAAAATATGTTGGAGCGAAAAGGCACTGGAAGGCAGTGTCCTATAATCCTGTTACCAAGAAGCTTTTGACAACTACAGGACAGGGAAAAAGTAGCCAGTATGCAGAGCTTTATGCCGTGTATCAGGCTTTAAAACAGGAGCTACCCGGAAAATGTCACATTTATACAGATTCCTGGTCTACCGCCAATGGGTTAGCCACTTGGCTTCCCACGTGGCATGCACATCAGTACAAAATCCATAACAAAGAGGTATGGGGGAAGGAGTTATGGCAGGAGATCTGGGAAATGTTACCTCAAAGCACCGTGACTGTCTATCATGTGGACGCTCACTGTCCAACTGATTCATTAGACCGATGGTTCAATTGTCTTGCAGACGATCGAGCCAAGATTCAAGAGGCTGAAGTGGAGGCGCAGAGTTCTGATTTGGTGGGAATGGCTAAATGGGCACACCAGAAATGCGGACATCTTGGAGAAAAGGCTACTCACAGGTGGGCTGAGATTAGAGGGATGCATCTTCCCCTAGATTTGATTAAAACAGCGATCATTGAATGTCCCATTTGTCAGCATGCACAGCACAGACCAGTCCCACAGGTGGTGAGAGGCCAGCTAGGTAGAGGTAAGTTGCCAGGACAGATTTGGCAGATTGATTACATTGGACCAATGCCCGTGAGCAGAGGGTGTCAGTATGCCTGCACCGTGGTAGACACTTACTCTGGTTATCTCATAGCCTTTCCCTGCAAGCGCGCAACTCAACAGAGCACCCTGAAAACACTAGATCTGTTGATTCTGTACTATGGAGTGCCACTCCAGATTCAAAGTGATAACGCCAGCCACTTCAAGGGCAGACTAGTGCAGGACTATTGTGCACAACGCAATATTGAGTGGATTTTTCACATACCTTACTACCCACAAGCAGCGGGACTGATTGAGAGAATGAATGGGTTGCTGAAAGAACAATTGCGTAAACTGAATGATGGGACACTGAAGGGGTGGAGGGATAATTTGTATGATGCTTTGCAAATTTTGAACAACCGACCCCTTACAAATGCTGAGACACCTCTCATGAGAATGCTCACACCTGCTTTACAGATTAATCCGTTTACAATGAGCAATACCATCGTGTATTGGGAAACAGCTCCAGGAGCTTTGGCCCCATATCGAGCTACACCAGAATCTGCAGGACTTGACTTACATGCTTTACACATGCATCGATTGAAACCTAGAGACATCACTCTGATTGAAACTGGGGTGGGAATTCAGATTCCCCCTGAGCATTACGGTCTGATCGCCCCTCGATCTGGGCTTGCCTTGAGGGGCATCCAAGTTTTAGGAGGCGTGATAGATGCAGACTACCAAGGCGAGTTGAAAGTCATTCTCTTGAACAGTGGTGACACAGACCTAGTGGTGCAACCTGGTGATCGCGTTGCCCAAATTGTCATTATGCCGGTTTATGGAGGTGTTGTTAAGAAGGGGAGCGCCCCAGCTCTTCTCACTGTGAGAGGCAAAGGAGGGTTCGGATCTACTGACAAGAACCCAGGGGCCAAAGTGTGGATTGAATCCCCAAATAACCCTCCTCAACCCGCTGATGTCATCGCCACTGGACCAGACAATGTCCTGGTAGTTATGCGACCTGGTCAAGACAAATGGGAACATGTTCCCGCTGACAAATGTTATCTGCGAGAATGATAATACGTGTTTTGTCCTTTGTTCTTTTCAGATCATCCTGTGGAGTGCCTGTGCCATGAGTGTGGTGTATGGAGCCCGTTCGGGAGACTCCACCGGGGAGCGGGAGGGGCTCATAGCCCAAAAATTCAACCGTCAGCCGCAGATGCCAACGCTGCTGCATCAACCGAACAATGTTTGGATTCATCTAGCGCAGGAAGTGCTGAATATATCTCACTTCTGTATGAGTAACATGCAAAGCGTTCAAGATTTGATTACCACTTGTCTAGTGGCAGTGCCCACTCCTGCTGCTGTATTATTACACATCTTTAACAATACAAACCAGGATGGAATGGTGGATGTGAGTGACGTTCGCTCCCATCTGTCACTCTATGAGTACTGCCGTCATTGCCCGGAGGTGGGCAGGCGGTTGTGGAGGAACATGACATCTATACTCACGTTTAACATCTCAAGTGGGGATGTGTGCTATTCATTGACCTGTGATCCTATGAAAATAGGTAAATGTGCTCAGCTCAAATTGGAGAAAAGAGACAAAAACTTAACTGCTGCACAACGGACGTTGTGCCACTCACGGACTGACCTAACCTGTTTGAATGTAAATAATTCAATGTTTTGCCAACATGTGGTGCCTGCTGCCAGCCACATTCAAAATGTTAAGTTGCCTAAAGGTTGGCTCTTTTCTTGTGGTAATCTTTCTTTTACTTATATTCCAGCCAATCTAACCGGAGGGCCTTGTGCCTGGTCACGCTTAGGCTTTCTCATGTTTCCTATGGATACTGCTCTACACCCTCGCTATACCAGAGACACTATTCAATTACCTACGGACTGTGATTCTGAAATTTCATTGCTGTCCAAAACAGAATATGTTAGTTTAGCTAGTTCTATCGTAGGGGTGCCAGGACTTGCAGTATATAATACCAGAGTTATTAATAAACTTGCATGTTTAGTAGTCAAGAATATTAACTATACATCAGCTGCCTTAGCTGAGCTGTTATTAGATGTACAGGGAATTAGAAGAGCTGCTTTGCAGAATCGCGCTGCTATTGATTATTTACTGCTTAAACACAACCATGGCTGCAGTGATTTTGAAGGATTATGTTGCTTCAATTTATCCGACCACTCCATATCAATCAACTCCCACATAGAGGCCCTGCATAAGTTGGTGAAGGGGGTGCAGCAGGATGTTGACAAGGGGTGGTGGGATTGGGCTTTTGGATGGCTGCCTAATTTAGGCCAACTGCGTTATATCTTTGGTGTAATCATTATCATAACAGTTATTTTAATTTCATTATGTTGTTGTATTCAGTGTGTGCCTAATCTTCTATCTCAGTTTCGCCCAAGAGCATTGCCATTTCAGCTTATAGGATATACTTAGTTGTAAGTTGGCCAAATGGTCCAAGGGTGGAGATGTATTGCTACATACACTACGTGCATGCGGCAGCACTACGTGCAAGGTAAACAGTGGTGCAGAGTGTGGACCATTGGCCTCTGCTTTCATTGGCCTTCGCTTCCATTTTGGTTCACGACTCCATTTTGTCGAGTCTGGTCCGGTGCGTAAGGCACTGTTCTGTGTTTTTCCACAAGCTTCGGCAAGCTGAAGGGTGGGGTGTTTTTCTGCTCAACTTCGCTCCATCTGCCTGGTACGAAGGGCGCTATTTACATTCCACGAGCTATCAGTTAGAACAACAGGGGGATGCGCCTGTACACAAGGAGGAATGCAAGCTTCACCTTGGAGTCCTCTCCTGGGAACTTGGCCCGTTCTGAGGAGACGTCTCGAAGGGTGAACAAGGTACCGCCGATTGCACAATTTGTAAAGGAGGGGGTCTTTTTCTAGAAAAGACTCCTGGGCGTTAGTAAATACTATAAAAGTTGGGGGCCTGGATGGGCTGGTTTAGGAACTCTCTCCTGGGTTGGACGCAACGCCAGGAGGACTGATTGTCCCGAACAGAGGCTCCCTGTGTCAGCTGATTTGGGTTCCCCAGCTTTGTGTACGGCGGAGGGATGCAGACGCTCTTTTCGGTGAAGCTTTTCAATTTATTAAGTGTATTGTGTGTGCGCGCGTAATGTGTACTTATTCTTGCAGTCATTTTCATGCTATTGAGCATTGAAGTATATTGTGTGTGCGCGCGTAATATGCACTTACTCTTACAGTCATTTTCATGCTATTGAGCATTGAGGTATATTGGGTGTGCTCGTATTATATGCACTTACTCTTGCAATTATTCACAGAGTGCTTATATCTTTATCATTATTCTCATGTTATTCTCCTGATGTATATATATATATATTAGTGTGGTTTAGTTTTGCTAGCTGAGAACTTGCCCCTTAAATAAACTTGATTATTCTACTTACGAAGGTGTTTGAGAGTGATTGCTTTACATTGTGCCTTAAAATATCCTGAAGTGCATAGTTTCGATATTCTGAAGAGTAAAGCAGCACACCCCCTCTAGGCTGGCTGCCATATTTTTCAACCCCACCAGCACCTCCATGGCCAGCTCCCGCTGTACTCCAACTACAGTTCTCTCAAAGCTGGTGCCAGTGTCGTCAGAGTCCTCAGTTGTGTTGGAGCTGACAGGTCATACAATTGGGGTGGTTGGTAGGTCCTCTGTGATGGCTGCTAGTTCTGTGCTCCTCCTTATGACTGAAGTTGGGGTCTGGAGGGTTCCAAGGACATCTTGGAGGGTCTGCTGGCTGATGTTTGTCAGCTCGTCATCCATGCCATCAAGTTAGTCCTGGACAGGCATATCTGCAGGAGAGCAATCATCCTCTGCAATGCGATATGGTACAATTAGTGTGTCTGTGTTGTGGGATTTTTAATGTGACTTGCCTGCCTTCCTAATATTTTCACATTGTGATCTTGGTTCCTGCACATTGTTCCTGTCTTTCATATTAGCATTCTCCCAGGCCTATGCCCCACCTGCATGTCACATGTATTGTGGTCAGTTTGAGGACTTGTCAGCTTCACATCCTCTAGGTGTTGGTTCTGGCCAAATTGTGAATTGCCACCTTCTTGTCCTACTCAACCCTCCGTCTACTTCCCTTCTCATGGTGAGGCCTTTCACTGGCTGTGGGTGTTCTGATGGCACTAGCACCACACTTAACATTCTGGAACTGCCCCAGTCTCTGATATTTCACATCCACCTATATGTTGGTGAGATATAGCAAATACTATGTATAGCATTGGTATGTCATGATACGGATGTCAGCATTGGTAATGTGTACTGCTGAGGTTGGGAACTGTGTGCTACATTGGATTGTACTGATGGTCCTAGCAGTGTTCCATTTCCTCCTCTGACTGTGCAGGTGCATTTCTGTAACCAGTTACATATGCCCCCCCCCCTCAATGCTGTTGTCTGAGCAGTATGACATGTGGGATGTTGCATTGTGACCCAGGCACAGGGTGGACCCTGACATATGCAGCATGGGTATGACATTAGTGCTGTGTACCTCATAATGTTTATGACAATGGCTGATGTTTGTAGCAAGTATGGACAATCACATTTGACAGGATTGGAAAATTTGTATTGATTTCAGGGGATTGATAAAGTTGTCATCCTGAACCCTCTAATTTGGGTGTGTTTGATCCAGGGGGACGTTACTGCCATTAGCTACTTGACCTGCACACACAGCAGAGGTGGTAATGGCAACTGTTGTCAATGTTAAATTCCACTTGCAGATATGGCCAGAGGTTGTTAATTGGGCCCTAAGTTATGTAGAGAGAATACTGGCTGACGTGTGACAGCATGCCAGTTTTATGTTGTACCCTACCCTCCTGGCCTGGCTTTACCTTTCCAACATCCTTGGCATGGCAGCATACCCCCATGCAAAGGTTGTTGGTGTAGTGTAGTACTGTGCCCCAGGTTTCCTCTGAATGGACCATGCCCCCGTACCGTGCTCTTTTAACCATGCGACTCCTTGAATATCATGACTTCCATGCATTGTGTAGTGGGTATGTCCCCCCCCGGTTGCAGTTAACAATTAGGCATTTTAGTTCCCCATGCGACTTACCCTGCATCTGTGTTGTCTCCCGGTAGTCTGCGCTGTCCTTGAATCCCTGTGACGATCTCCTCAGGGATGACGGCTGCCACCATCTCCTCCATGTGGTCCAGGGCCTCCTGCGGTGCTGGACTCCCACCTCCAGTCTGCAGTGCTACCTTCCTGTTCATGGCCATCTTTTCCTTGGTCCTGCGCTTGCAGTCATGTCAGTGTTTCTTGCACTCGATGACTATTCTCTGTACTTCTGCCACACTGTTGATCTTGTCAACAATTTGTTGCCATATTGCCTCTCTCCTACTAATTGGCAACTTTGAGGTGACAAACAGTTGGTGCTGGTGTTCCATCACCTCTTTCACCAGAATTTCCTGCTCCTCTGCACTGAAGCGACACTTTATTTTCTTCTTCTCCCTGTCCTGGGTCTTGTGTGGGTCCTCCTGGCTGGTTCCTGGTCTGTTGTCATCTTCCTGGGGTCTGTGCAAGCATCTGAAGTCCATTTTGGCTCTCCTTAGCACATTTTGCTGTGTTTGTTGCGCTTTTTGATGCAATTGTGTAAAAGAATGGCACATTTCCTGTTTGCGATGTTGTAAACGGGTTCACAGTCATTTTCACGCATTAACTTTGTTTTTCTTTACGACATGACGCATTGGTTTGAGTAAAATAAAATGAATCACACCTGTGGTTTGCACCACCGTGCGTCAAAGTATAAATTTGACGCCCGCACAGCGCAAAGAAATGGCGTTAGCCGGCGGTAAAATTTTGGGCGCAAAACTGCTTTGGTGCAGTTTTGCATCAAAAAGGATAAATATGGCCCATAGATTGCAAAGTCTTGTTTGAGACTAAGAGGGGTGTCGGTGGTGGATCCCTTATGGTGGAACATTTAATTTGCTGGCAAATGTCACAGCTAAGGACATATTGCTTTGTCTGCTTCTGCAGACTATGCTACCAATAGCATTTTTGTGGCAATAAAACAGTAACCACCACACCAGCATGGTCAGAAGCAACACACACTGCTTGAATTATTGCTATTCCACGGTCTTGGTTGGGGATAACACTATCACACACCCCTGAAATTGTTACATATGGAATATTTTGGCCACTTAAGTGGTAGGAGTATTTTGCTAGATGTGCTTTAGGTAAGGGGGTAAAGTCAGCCGAAGCTTTTACGGCAGCACTAGTATTTCATCATCCACCCTTCTACGGGAATGAGTAATCACAGCTACTGTTGCCGTAACTGTTTTAGATTTGGCTGCTTCTTCAGCCAGTGAATTCCCTACATTGTGTATTCCAACACGTTGATGGCCCAATATGTGTATTACATGAGCCCGAGGCAGTTTGTCTTTGAACTTGGTCACTTTCCCCCACAGCATTTTATGCTTCATGGTGTTTCCCTTAGAGTCTTTGAATCCATTAAGGCACCAGTATTGCAGATTTTCATTGAAAGACTGGACACAATACTAGGAATCACACACAATAAGTGTCTGGAATTCAGGGTCTGTATGCTCCAGTGGTAGTTGTGCAGTGCAATTCCTAAGGGACTGTGTGAAAGTCTGTTGAGGGTGGAATTATTCATCCCTCATAACTCAATAAACAGCTGTGCAAGCTACAGAGAACTGATGTTTGGTACCTAGAGCAGTTTGAGCAGAAACAACAGTGTAAATAATGTACTTATGCTGATCAAGAGGTATGATGTAAGTGGACATGGTGTACTGCAGTTTATACTGGAAAAACTGTTTTAGTTTGCAACTTTGGGTCAGATAAATAGCCTACATCAGTGGCAGTCAAGGAAGTGGCCCATTGTATCCATCTAGGATGCAAGGCTTTTGCAATTGGAATGCTAGCCTTTGTCACTGCCTCCAAGGCAGGTACTGAGGTTCCAACAATAATGCTCTTCGTCTGAGCCATTGGTCTCTCCTTAATGAAAGCCATCTGATATGCAACTTATATGCAATCAGAACTGTGTCACCTTCATTGAATGGGGCATAGGTTAAGACAATAGCACCAGGAATTATCTGGATGGCCATGTTTGTTTTGCTTTCAGATGTGTTTAAGTGTTTTGCTTCAAGCATGTCAGTCCAGAGCGATCTGAGTATTTGTGTGTGTTTGCTGGAAAAATCTGAACAAATAAAGTTGCTTCTGTCAGAGCATCCAGGTGCTTTGGGTGTACTCGCCGGAGCTGACAGAAGTAAATTGCTGTTATTGAGGAAATTAACACAATTACACATGAGGGGTGACTGTCCCATGTCTCATTAAGATACTGGATTGGTTCAAAGCTCTTCACAAGACATTATCAGAATTATTAGAGGACAGCCAGGTGTGAGCAGCAGCCCCCGTTGAAGCTTCAGTGGCTATGAAACAGAATGGCATTTGGACCTTATTAACCCTGATGAAGTCGTGGGGTATTTGACCCAGTGACAAAACATGTGTTGACAGTGACGCAGATAATAAAGAGAGATACAAAATAAAGGAACCAAAGGAGTAACTAAACCTTTGTTATTGTGAAATTGTGCTTTGATTCACACGTGCTTGGGGCTTCTTTCATCCGTATTAGTCGGTTGGTTAATCGGATATAGGGCTGACATCCCGCCCCAGTTGGCACTGTGTGTGAATTTTGTTAAACATTTGTGCAGTGTGTAAGAGCGCTGGTTTCCTTATTGCTTCCTCTTTTTTTATTGTGAAATGTATTTGAGTTGGTATCCACTGCAGAAAAATGTACCCACAAATAAAATGTTTCATTTTGTATGCTTTGTGTGTGTCTAGCACAAATGGAACATCTCCACCCCATTAGGCAGCCCACTTAAAAGCAAATGTTGTGTGACAGCATGTCTACAATCTACTGGAATAACTACTGGATTCACCATTTTTAGAAAACAGAATTCAGAGTTGGAAACACCAAGTGGGGTATCCCTCACCAACATCTCGACTGCTCATCATTACCCCCACATGGCCTATAATACATGTAAGCCCGGTGTATTTCCTAGGTTCAGGAAGGGTTTACAGGAAACTCAAAGTCTCCACCGCACACTAAACCAGGCACCTCCCATGACTAATGACAGGGAAGTGGATGAGTGGGGGACACGTTTTCTACCTTCATCCTGGTGACATGCTGCTTAAGTCTAAATCAAGCCGTCAGGTGTGAAGTTAGGCGTTTCCACTGCCTTCGAGTCCTCGATGAGCTTGCGTTCGCACAAATAATGAAGTACTAGTACATTTAGAAAATTATAATCTGACTGAAGTAATACAGCCTACCACATATGATATGGCTCATGCTTTTTCCCACATCCCTGGAAAGTGGCTAAGTGGTGTCGAAAGTGCTACACACATAAATAACTAAAATATTGCTATCTCTGTCGAACTTGCATATGCGTTGCTGTTCTATACGATACTTTTGACGTTAAAATGTTCAAATGAAAAAACATAAAAGAGGAAAAGCCAATGTAAAGATAACGGCAATCTATTTTACAATGGAAAATATGCTAATATTGTAATATGGTTTTGATATTTAAAAAAACATAAGTAATTTGCTGCATTCATTGTTTTCAGATGCTATGAGGAAAACAGTATCCAAAAATGTTATCACCGATAACACTTTTTGCACTTTATATAAACATTTCCGTTAGTGCCGCTGGAAAGCTGTACCAGTTACAGGTTTTCTATGTAAAAGTGTTTTAGATTGATTGGAAGTTCAAGAAATGCAATCCACCTTCTGCCCAGGCTTCACATCAAAACACTTAATTTAAAGTTGCTTTAAGCATTCCTTAAGTGTTTTTTTTAATGCTTTTATTGTAATAATGTAATTCTTGTTCGAGCTTTGATTTGGGGTTTGTAATGTTCTATTTTTGTTTCTGTATATGCTATTTTTTAATAAATGTATGAGGTCAATGCCCTGTCGACCAGAGGCGCTCTTTTTATCTTTTCAGATACCTTGCTGTCGACTTGAAAGCACACATACATATAAATAGGGGAATTCAGAAAGAAGATAAAAGAGATAATTCAGGCAATTTTAAGAGAAAATATATTAGGAGTAGAATACATTGACTCGCCTTGCATTTTCTCTTTATACCAACATCATTTGTTAAATGCAGGGTGCCTTAATTTCCATTAACACAATAGTCTCAATTGCACAGCCGGGCTGATCACTGAAAAGTATTAAATTAACTCCAAGTACTGAACTGAATAATCGTGTCCCAGGAGGCGAATAAGCAGAAATTGAACTGAGTGCAATACTTAACCTCCTTTATAAGCTAATCTCAGAGAAACCGGCATGACAAAACTACATTACAAAATTACGATCATCTTTGAAGTCTATCATATTCATTCTACGGAGCCAACATCTCTGAAAACACAATTATAAACTATCAAATGATGTAATGCAAGCCTATCTATGAAGCTCTTATGCAGGTATTATTAAATAACCCAATGATGCATGTTAGAAACAATAAATCACTCCTTGTTTAAAAATACCATGTTTCCATTGAAATTGAGAAATGACTTCAGAAGGAGGTTGAGTCACCCCTGACATGTGGCCCATGAAAACATCTGAATGGAGTGAATGACTTAGAAATTGGGCCATTATTCAGTAAGATTAAATTGGCCTATTTTCTTTGTAAAGTGTAGACGGATGGGGGTTTTATGGAGGGTTAAGGAATTAATTTGACACTTACTTAGGCACATGCCTCATATCACAAAGTTCACTAAATGTTGCTATTATCCATTGTCTCCACAAATGATTTCTCAGAGCCCTTCCTATTAGGGACATACCTTTCTACTTGTCTTACTCTGTGCAATAAAATTCTGGCATTTGATGCAATTCAGCTACGACACAATACATTCAACCATGATTGCTCTTACCTGATACTGCTGCCCAACATACCCAACCATTCTGCACCTGTATACTCCCCACACTAGCACAGAACACACCTCAGCACAAAACTGGTGTTCCATAATTACATTCCCTTGACACCAATCTTGGCTACTTACCTCTGTACTCTGCTTTTCCGACTTTTTAGGCTCATAAGGCTTCGACATTTCTGAAATAGAACTATTTCGGCCTCTGTTTACAAGGCGGACACACCATTCATGATACTTAATAGCTAACCATTCTTCCTGACCCTGCCAGGAAATCTTTTTAACAAACTTTAACAATGGCTAGTTGCAGTGCTTTGCCTAGCAACCTATAGAATGAAGGTTTGTCGGGTGGGTAGGCTTTGTGTTGCATATTCCTTTTTGATATAATGCTCTAGCAAATTGTACTACTGAATATCTGCGAAAACAATATTATGGACTACTTATTTCAAGTTCAGAATATTGAGGGACAAAATATTGAAAGGTAAGTGCATATAAGGAAGTATAGCTTTACTTTTTCTAACTCCACATCTATGTACCCTGAACATATATTTACCCCCTAGGTACATATATATGGAGTTGGGTATAGAAAACCTAGACTTATCTGATGTGAGAAAGTTATCCTTTTGGACCTGAACACCACCAAACCTTTTGACTGATACTGGTGGTTACTGAATCAGACTGTGCCCTGGGCACCACTAAAAAGTCCCAGAGTGAGTGCTCCGTGTAAAATGGTGTATGCAAATCAGGCATGATTATAGTTGGCTCTGACAACCTACCTAAAAGCCCCTAGTATATGGTAGAACATGTAGGTCTTGGGACACTAGTGTAGTTAGGGCACCCATGGGTGCCCTGCTTTGATCTCTGGTGTCATTGTAAAAGAAGGGCAGCCTTGCTGGGTGCTTTTAAATTAAATGTAACGCCAAAAGCAACTTTGGAATTAAAAGTGCCTCCAAAGTCTCAAACAACCTCATTTTTACATATGTCACCCGTAAGGTCTGCTCTCAGTGCCCCAAGGGTTGGGAGGAGTGTAAATATACACAGGGACATTTTAAAAGGAGTTTTATAAGCCCTGGTGAGGGAAAAACAGACACATTTGTTTTACATTAGCTTTATAGGCTAATATTGGGAGGCTTTCTAATAAAGTCTAATTTCTGCTAAATATGTCATGTATGATTTCAAACTAAACGTTAAATTAAATCCCAAAACTTGCCATATTCCAAAGCACATAATACTTGCACACTATATGGTTTTGTCTGTTTGCTGTGGGTTCAGTTATCCATTCCCCTCTTTCTATTTTCATTTCTATTTTTATTTTTGTTTTATTCACCCGGTTTGTTTTGTATTTATGTGTTTTTCATCGCTACCTCCTCTTCTAAAATGGCTACCACATTTTCGGTGCCAGGTTGCTAGGTTTAGATTTTTAGTCCATTGTTTATGTTTATGAGTGTGTCGTGCATTTAATGGCAGAGGCGGTTTTCAGCTTCCTGCAGTGCCCGCGTTTCTTGGGATTTCGGAAGAGACATGACTGTACGGTGAGTTATTCCATCTTGATTGGAGACTTTGGGGGTCATTACAACATTGGCGGTAAAAGCCGCTTACCGCCGTGCAGAAGACCGCCAACACACTGCCGAGGCCGCAGAATTCCGCCATGGTCATTATGACCCAAAGCCCAGATGGTATTCCATTGGCGGTACACACAGCCGCACTCAAAATACACACACATTTACAAAACACTACCACATTGGACAATTCAAAATATACACACCTGATACACATACACACACCACTCCCACACATCCAATACAATATAAAACACACACCCACATCACCCACAAACCCCTACGACCACAATTGCGATTGAAGGCAAAAAAGAGAAACCACCAGAAACAACGCTAGCATCCAAAGGCACCCAACACTATCACTCACATAACATCCACGCACCTCACACAACACACCTCTAAATATCACTTCACACATCACAACACACACCACCCCACACATCACCCACACCACACCATGGCCCAGCAAAGAAACCCCAGGTTTTCTGAGGAGGAGCTCAGGGTCATGGGGGAGGAAATCATCCAGGTAGAGCCACAGCTATTCGGATCACAGGTGCAGCACACCTCCATAGCTAGGAAGATGGAGCTATGGCGCAGAATCGTGGACAGGGTCAACGCAGTGGGACAGCACCCAAGAACTAGGGATGACATCAGGAAGAGGTGGAACGACCTACGGAGGAAGGTGCGTTCCGTGGTCTCAAGACACCACATCGTGGTACAGAGGACTGGCGGCGGACCCCCACAACTAACAACATGGGAGGAGCAAGTCTTGGCTATACTGCATCCTGAGGGCCTCACAGGAGTAGCTGGAGGAATGGACTCTGGTAAGTCACTCTTCACTACTTTCACCCCCCCTACCTGCATGCCATCACATACCCCCACCCTCGCCCTCACCCCCGTCACTCCAACTCCTCACACATGTCCCAGTATCACAAAACACACATTCCAAACCCAGGCCCTGCATGCAACACCAAAGCATGGACACCCATCACCTAAAGCAAGGGCACTGCACATACCCATACACCCCCCTAAACCATCATCACACAAGGGCCTACACAGGAATGCAAGCACTGGGGTACAGGGTCACCCACCCATTGCACACCAAGGGACACACAGATGCAATAATCATGCCTTTACACCCCTGCAGGACCTCTACCCAACGTCACCGGACAGGAGGGTCCAGACATGTCCACTCCACCCACAGAAGAGGCCCACAGTGATGACAGCAGCTCTGTCCAATTGGATCTAGATGACCAGCCCGGCCCATCTGGGACCTCGGGACAGTCGGTTCCCCTCACACTGGCACAAGCCACCACAGAGCTTCCCCCCTCTGGTAACACCAGCATAGCACCCACCCAGCGGGCCCATACCTCTGTCCCCAGGACACATCAAGCAGCAGTGTGTCCACCACTGCAGGGAACCCAGGCCAACCCACCACCCCAACAACAACAGGGACCTGGAGGCAGTGGCAGTGGGCACACGGTTCAGGGGACAGAGGCCCAGGAACACAGGGGAACAGGGAGGACTGCTGTGCAACAGGGGGAGGACAGGCCCAGGGAACCCACTCTCCACGAGTCCCTCTCCAACATCATGGGAGTGTTCCATCATTCCCAGGAGACGATGGCAACGGTACTGGCCAAGTTTCAGGAGACCCAGTGGCTGCAGGAGGAACAGTATTTGGGCTTCAGGGAGGAACAAAAATCCATCAATTCCACCCTGGGCACCATTGTAGGGGTGCTGAAGGAACTCGTCAACACCAGGAGGGACACTGTGGCACAACAAGGGGCCCCTGACACTAGCCTGGATGATGAACTGCCCACCATCTCCGCCGGCGCTAGTGGACACGAGGCACTGCCACAGGACCACCACACCAGCATCCCATCCCCTGCAGAGGGAGAGCCACCCCGCAAACGGTCCCTGAGATCCAGGACAAAGACCGAGAACGATGCCAAGACACCCGCCAAGAAATGAGACCGCCCTGATTGTCATCCATTTGTCCCACCTTGTCACCCTGTCCATCCTTAAACTTCCCTAGCTCCACTTCCTATGCCCCTTTGGACAACGCACCTGTGAGACTAATCGACTGGACTGTGCCATGGACATTCCTCCACCATCCCCCCTCACCATTTTCCAACCCCCTCCAATATTGAGCACTTAAATAAACACCCTTAAAGCACAAAACAATCTGGAGTCTGTCTGTGATTTTGAAATAGTGTATTAGCAATTACAGTGGCAAAATGCTCTTTCAAATGTAATGTCAGCATACCTATGTCTCACAGCTTTAGTCCATGAGGAAACAAAGCAGATGTCACACAGTGGGACCCACATCTGTGAAATCGTAAGGGAAAGTGACAACTTAGTGACCATACACTGGGTGAAAAGGACAGACAGTAGAGAGGTAGTAGATTTAAATTAGATGTAGCAGGCAGTGTTGTCTTCTTACCTGTGTCTCACTGGAAGTATTGCAGGATCACTGAGTTCCTGTTGTCGATGTCCTCTTCTTCTGCTTCCTAGTCTTCACTGTCCACAGGCTCCACCGCTGACACAACACCTCCATCTGGACCATCCTCATGCAGAAAAGGCACCTGTCGTCGCAAATCCAAGTTGTGAAGCATACAGCAGGCCACGATAATCTGGCATACCTTCTTTGGTGAGTAGAATAGGGAACCACCTGTCATATGGAGGCACCGGAACCTGGCCTTCAGGAGGCC
This sequence comes from Pleurodeles waltl, assembly GCF_031143425.1. Taxonomy (NCBI): domain Eukaryota; kingdom Metazoa; phylum Chordata; class Amphibia; order Caudata; family Salamandridae; genus Pleurodeles; species Pleurodeles waltl. The sequence continues at coordinate 322,568,169 of NC_090440.1, read as the reverse complement.
GAAGGTCCGCTCTATAATCCTCCTAGTTCGCCCATGGGCATCATTGTAGCGTTCCTCTGCCCTTGTCCTGGGATTCCTCACTGGGGTCAGTAGCCATGACAGGTTGGGGTAACCAGAGTCACCTGCAAATGGCGAGGGACAACTGTTAGACACACACTAACTCATAGGGACATCCACAGACCCAGACAACTATTCCCACTGTATTGGGTCCATGTCCTCACCTAATAGCCACACCCGGTGCCTCTGGAGTTGCCCCATCACATAAGGAATGCTGCTATTCCGCAGGATGTAAGCGTCATGCACTGAGCCAGGGAATTTTGCATTAACATGGGAGATGTACTGCTCTGTCAAACACACCATCTGCATTCATGGAATGGTAACTCTTCCGGTTTCTGTACACCTGTTCACTCCTGCGGGCCACATGTGTCCCATCAATGTCACCTATGATATTGGGGATTCGTCCCAGGGCATAGAAATCACCTTTAACTGTAGGCAAATCCTCCATCTGAGGGAAAACGATGTAGCTCCGCATGTGTTTCAGCAGGGCAGACAACACTCTGGACAACATGTTGGAAAACATAGGCTGGGACATCCCTGATGCTATGGCCACTGTTGTTTGAAAAGACCCACTTGCTAGGAAATGAAGTACTGGCAGCACCTGCACTAGAGGGGGGATTCCTGTGGGATGGTGGATAGCTGACATCAGGTCTGGCTCCAACTGGGCACACAGTACACGCTACTCTACGGTCCTCTAGACAAACAGGTAAGTACACTGTGAGCATGCTGAATAAGCAATGCCTGTGTGGAGTGGGGTGGCTGAAAGATAGGGGGGGGTGAGAATGAGGCGTGCATGAAACGACGGTGAGTGCATGTGCGTCATGGCAAGGGTAGGGATGCGGGCCAATGACTGTGACGGTGCAGTTGGTAATTACTAGTCTTTTTCCCCTGTACAATTCCTGTAGGTCAGCGCCCACCAGAAGAAGGACAATTGGTGTGCCATCGCCAAGGAAGTCCGGACCCTGGGGGTCTACCACAGATGGACCACCCACTGCCGGAAAAGATGGGAGGACATTCGCCGCTGGAGCAAGAAGACGGCGGAGGCCCAGCTGGGGATGGCCTCCCAACGTGGGAGGGGTGCCCGTCGCACCATGACTCCCCTGATGTTCAGGATCCTGGCGGTGGCATACCCAGAGTTGGATGGGCGCTTGAGGGCATCACAGCAGCAACAAGGGGGTGAGTACACTCTAATTCTGCTGATTCAGCGCGCATTGTAGGTGTCTGGGTGGGGGAGGTGGGCTGTGGGTTCCCCTAGGCCAGGGCGAGTTTAGTAGGCAAGGTCCCTTCTTCACGCAGGCCCTGTGGCACCCCACCTGTGTACAGTGCCAACTACACCTAGTCGGGCTCCTGTAAAATCCATATGTGCAGAAATCGGCCTTTGCCTTGTAAGCCATGTCCCAGGGATTGAATAGTGGACTCCAAGTGCGCAGCGTAGTGCAGGGGGCTTCTGTGTCTGTCGTGTCCGCCAACGGTAGCGGTATTGCATGCACTCAACATTTCTTTCTTCTGTCTCCACCCCCCCTTTTTGTGGTCTACCTGTTCTTTTGTGCATTAGGATCATCAGGCAGAGGAGCAGTGGCACGGAGCAGGAGGGAGCTGCATCCCACATGGCCCTGGAGGGCGACACTATGGAGTCTGAATTTACCAGTGGGACAGAGGGCGAGGGTAGCTCCACGGCGGGGACAGGAGCTGAGACATGCGATACGGACTCCTTCTCTTATGGGAGCTCCCTTGCGGTGGCGGCCCCATCTGTGCCACCCGCATCTACAGGTACAGCCACCACCCCCCCACCAGAACCGCCCTCCCAGCAGCCCCTCAGCATTTGCCCATGCCTGTTCACCCAGGAGGGTGGGCATCACCTTCGCCCCAGGAACCTCAGGCCCTGCCCCAGTCACCCCTGCTGCCCTCAGTGGGGAGGCCATTGACCTCCTCAGGTCCCTCACTGTTGGGCAGTCTACCATTTTGAATGCCATACAGGGTGTAGAGAGGCAGTTGCAACAAACCAATGCATACCTGGAGGGCATTCACTCTGGTCAGGCAGCCCTTCAGCGAGCTTTTCAGACTCTGGCCTGAGCACTGACTGCAGCCATTGTCCCTGTCTCTAGCCTCCCCCCTCCAACTTCCTCCACCCAGACCCACACCCCTGTACCTCTGCCTATCCCAAGCACACCACCAGACCAGCATGCACACACCTCAACACACAAGGGAAGCTCTGGCAAACATAAGCACCACACATCCCACAGGCACTCATGCAAGCATCAGACACATGCAGACACACCAACATCCACTGCCTCCACTGTGTCCCCCTCCTCCTCGTCTTACTCCTCCCTCCCTGTCCCGTCTCCACTCACACCTGCATGCACTACATCCTCAGCCACTAAGTCCATCACCAGCACACCCACCACCACCCCCCGCTCACGTGCAGTCACCACCCCGCTACCATTCACACATCCCCTGTGTCCTCTCCCAGTGTGTCTGTGAGGCCAACTCCCAAGGTACACAAACGTAGCCACACACCCACCCAACAGAAATCCACCTCACAACAGCCTCCAGCCCATGCACCTTCACCCAAAGTCACCAAACGTACACCTCCTACAACCACATACTCTTCCTTCGCTCCCAAACCCCCTCCAGCTACCCGTCCCAGTGTTCCTAAGAAACTTTTCCTGGCCAGCCTTGACCTCTTTCCCTCACCTCCCCCACTCCTTCAGTCTCCTAGGGCCCGACTCTCCAGGTCCCAACCTAGCACCTCAGCCACAACATCGGCGGGACCAGTGGTGCCAGTAGTCACCGGATTATGGAGTGCACCAGGCAGCAGGGCAGCCAGTGTGGCAAGGAGCCAGAGCACGGACAGTCACCCATCTGTCAAGCATAAAAAGTTGGCTAGTGCCCGGCGGGAGAGGGGAAAGAAATCAGCCACCAAAGCCGCTCCCAGGGGTACAGTTGGGAGTGTGGAGATAGCTGCGACACCATCCAAGGTAGGGAAGGGGCACATTAAAACCGGCAAGTCTGGGAAGATCAGCACGGCGGACAAGACCACCACCAGCCCCGCTGCCCAGGAGAAGACCGCCACAAGCCCCGCTGCCCAAGACAGGACCGCCAGCAGCAGCCCAGCTGCCCAGGAGAAGACCGCCAGCAGCAGCCCCGCTGCCCAGGAGAAGACCGCCAGCAGCAGCCCTGCTGCCCAGGAGAAGACTGCCAGCAGCCCTGCTGCCCAAGTCAGGACCGCCAGCAGCAGCCCCGCTGCCCAGGAGAAGACCGCCAACAGCCCCGCTGCCCAGGAGAAGACCGCCAACAGCCCCGCTGCCCAAGACAGGACCGCCAACAGAGGCCCCGCTGCCCAAGAGAAGACCGCCAGCAGCCCCGCTGCCCAAGACAGGACCGCCAGCAGCAGCCCCGCTGCCCAAGACAGGACCGCCAGCAGCAGCCCCGCTGCCCAGGAGAAGACCGCCAGCCGCTCCGCTGCCCAAGACAGGACCGCCAGCAGCACCGCAGGCCAGGACAAGACCGCCACCAGCTGAACCACTGCCCAGGACATCTCCGCCAGCAGCACCACAGGCCAGGACAAGACCGCCACCAGCTGAACCGCTGCCCAGGACACCGCCGCCAGCAGCACCACAGGCCAGTGAGCACCAATGATTCCGACGCTACTGAGTCCGCCACAGGCAGGATGAAGCACTCTGGGCACAAAGCCCCCTCCAGAACCAGTGGAGATTGACATCCACTACCTGAGTCCTTGGAAGGATGAAGCACTCTGGGCACAAAGCCCCCTCCAGAACCAATGGAGATTGACATCTACTACCTGAGTCCTTGGCAGGATGAAGCACTCTGGGCACAAAGCCCTTTCCAGAACCAGTGGAGAAAGGCATCCACTACCTCAGTCCTTGGCAGGATGAAGCACTCTGGGTACAAAGCCCCCTCCAGAACCAGTGGAGAATGTTATCCACTAGAGAGACTGTGGCTTTGCACTCCGCAGGATAAAGCAGTGGGCAAACCACCCACTGTAGAGACTTGAGAGACTGTGGCTTTGCACTCCCCAGGATTGAACAGTGGGCAACCCACCCACTGTAGAGACTTGAGAGACTGTGGCTTTGCACTCCCCAGGATACAGCAGTGGGCAACCCACCCACTGTATAGACTTGAGAGACTGTGGCTTTGCACTCCCAAGGATACAGCAGTGGGCCTACTACCTCTATCCTGTCTGTCGTTTTCACCCAGTGTATGGTCACTGAGTTGTCACTTTCCCTTATGGTTTCACAGATGTGGGTCCCAACGTGTGTCATCTGCTTAGATTCCTCATGGATTAGAGATGTGTGACATAGGTATGTTGACATTACTATTTCAAGAACATTTTGTCACTGTAATTGCAAATAAACTATTTCGAAATCACAGACAGACTCCAGATCATTTTGTGCTTTAGGTATGTTTATTTAAATGCAAAATAATTGGAGGGGGAAGTTAAATGGTGAGGGGTGATGGCGGAGGAGTGTCCATGGCAGAGTCCAGTCTATTAGTCTCACAGGTGCATTGCCCATATGGGCATAGGAAGTGGAGCTGGGGCAGTTTAAATATGGACAGGGTGACAAAGTGGGATAGTGGCATGACAATCAGGGTGGTCTTATTTCTTGGTGGGGGTCTTAGCATCGTGCTCTGTCTTGTTCCTGGATCTCAGGGACCGTTTTTGGGGTGGTTCTCCGTCTGCAGGGGGTGGGGTGCTGGTGTGGTGGTCCTGTGGCAGGGCGTCCTGTCCACTAGCGCCGGCGGAGGTGGTAGGCAGTTCATCGTCCATGCTAGTGTCAGGGGCACCTTGGAGTGCCACAGTGTCCCTCCTGGTGTTTAGTAATTCCTTCAGCACCCCTACGATGGTGCCCAAGGTGGAGCTGATGGTTCTGAGTTCCTCCCTGAAGCCCAGATACTGTTCCTCCTGCATGCGCTGGGTCTCCTAAAACTTGGCCAGGACTGTTGCCATCGTCTCCTGGGAGTGGTGGTATGCTCCCATAATGGAGGAGAAGGCCTCGTGGAGAGTGGGTTCCCTTGGCCTGTCCGCCCCCTGTCGCACGGCAGCCCTCCCAGTTCCCCTGTGTTTCTGTGCCTCCGTCCCCTGGACCATGTGCGCACTGTCACTGCCCCCAGGTCCCTGTTGTTGTTGGGGTGGTGGGTTATCCTGTGTTCCCTGTAGTGGTGGACGCATAGCTGATTGACGTGTCCTGGGGACGGAGGTATGGGCCCACTGGGTGGGTGCTGTGCTGGTGTTTTCAGAGAGGGGACAGTCTGTGGCGGCCTGTGCCAGTGTGAGGGGAACCGACTGTCCCGAGGCCCACAATGCTCCGGGCTGGTCATCTAGATCCAGTTGGACAAAGGTGCTGTCATCACTGTGGGCCTCTTCTGTGGGTGGAGTGGACATGTCTGGAACCTCCTGTCTGGTGACGTTGGGTAGTGGTCCAGCAGGGGTGTAAAGTCAGGATTATTTGCATCTGTGTGTGTAATGGTGTGCAATGGGTGGGTGACCGTGTACCCCAGTGCTGGCATTCCTGTGTGGGAGCTTGTGTGATGATGGTTTAGGGGGGTGTATGGGTATGTGCAGTGGGCATGCTTTAGTGATGGGTGTCCATGCGTTCTTGTTGCATGCAGGGCTTGGTGTTGGGATGTGTGGTTTGTGATAGTGGGGCATATGTGAGGTGTTGGGGTGATGGGGGTGAGGGTGAGGGTGGGGTATGTGATAGCATGCAGGTAGGGTGGGGGATGTAATAGTTAAGATTGACTTACCAGAGTCCATTCCTCCACCAACTCCTGCGAGGCCCTCAGGATGCAGAATCGCCAAGACCTGCTCCTCCCATGTTGTTAGTTGTGGGGGAGGAGGTGGGGGTCCGCCGCCAGTCCGCTGAACCACCAGGTGGTGTCTTGAGACCACGGAACGCACCTTCCCCTGTAGGTCGTTCCACCTTTTCCTGATGTCCTCTATATTTCTTAGGTGTTGTCGCACTGCGTTGACCCTGTCGACTATTCTTCGCCATAGCTCCATCTTCCTTGCAATTGAGGTGTGCTGCACCTGTGCTCCTAATAGATGTGGCTCTACCCGGACGATTTCCTCCACCATGACCCTGAGCTCCTCCTCCGAGAAACTGGGGTGTCTTTGCCGTGCCATGGGGTGGTGTAGGTGATGTGTGGGGTGGAGTGTGTGGTGATAAGTGTGGTGACATGTAGTGGTGTGTTGTGTGAGGTGCGTGGAAGTTGTGTGGGTGATGGTGTTGTGTGCCTGTGGATGCTAGTTTGTTGATGGTGGTGTCTCTCTCTGGCCTTCGTTCGTGAATTTTGGTCGTAGGGGTTTGTGGATGATGTGGGTGTGTGTTTTATATTGTATTGGGTGTGTGGGAGTGGTGTGTGTATGTGTATCAGGTGTTTGTATTTCGAATTGTCCAATGTGGCTGTGGTTTGTAAGAGTGTGTGTATTTTGAGCACGGCAGTGTGTACCGCCAATGGAATACCGCGGTTTAAAGACCGCTGCATGGATTCGTGTGTCGTGATAGTGTGGGCGTATTTCTGTTGGTGGAGGATTCGTTTTCGCCAGTTTATCACTGACCTTTGGTGTGGCGGACTTGTGTGGGTGTCTGAATTTTGCGGATTCCGGGCAGTGGGTCATAATGACCGTGGCGGATTTCCGCAGGCGCGGCGGTGTGTTGTAATGAGGGCCTTGGATATGTATTCATAAGGAAGTGCGAACCATCTGCATAACCACTATTTTGTGTGATTTACAGATACCTCGAGTTTGGTATAAAATTAATTGTTATAATACATCCCACAACTTACAATTGTTGGATTTAACATAACTAGTTCAGGTAAATAGTTTTAAACTATACCTAAAAAGTTGCCAACTTCAGCTCTGCAGTGCCCTTCTCTGATTGGCCAGCCTCTGGCAGCCTGGCCATGTTGCCTTGATGCAGTGTGAAGTGGTCTGGGCTGAACACAAAGGATGTGCTTGGGGGAGGAGAATTACCTCAGCAGATGGGGAAGCAGAAAGGGGGAGGGCTGCCAAACTGGTCTTCAAAGCCAGGGAAGGACATTTGGAGCACCCCAGCACCTCCCTCACACCCTGCAACCCCAAACAATTAGGTGCTGTCTTGATTAGATTAGGAAAGGCAAGGATAGGGGTGTTTTTTGGATTTTTAGCCACACCAGTGGGTGGGCTCAGCCAGATGTAACCTCCAAAAATCAGTTTCAGCCATTATGGATTTTTGAAGAATGTTGCTCCCTTAGATTGATTTTGCCACACTTCCCAGGAAGTGGTCATCATAGGGGGAAGGACCCTACATCTGATTGGAGAACCACAACTCCCCTGTTTTTCACCCAGGAGCAGGGATAAATATGGCAGAGCTGCACCCACACCTCAGATCCCTACCAGATCCCTACAAGGAAGAACATCAGGAGAAGAAGGACTGCCCTGCTGGACCCCTGACCTGCACCTGACACTGCACTCTGAAGGACTGCACCAGCTGCACACTTGCGCTTTACCACAAGAAGGACTTTGCCTGGCTTCAACTGGTTCAAGGAGGGACTCCCTGTTTGCTGCAGGTAAAATCTTGCTAACTAGAGTCCCCTGCATCAAACCCTCAAGAAACTGACCAGCTGGTGCTTGTGGTGTGTGGGTCAGTGGAGGTGGTGGGGGTACCCGTTGAAATGGTGGCTGATGTGTTGTCTGTGGGTGACTGTTGAGTGCCTGCGTGCCGGTATGTCTTGTGGTGCTTGTGTCTATGGGTGCTGCTTGTGTGTGTTGAGCTGGGTGCATGCGGATGTGTCTGTGTGCTTTGGACAGGTAGGATAATGGGGAATTTGGATTGGGAATAGGGAGGTGGAGGAGGGAAGAGGCCAGTGAGGAGGCCAGAGCCTGAAAAGATCTCTGTAGGTCAGACAAGTTACTATGAATGCCTTCCAGATATGTATTTGTCTGCTGAAGTTGGCTTGCCAACCCCTGGATGGCATTCACAATGGCAGTCTGCCCCATGGAGATACTCCTCAGGAGGTCAAAAGCCTCCTCACTCAGGGCAGCAGGGATAACAGGGGCTGGGGTGAGGTGCCTGGGGGCAGGAGACACCCACCCTCTTGGGTGAGCAGGCATGGCCAACTGGGTGGGGAGCAACAGGGAAGTTGGCAATAGAACTGGAGTGGCAGACATGGATGGTACAGGAGCAGGTCCTGATGGGTCCCCCACCACTAGGGAGTGGCCACAGGAGATAGAATCTGAAGATGACGAAGTTGATCCTGTGTCCTCAGTGGAACTCCCCTCATCGTGCGGGCCACTGGGTCCCTCCGTGTCAGTGGTGTCATGACTGAAGGCACCATGGCCAGATGCTTCCCCACTTGGTTACACACTGTCTCCTTTGCTTGCCTGGGATGATGCTGTTAATACAAAGAAAAAAAGGGTCACCTCATGTTCCTGATCACACTTCAACAACAGCTGTGATTAGCAAACATGATCAAGAGGTTCAGTAGGTCCCAGCTATAATCCACATTAAAGTGCCTTCTACTGTCATAGTTTGGACTATTGCTCTGGGCAAGACTGCTGGTTCAAAGATGACTCACTAGCAGTACCTCACCAACAACCCAAACAGTTAAAGGTGATTTGTGGCAGCCTTTACGCATGAACTCAGAAGTATTATATCTCAAGGATTGTCGTGGTTAAACAGATATTACCCCTTTCTCACAGATATATCATGTTTCAACCAAACACAGGCAATGACGAAGATGCAGTAATGTTTCAATAGTTTGTATTTAATACAATGTGGTAAATTGCATGGGCTGCAATGATCAGCATAATGAACAGTGCAAGAAATAGAATTGTAAATACGAGCGTCATGATTATGAAGACCCCCACCATCTTGCGTTAGCATGGAAAGACATAAAGTATGTAGTATGTACTAGTATCCTATCATGATAGCTCTAACGTTCTACCTAGAGGAGAGTTGGGCATGTTAAACCTAATATGCCAATGCCATGTCCCTGGAAGGAGCCCCCAACCCTTGTTACCTTGAATGAGGTCTCGAGCTCAGACTTCGGAAGTACATGAAGTCTGGGTCAGCGTCAAGGCGACGTACAGCATCAATAGCAGCGATGGTATCTGGTCGGAATCCCGCTGATTATCTGTCTAAAGTGTGATTTATTTATACAGACCTACTTGGACCCCTGACGTAGGTTGTTCCAACACAATAGATAACGCTGCACGCCTGGGACGGTAATTTCTAATGTGAGCACTTACAGTTTGTTTCTCTTAGTTGCATGGGTTGATGCCTTAGCGCAGTGACACTGATAACATAACTCTAAACAAGGCAGCCATCCTAGAAGAATTAATTAAATAAATGGCCTAAGACAGAGCAAGCTAAGTAGGTTAAAAGTCACTAGGTGACGGGGCACGAGTCTGGAGCCAAAGGCTAAGCTAACTTCTGTTATCCCATTAAAACAAACTAGGATTCACTACACTACATGTACCCACACCATATGCATGCATGCCACATGAACTGTCAACAGTTGCCCACAGGAAAATCAGAATATATGGCAACTCCAATTGCATGGGTGAAGTTGTGTAACACAGTAACCATTGAACAAGTAGGAGACCTCATCACCTTCAAAGCTTTGCCTCATGGAGCATGCCTCAGTTGCCTGTTGTCATACAATAGTAGGCCAATGCCAAGTTCATCCCCACAGATCCCACAGAAGGTCATGCATACATCAATTTGTCACATACACAATACCACAACAATAAAAAATGATGCTCCAAAATCCTACCATGTTGCTGACAGCAGTACAGTAGCCCGAAGAAGGTGACATGGAAATACTCATGTCACACTGTAAACATATCAACAATGCACACATGTGCAATTGTCCTAATGGAGTCATGGAGGTAGTACTAATGTTGCTCAGACATACAACACATTTGGCATGGAAATGCACACTGTAGACAAAATGTGCAAATTGTACAGGAGATATATCTATAAAACCCACAACGCAATGAATCAGCTATCCCCAGAGAAATCACCACTACTGTGTGACACCCCTTACAATGACAAGCTCTGATTGCATCAATAGAAGTCATTAGTCCTTTGTATGTTGGAGAGGCCCAGGTATTCCCAAGTACTTGTAGGAGGCCCTCAAAATGTTGCTCAATGGGAAGTTACGCCGCTGTCTCCATTTTGGTCCTGCAAACCCAAATGCACAAGGATGAATGGTTGTACCCAACCACATATGATTCCCACTTAACAGCAAGTCAATCCATGATGCATGCCAGTCAGGTAATGAATCTTCCCATTTCACATATGCAGAGCACTTTGCTACTTGATGCCACATCAATGGCATAGAAATACACATTGTGTGTAAAAAACAGTAGTCCTGCTTGTGTCCTCATTGCTACTGAAGTTCTACATGCAAAATGGCATGCAATGATGGGTGACGGTATGTGTGAGACAACAATCAAGGGTGACACACTCCTGTCTGTGGCACCACATGAAACGTAGCCCCATTATATATATCCAATTCCAAACACAGGTTGGCATGCACTTATAAGTGAGGGAATACAAAAGTAATCAAATGAACACAGGAGGACTATGCATGAAACATCAGTGTACACAAATGTTGTCAAAAGAGAAAGGGACACATGCTAACATGTAGGCACAAGGAATGTTGGCAACAGTGATGACACATAATCATTTCCAAGGACATTCCCCACTTACCAAGGGAAAGTATTGATCTGTAGCTGCACCCAACGAACAATGTATGCTCTGTCACATGTATGATGCCACCTTCACATGACAGACAATAGTGAGGCACCAGCACTCGTCACACACTGAAGACAAGTTTCCTCTGGGGGACAGATGCCAATTACTCACTTGACCAAACACATGCCTGAGGACAGTGATTCATCACTTCTTATTCTCTGGGCTGTAACACTGAGGAATAGTGGTCTGTGGCCTAGCATTTAGGCCCACTACAACAACAATTACTTGATTGATCAATGTACACAACCATGTATTGTCCCTGGAGAGAATTTGTTTTGTGGAGTGTACGCGGTTGTGTCTTAGATCCCTGGGCTAATAGGCAAGGCAAATCTGTATGCACCAAATTCCATACCTACACAGTTACTCATCCTGTGTATCACCCATGGCCCTTCACATCGTCGGGGGAGATGTCAGAACCTAGCACATCAATTTGGTTATGTAACAGGCAGGAATATGCCCTGCACTCACCCCCTAGTGGCTGCTGTGCTCCTCTCAAATACTCATCAAGCTCTGGGTAGGCCACCACCAGAATCTGGGCCATTAGAAGGGTCATGCTCTGACGTGCACCCCGCCCACGTTAGGCGGACAGCCTCAGCTGGACCTCTGCGATTTTCTTGGCCCAGCGTCTCAGGTCATGCCATCTCTTCTGACAGTGGGTACTCTGCTGGCTATGGACCCCCAGGGTGTTGGCTCACCAAATCCCCTTCTTCTGATGGGTGTTGACCTGTATGGATGCAAGAGACAAATCAAACAATTACAGACACACTTTTTTGCACAAATGGTTGTGTTACACACATGTCAGAAACACCAAGCACGAAATGGACAATTTGTCAACACACCACAAGTGTAAAGTACAAGGGCATTACTACACACTTTTGGAGCCATCTACAGGCTAACACACTATCTTGCTCATGGCCTACAATAAATAGGCAAGCCTACTGACATCAAGTTGCCCTTGCTGTAACAACATGCACTTTGATGTGAGCCACAATGAAAAACTGCACACCAATGTGGCTTCTGAAGGGTAAACTCCTTAGGTCTGACTGGAGCAACATATTTACACTCCTCATATTGACTGAATGCATACAGTCCAAGAAGCAACTACCAATGTACAAACTTTACCCTTACACTTGAGTGACAATGAAAGGGCTGGCATAGTTAGTACTGAAACTGTCTTTGCTGTGAAACTTGTGGACATGTGGCCTGCTAAGTGCAGACTCATGCCACTTCAGGGTGGGTTTCTGTGGTATGTAGCTATACCACAGAACACAGCTTTGAACATATGTTTCTAACCTACAGAGATGGCATCCAGCATACAAAGGGATGTTTTTTTTTTCAATTTCTGCTACATAAGCAAGCTACTGAATCACATGTCATGGCCTCCCAAGAATCTAAACACTATGGAATACGACTGTACTGGACACATATGACTAACGTAAAGGTGACAACAGAGCTGTGGGAGTAAGGGACCTGTCATAAGTCAATGACACGCATTAACAATGATGCAAAATTCACATCTGTACTAGTTTAGGGATTTACCTCAGTACCAATTCCTTATCTTGTCAATGGACTAAGGCATTCAGGCCAAGTCTTGCCACTAGAGTGTCATTTTGGCCATATGCCAGGATTTACAGGTCTACAGGGAGTGGGCACAGTGCCACTGTTGCATAGCCACACTAACTCTACCCCAGCCTGGACTAGATCCCATACTGGAAGATACATTTGACAGGCCCTGGTCTCTGCAGACCAAGCATACAGAACCCACATGACACTCACATTTCCATCACTTCCAAGCATGACAGTACATCATGTGGCCATCATCCATGTGGTTTGTGGCTTATGTGGCATTCTTAAGGGCACGGTGAGTCATGATATGCCTCTCAAATACAACAGTTTGGCAAACCCAGATGTGTGCTGAATGATCTGTGACACAATCTACATTGCTTACAAGATCCTCAAATGACTCCAACAAGATGCATACACAGCTCATGCTATCATGCACATACATGTTGTTTGACATTTACAACCATCATATCTATTGATGTGTTATTGTATGGTGGTAAAGCTTTCTTGCGTAGATATATGAATGCAACACAATGCCTCAAAACACATCACAAAACACAATGAGAATGTGCAATACATATAGTACTTTTCTCCAATATCTGCACATATGCATCCCATTGATGCCACAGTCACACAATAAGTCTAACTGGCACACAGGGGCACATTGTAGCCTGTCAGGTGGGCCATAGAGCTGATGAGCTTGTAAGCTATAGAGCTGACCATATAGGGGAAGGACCTCATCCACAAGCTTCTCCAGCTCTTCTGGAGAGAAGTCAGAGAGGACTTTTACCTGCTGGCTGTGGCATGATTGCTCCCATAGGTGGCAAACAGCAGCTAGCTAAAGTGGTGAAGGTGTTGATGGCAGCAGTGTCAGGAGTCAAGTGACTGATTTTCCCAAACACGGTATACCGCCCAGACGCGGTTGTCACTTCCGACGGGTAGATGACTTCTGTCATCGACCACGGGCTGTCCCTATTGTCCAGTGAAGTAGGTCAGGCATCTGCCACATTGGCAGTTAGAAATACAGTACTGGGCCCTGTTAAATGTATCAAAACATCAATATATGTGTCAGATTGTGACAAACACCCTAAAGTATTCTAGCTGTGTAGGTTGTACTGCACAATCACCAGTGTTGTATATTGCTGGGCCCAGTGGCATATGACAGCAGTGCACTGTCCACTGGCAGTGATGGTATTTTTGACGATCAGAACAGACTTTTAAATTTCAAGGAGCAATGGAGGAGCAGATAGTTGGGTGTTGCCCGAATCCATGTTGTGGACACGTGTTGACAATCATGGGGTGGTCAAATTTGACCCTTATGTAGTTGACAGCGGTGATGTGTATTGGGTGTAGTGTATTTCCAATCAGAATTGCTTTGTCACATGATATTGCTGGTATACTTCTAACCGTGGAGGAGCACCACATCAAAAAACTGTACCGTCTTAATAGGCAAACAAAAGTGGATTTATGCCGTCAGTTGAGCAAGATCTGATGCCTGCAAACAGTAATCCAACCTGCATACCACCCATTGTTTGACTCATGGCAGTATTGCACTTTCTGACCACATGGTCCTTCCAATATACAGTGGCCATATCTAGTGGTATGTCCCAACCTACGTTCAGTCTTGTGTTGCGAGATGTAACACATTGACAGCTATATCAGGTCCCCCCTACATGAGGATTTAGGCAATATCAAGGCTGACTTCTATGGTTTTGCTTGCCTTCCACATGTGGTGGGAGCCATTGATGGCACACATGATGAATGGTGCCACCGCAGGCCAGTGAACAAGTATATCACAACATGAAAAACATCTATTCTATCAACGTACAAGCTATCTGCTTGTTGGATCTCTACATCTCAAACCTCTGTGCCCAGTTCCCTGGTTCAGTCCATGATTCCTTTGCAATGGGGAACAGCACAATACCTCAGCTGATGTCACAACTGCAACCTGAGAGGTCCTGGTTAGTTGGGAAGCCACATCTGTCCTGATTTTGTGTGAGCAATGTTAGGTGCTACAATCATGAAGAGAGTATCTCATTGTTGTTCATATGTCTCACTCCTAAACAGGAGATTCGGCATATCCAAACCATCCTTGGCTATTGACGCCACTGAGGAATCCAACTATGCTGGGGGAAGTCTGCTTCAATGCAACCCATAGAAGAACACTGCTAGCTGTGGAGCAGGCTTTCATGCTCCTGAAAGCCAAGTTTTACTGACTGGACAGGACTGGTGGAGCCTTCCTCTACTCACCCAGGAATGTGTGTCAGATCACTGTGGCATGCTGCATGCTCCACAACATCACCCTGTGGAGGAACATTCCTTACATCCCAGATGAGAGGGAGCCGGCAGTCCCACCGGGTCAGAATCCTGAAATGCCAAATGAAGATGCTAGTGGTGAAGAGGAAGAAGCTGACTTGTGACAAGATCTCATCAACAGCTTCTTCTCATGATTGTAAGAATGTCATTTGATGTAATGACTTGGACTGTACAATGAACTGTAGATGTGATAATGCGTGTATTAAAGTTTTGGAAATAGGACACCGATGCTCAGGCAACATCAGCCAAAGGCTGTTTGATGAGATAGCTTTTGACTCATCCACGGCTTGACAATTTTTCTTTGTGTTAGATTTATTGTAATGTACTTTATTTTCCACATGCTTGTTATCTGTCATATGTATGTTTTCATACCCTGTTTTTTTCTTTGTTCAGGTACCTTCACCAAGACATCTTCATGCGGGCATTTCAGAGTGGTGACATTGGCAGGTATGTGATGCTGTTCTGACATACGAAGTGGACATGGATTGCTCCATGGAATGTAGGCCACAGACTTTGGGTGTAGAGACCTGTGCCAAGACAGCTTGCACACTGATAGGATAAAAGTTTTGAAGACTCTATTGGACTTGTTTCTTGTCATGTGATGGTCCTGATGCATCATGTGTATCCTCATCATGTGGTCAGAAAATAATTAGTGTTAGGCCACAATCATGTTCCTTACCCTTCTCATTGGCTAAACACTCTTTTTGTGTGACCTGTATGTAGCTGTTGATGTGCTTCATCATTGTAGGTCAAAGTGTCTATGGCACATCACTGACATTTGTTTGTGTCATACCACCCGATGCATACATACTGGATTATAATAACTTTGTGATCAGAAACTGTTGTACTGCCATCTGTCTGAGTATTGCATGACATAATGTTGCATTACTTTGTATGATAGGTGATATGGCTCCAGCTGAAAACATCAACCACTTTAATGTTTGACTTTTCTATAAGACAACGTCTCCCAAATCCTTCCCCTCCATGATCTGGAGGTCTATACCTATAAATATGTTAATTTACCTAGTATGATTCAATCATGTATACTTTGCTCTGTTTCAGACATATTGACAACCTATGTGCTGTACAATGTAATACAAATGTCTTCTTTGACCAGATACTAGTATGTATGTGTTTGTGTGGAATGGTTGTAATCTGAAACATATCCCATCTTGTACAAGTACCTTGGATCATCATTCTATGGTTCACATTGCCTGACAAATCTATGTGGCAAAATGTGAAATTAAAGATAGAAGACAATGTGTTAGTGATGGGTGAATTTCTTGCAATACCACAACTAAGAGAAAATTCAAAATGCAAAGAAGTCAATTATGGTGAATGAAATCATTGGAGTAGATGCCACACCACTGGAAGTCCAAAGTACAGAGTATTCCTCCCATTGCAAATGGAATGTGGTTCAGGATCAGTCCACAGAGTGTATGTGTGACACACAACGGAGGACCCTAAGGAAAAGGATTATTGCTGGCAGGGGTGGGTGTCTTGCCATCTGCATCTCCTGAATTCTTTGCTGGATGTCCTCGCTTGTGAGGGGGGATCACCTGCTGCAGAGGCAGGAGTGTCTGTAGCTATTTGAGCCTCTGGCAGGGCCTCCATTCCTGGTCTGCCACAGACATAGGCGGTCATTATGAACATGGTAGAAAAGACCGCCGACCGCCGCGTTGGCGGTGAACAGAATCCCGCCGTTGACGGTGAATGGAAACCCGCCATATAATGAATGAAAAACCCAACCCCACCAAAAATGCCCAGACCACCACTCCCCGCCAAGACTCTGTCAGCGGGGATCCCGGCCCACCCCACCCCGCCACCGCCCAGCACACCCACATCCCGCCCTACAAATAATGATGCACAAATCACCTCGGCAGACAGTGGAGGCCGGATGACCATTGGCGGCTGCAACCGCCACGGGCGGAAAGTGGACCCAACAGCAAGAAGTGCACACATTGGATAGGCATATCACCCACACACCTGACACACATCCAGAACCCTATACAACACCCCCAGACACACCCCACAATCGCTTGCAACGAAAGCAGGACAAGAAGACGGAGAGAACTAGAGCCAGACAGCGAAGGCCAGCATACAGGAGACGCACACCCACCCACAGAATAGCACCCTTACCTCGTTCCCAGTCACGTTACCATCCACCTCACTCACCATGTCCCCCCCAAAAATCCACGCTTCACCGAAAGGGAGTTAAGGACCATGGTGGACGAGATCCTGAAGGTGGAGCCACAAATCTTAGGGGTGCAGCACACACCCATCGCCCGGAAATTGGAGCTGTGGCAGACGATTGTGAACAGGGTGAATGCAATGGGACACCATCCACGCACCAGGGACGACATCCGGAAGAGATGGAACAACCTGCGGGGCAAGGTCCATGGCATGGCATCCAGACACCACATCGCAGTGCAGAAGAGTGGGGGAGGACCACCACCAACACCACCCGACTACACCGACTTGGAAGAAAAGGTACTGGCCATCCTGCACCCAGATGGACTCACTGGACTCACTGGAGGAATGGACTCGGGTAAGTCATCTACAATTACCCCATATACACCACAGCTGCAATGCATGCACCAACCCACCCCACCCACACCCACCTGGACCTACACCCCACCCAGCCATTACCCACCACATCCACCCTCCTGCATGATCTCACACCCACTAACAGGGCCATATCACTCTCGCTGTGCACAGCCACGCACCCCTGCACGTACCCACAATGGAACAATACCCCCCACCACAATGCAACCAAACACTGGCGCTAAATGCAATGTCAACCTCACAAAGGCACCCTGGAAGGCCACTGAAAGTAACACCAGCACAAAATAGCCCAGTCCTGTACACCTCAAACCTAAATGCATATGTAACAGACATGCCTATGTCCCCCAAAAGGTATCCACCACCCATGCAACCCTAACGGACGGGACAAGGAGGGCCACTGCTCTCCAGGGAGACATAGGCACTTCACAAGATACTGGACACTGATGAGCAGGTAGGCCCCTCACACAGTCCTGGACTCTCACCATGCAGCAGCCCCACCCAGTAAACACTGTCACCCCTACCACTCAGGCAAGACCAGCATCCCAGGGCAGGCGTACCTACACCAGTGTACCCAGGGCACAGACTGGTGGAACACAGCTACAGAGGCCACAGTCTCCCACTCCCAACATGCAGGAAGGCGAGGGCCCCAGTACAAGTGGCATTGCCAGACCTGTGTAGGGAACACAGGCACAGGGTGCTAGGGCAACTTTAAGGGTCTAAGTGGGCCAGGGGGGAGGCCACAGGATGGATGCAGCAGCCCAGGACATTATTTCAGAGGTATTGGGGGCCTACGAACATACCCAATACAGGTTGGCACAGATTGTGTCCACCCTGGAGCAAAGTCAGAGGATACCGCAGGAACACCAAAACGCCATGAAGCAGTGGAAAGAGCTCAATGCCACAATGGCCACCATAGCAGGAGCACTGCTGCAGTTGGTCAAAAACCAGTCTGACACCTGCACCGGACAAGAGGCCCCCCCAACAGCCATGGACAACCAGCATCAGATGACCCAAACAGCAGAAACATCCCAGGAAATACCCTCCCAGGAAACCCAAGGGCCAACCATGTCACCCCAAGAAGCTCCACAGCATGCACCCAAATGTACTCTTAGGCCAAGATATGGCACTGGAAACCCTGCTAAGAACAAGGCCCCCTCCAACAATTGTCTATGCTACAAATGCAAAGCAACCATCCCACCCATTCCCCAACAACACTTAGCTGAGGGCAATTTGAAGTACTGCTCAACAAAATGGACCCATCAATACTATCCAACAAGGCTGCCACTAGGTTGGTTTTGAGGACCCCCCACCCTTACGACTCCCATCACTGTAAATAGCACAATTCACTTACTTCTACCAATAAAACACATTTCACACCTGTAGCACTGTCCCCTGTCTTAAATTATGAACAAAGTGGAGTATGGATTAAACTGGCAGAGAAAAACTTTATTGTCAATTTTGTGCATGGTGGTAGTCCTGTGTGCTCAAATGGTGGCAAGGAGGGAATGCATATATTTTGAGTCAGTACCATGCAGAAGTGGGCCATGTATCGCCTATCATGACCGACCCCCCCTATATGACAGAGCACACTGACAGTATTAGTCACCAACCCCAATGAGAGGCTTAAGTCCCACACAGTTATGGGAAGTAGAGTTGTATCAGTTGGTTTCTGGAATTGACATCTTCCCCTTCCTCATTTTCACCATCACTCTCCTCACCTCTCTGAGGTAGCTGATCAGGACCTATAGCACCCTCCACCTCCAAGAGGGGGATAGAATGTCTCACTGCCACGTTGTGCAGCATGCAGCAGGCCACCACTATTCTACACACCTTATCAGGCCCATAGGCCAGGGAACCCCCAGAGATATGTAGACACCAAAATCTAGCCTTCAGGAGACCTATAGTTTGCTCTATTACCCTCCTAGTAAGTCCATGGCCCTCATTGTAATTCCTCTCTGCATCCGTCCTGGAATTCCTCACTGGTGTCAGGAGCCAACGCAAGTTTGGATAGCCAGAATCACCTAGTAAATGGTGCAATACAGACTCGTCATTGTAATGTCCCTTAGTCAGACAGGCTGGTTTTCTGCAATGTGTCAGTTAGTGACAGGCAAACTTACCTATGATCCACTCTCTGTCCTCTTGTAGTTGTTCCATCTTCTGCGACATACTACTGTTCCTCAACACAAATGAATCATGTACTGAACCTGGAAACATGGCATTCACATGGGAAATGTACTGGTCTGCCGTACATAACAATTGGATGTTCATGGAGTGAAAGTTCTTCCTGTTTCTGTACACCTGTTCACTCACTCTTGGGGGGATGATAGCTATGTGTGTGCCATCGATGGCACCTATGACATGGGGAATGTTGGCAAAGGCATAGAAGTCAGACTTGATGGCAGGGAGGTCAGTACTTTGGGGAAACCTCACATAGGATTGCAGATGTTGTACAAATGCATTCAGAAATCTTGTCAGTACCTGGCTGAACATTGGCTGTGAAAATCCAGCACCCATGCCCACTGTCACTTGAAATGAGCCCGTGGCCAGGAAATAGAGTGCGGAGAGCACCTGGACTTCAGTTGGAATGGCATGCTGATTACGATTTGCCAGAGTTAGTGCAGGATCCAGTAATGCACAAAGGTCCTGAATAGTTGCACGTGTGAGTCTGTAGGTGATTATGATCTGACGCTCCACCATGGTCCCCATATCCACAAGTGGACTGTACACCGATGGTGCCTTTCCTCGCTACAAGGGTCAGTACCTACAAGGGGTTACAAAAGGGAGTGATGAAAACACATACATTGGCACACTTGTCATCCTATGTGCACGGCATTGTTCATTGCGGTGTCTCTACAATAACTGCTACCTGAAAGATATACATGTACATCACAATGAGGGAACAGAGTAATTCATGTTGGCTACAATACTGAATGGACAGAGGCCTAGGTGCTTCATGTGGCTAGAAGGGCCTGCATTGTGAGTATTAAATAATTGTAGATGCGTAGATAAAGGCAAAATGTCTGCCCACTGTTGTTCTGCCCTTTCGTTGTGGAAGTGACCTCATACCACTAGCAGTTGACGTCACAGCCTAAGGCAGTGTTTACCGCTGTTCGCACCCTCATTGGTTAACATGGATGCCAATGTGGAATCCTGGCGTATCATGATCGCCGCCAGTGGTGACGGTGCACACCGCCGCGGAACGTATGTGTTCGTCATTTTTTGATCACTTGACTCTCTGATCTCGTGCGGACAAGTACTCCACTCTATGTACTGCTGTGGACTGCCTCTGACTATGGATGTGCCATGTGTTGCAGGGGAAAGGGCCCCGGCCTTCACCCAGGAAGAACTGGAGAAGCTAGTGGAGGGGGTCCTGCCCCTGTACGCGAAACTGTACGGACGGCTAGAGGTACAGATGAGTCTGGGTTTGGAGGGCATTGTGTGTGTGTAATGGATGGTGTTGATTGAACATATGTGTGCACCTCTGAGCCTGAATGGGCCATGGTGCATGGCATGCTGCGTGGGACTGTCCTGTATGTCTGAGAGTACTGTCCGTATTCTAGTGGACGACCAGCTGTCGTGCAAGTGCCTGACCTCTGTGTTCCATTTCTGTGTTGCCTGTGTCAGCACCCACCAGAAGATGGCACATTGGCATGCCATTGGCATGCAAGGAGGTACGGAGCCTGGGGGTCTACAACCAGTGGAGCACCCACTGTCGAAAGAGGTGGGAGAACCTGCGTCACTGGGCGCGAAAGATCAGTGAAGCCCAGCTGGGGAAGTCCTCCCAACGTGGAAGGGGTGCCCATCGGGCACTGACCCCCCTCGGACAGATCCTGGCGGTGTCGTACCCAGACCTGGATGGGCGCTTGAAGGCTGCACAGCAGTCACAAGTGGGCGAGTACTCATTGACCATACCTCAGTCTGGAAGGATGTCTGGGTGTGCAATAGGGCTCATGCTGCTTAGAGGCAGGGAAATTGACTGGTGTCCATCTACTGTATGTTCCCCAAAGGGTGTAGGGGTGTCCCTGACAGGTTTCACCTACTTCTGCTCCTAAGGTATTTCAGGGGATGGGTGTAGAGCAGTATTCTGGTCAGTAGTCAGGGGCATGGCCATGGGCATAGTGAGCGGTGCTGCCTGTTGGGTTTGTTTTCTGGGTGGGTGTATGTCTGACCATTATGTAACTGCTTCAGCTATTTACAAGTGTCTCTCCTGGTTTGTCTCCCCATCCCTGTTCTCTTGTGTTGGTTTGGTACAGCATCAACATCAGACGAGGGAGCTGAGGCACTGGCATGTGGGGAGGCAGTGGTCCACGGATCCTCTGAGGTAGAGACAACCGACGCCCAGGGGACCAGTGGGTAGGAGGGCAAGGGAACTTCCATAGGGGAGGCTACTACCACAGGAGGTAGTGACTCTGAGTCCTCCTCCGATGGGGCCCCTCCGGCGGTGACAGACACTAGTGCACACACCACTACCATTACATCTTCCGCCACCCCCATTCCATCACCGCTCTGCCTTCTGCACCCCACAGAGTTGGCCGTGCCCGCCCACCCAGAAAGTTAGGTGTCTCCTTCGCCCCAGGCACCTCCTCCCATGCCCCAGTCAGCCCTGCTGCCTTCACAGAGGAGGCTATTGACCTCCTGAGAACCATCTCTGTAGGGCAGACAACCATCGTCAATGCCATCCAGGGGCTAGCATCCGAGGTGCAGCTGACAAAGGCCTATCTGGATGGCATTCACGGTGCAGAGATCTTTTCAGGCTCTGGCCTCCTCTCGGACAGCAGCCAGTTTCCCTGGCCATTCCGTCCCCCCTCCAAGCTCCTTTACCCCTTCCAGCACCCCACTCCCTTCACCCGTCTAAAGCACACATTCAGACACACTGACAAGCACATCAACACACAAGAAGCACACTTCCAAACACAAGCACCACACCTCCCACCACAAGCATTCACATAGCCAATATGCTCCTGCACACACAACAACGTCCACTTCCCCCAGTGTGCCCACTTCTTCTGCCTCCCTGTCTGTCCCCTCTACATCCACACCCTCATGCACTTCACCTTCACTCACTGTTACTGCTCCTCTTCCTGCACTCACCACAATATCAGACAGTCATACATGCACCCCTTACACCACACCTGCACTCACCACCTCTACTGTAGTTGACAAATGCAGCACACTCACCAGACTTGCAGATACCCACGCAACATACATCCACAATAGCTGTCTGTCTTCTCCCACTGTGTCCACCCCCCACCTCCCAAAACACACAAACGCACCAAGACACCCATCCATCAGACATCCACCACACCACAGCATACTGAGCAGTCACCTGCACCCATTACATGCACCCCTACACCCCATACATCCTCTCCCTCTGCCTCCACTCCCACGCCCTCATCCACGCCCACCCCAATGGCTCCAAAAAAACATTTCCTCTCCTGTGCTGACCTCTTCCAACCCACTGGCCCACCCCATTGTGTCCCCAAACATGTCCACCTCCTTGCCCTTTCTGCT
This sequence comes from Pleurodeles waltl, assembly GCF_031143425.1. Classification (NCBI taxonomy): domain Eukaryota; kingdom Metazoa; phylum Chordata; class Amphibia; order Caudata; family Salamandridae; genus Pleurodeles; species Pleurodeles waltl. The sequence goes on along the minus strand of NC_090440.1, from coordinate 322,545,394 downwards.
CCTTCCACATCACAGCCCACCCATGTCCACCCTTCACATTCCCGTGCCCCTTCCCCAGATAAGAAGAAGGCCCGGACAGAGCGTAGTACTTCCAGCTCAACCCGAGCCAAACAGCTCCCACCCCCTTCAAAGGAGAAGCCCACCCCCTACACCTTCCAAAAGAAAGTCAAAGGCCCATCCCTGTTGAAAATCCCCACCCCCCCACCCCCCTTTTTGTGAGGTGTCTGGATGCCCATATGGTGCTCCATTGTGTGGAGTACCAAGCACTTGTGGGAGTCAGGTTGGGCCCGTTGTGGCCCATGACAACTGGGAAAATAAGGACTGGCCATTGGCCCTGTTTGCACTGTTTGGCTCTGTGAACTTGTGAATAAAGTTTCTGTGTGTGGGCTGCACGCCGTTGAACACTGGTCATTTGTTTCACTTTTTTATGGATGTGGGGCTTTTGTATGTACTATGGTCAAGTTGGATGTGCCTTGTGTTGGGTATGTACCTCTTGCTGTGGGGTGTATGACTTGTGCTGCTGTGAAGGGTTAGGGGGCATTGCAGGATGGGTATGTAACTGTGCCCTTTCCTACCTTGTCGTAGGTTGCGGTACTTACTGTTGTCGTCTTCGTCGGCGGTCTCGGTCGTGGAGGTATATGGCAAGGAGCAGGGCTGGCATGATCTGCAGCTCTCTATCCATGGCTGCCGCAGCGCGTTCTGTGGGACTCCGGTGCGTGGTTCCTTATATTTGGTTAATTTCTGCCTGGCTTTGTGTGGCGTGGTTCCCGCCCCGGAACAGGCGGCGGAATGGTGGTTCATAATTTGATGGGCGGGTTGGGTCTTTCTGACAGCCTGTCGGCAGCACTCATCTCCTGACGGTGGGTGGTTTGCGGGTTGCCTGTGTTTCGTTTGAATCATTATTTGGTGGTCCAGACCGCTCCTCTGTTGGTGGTTTCTATCGCCACCGCTGGCGGAGCAGAACGGACCGCCATGTTCATAATGAGGGCCATAGTTTGGTGTGATGTGGATCCCGCACAGGAAGAGGTAGATGTTGGGAGTAAAGCCCTGCTCAGGGTGTTGTTGATTTCCCTCAGCACCCCGGTTAGGTTGCCCATTTTGTTATTATGGGCATCCATTTTGTCAGTCATAACCCTTTGCTGCTGCTTCATTTCCCGGAGTTCTGTTAACACCTGACCCATCATGCCTTGGGACTCGTGATAGAACCCTCAAGACATGGCTGATGGTGTCCTGGTCGACAGCAGCGCCAGTGGCCTCGCTCCTCTTCCCCACAGCATCCCTCCCACGCACCCTGCCCCCAAAAGCCTGTGCCCTTGGCACAAGGTACCCTTTCCAGCTGGGTCCTGGACTCTCGGTGTCTGGAGTGTCGAGTTGCACCAGAGGATCCTGGACTAGGAGGCACAAGATGGTAGAAACTGTGCTAGGTATACAGCTTTGGGGCACATCATTACCTAGGATGTTGAAGCAACAGGGCTGGAACGTGACATTGCGGCCATAGTGAGACTCACTGTTGCCGTCTGACTAGGTTGCCTGGATGTCCACAAGTCCAGGAGTATCGTCATCACTGAGGGCTTCATCCAGAGGGGTAATAGTTGTCTGTTCTGTGGCCTCAGTGTGCCTAGTGGCAGCTCAACCAGTTGTTGAAGGAAGTACATTGTTACTGGTTGAAGTGTAACATCTAACTCCAAAGGTTTTGTGTTACAGTAAGCAGAGACATTGGACATTCTTATGTTGTAGATTAGCCTATTGTGCCATGTTACCAAGGTTTTGGAGTATTTGACATGGCATGTGTAAAGCTTGCCTCAACTATTTCACTCAAGCAGCTGACAAGATGTGCAGATCAGCTGCACTTTGGATAATGGAATGAAAATTACATTTTACCAACAGTAAAGCCAACACAGTGGAGAGGCAACATTTGCCTTTGACCGTTTGGAGGCCTAGTTGAGTGAGATGTAGACAAACACAGAACATTTTTGTATATGTAACTGCAGTCATCATGTGTGCAGTGCTGTATGAATGTGTGTTGCTGCCGATACCAATCTGTTGATGCAGATTGAAGTCTTACGAGTACATTGTGTACACACTTGGTAAGGTGTCATTCCTGTCCTCAATAGTTTCATCTTGGGTTAGATGGTCAAGATGGAGCTAGGTAGATAGACACATTTCTGAGTTGAGCATGATCTGTATATTGCTCACTCCCAGGTGAGTAAACTTCAATTGAAAGTTAACAAACAGGGGTCCATGGGCAAGTAAACACTGGGCTGGTGGTTGGAGTTAAAGACACAGGGCCTGTTGGGCTTTGCAATCAGGCCACTCCCTCTACTTCACAACTCTTGACAAATGGAATCCTTCCCGGTGAATAAACTCCATTTGAGAGTTAACAAACAGGGGTAAATGGTCAAGTGAACACTGGCCTGGTGGTTGGAGTTAGAGAAACAGGGCCTATTGTGCTTTGCAGTCAGGACACTCCCTCTACCTCCCAATACTTGACAAATGGTATCCTCTGAGGTGAGTAAACTTCATTTGAGAGTTAACAAACAGGGGTGTGTGGGCAAGAGAACACTGGGCTGGTGGTTGGAGTTAGCGGCACAGGGCATATTGGGATTTGCAGTCATGTCACTCCCTCTACTTCCAAACTCTTGACAAATGGCATCCTCCCATTTGAGTAAACCTCATTTGAGAGTTAACAAACAGAGGTATATGAGCAAGTGAATACTGAGCTGGTGGATCAAATGACAGACACAGGGCCTCCTGCGAGTTGCAGTTAGGTCACTCTCTCCACTTCCCAACACTTGACAAATTTTAGGTATTTCATATCTGTAGGCAGACTGCATTTAGGTTTGTGCACACATTTACATGTTGGAACATAACATGATTCCTGGGATAATTTTTAGGTCGAGCCTGCAGGCAGCGCATCATCATTCTTGTTTGCTGCCTTCTAATTTGGCCACCCGCGGGATGTTGTCTCTCTGTGTGTTGCATGGACCGAGTACAGATTAATTTTGCTTAACTAGTCTGCCTCCATGCTGCGATTGAGGTACTAATGGCTGGGTTTATACTGCATTTTTTAAAACAACGCAAACTTGACTCTACATGAAACTATGGGATTTGCTGCAAGATCACCAGTATTGCACAAGTTCATTCACTTTTATTTTTGAATGCGGGGGAGATGAAGCGATTGTCCCAGAACCACATGGTGTTGAAGCGATGCCAAGGCTCAAGCCTGATTCCTCAGTTTAACAGTTGGTGTCCAATCTTCCTACACTATCCATAATGCCACATTCTTCTCACTGACCTAGGTTGTTTCAATCCAGGGAACCATGTCAGGGACCAGGTGTAGCATTAATGGTTCCATGTCGCTCTGCAAACACAGTTTGGAAGTTTATTCATTTTTTACGTGCCACGCAGTCCAAAACAGAGTAGAAATTAGAAAAAAAAAACAGACCAAATCGGACACACCATGGTAACTGTGTAAACTACTGCCACTACCATGTGGGAGGCATACATGTAGATGATGTCTTACCATAAAATTGGTACCAACCTTGCATACTTCTTTGGCAAAATCATGGCTAAACTGGGATTTTTCACTAGATAAGGACCCTGACATTGACACAGAACCACTTATTGTGTTTTCACTGGTTTGAGCTGCACCAATAAGGAACATGGAAAAACAGTAATTTTTGGATTTGTTTAGAAGCATGGTTTTCTTTTCCTGATTTTCAGCTGAGTGCATGTTTTCTTGCTCTTATTACCATTTTCTGTGGAGAAAGCAACCTTTGCTAAACAGCTGTTTGGCATAGAAGCCCTCCATCTGCCCAGTCCCTGTTTCATATAACTCCCACCAACCTTGCCACTGTGTCTTCTCCTCCCCATGCTCCGTCCAGTTCTTCTTCCTCTCCCAAAAGACAAAGGAAAAAATGCTATGACACAGCCACCGCTGGCCACTTCTAAGCTTTTATTCCCCTTTTTTAACCATCCTGCTCTCCGCAAAATTACCCGCATTCCCACACTTGGGTATTCAAGATGCATACAGATCCTACAATGAAGGTACAATTCTTTATTATTAATTTGGAAAACATGTATCTCCCTCCCCTCTTTGTCATCAAAAATCCTTATAATTCTCACCTGACAGTTTTTCTGTGTAAAGATGACAATACCCTACTTTATGTATGATAGCAATTGAGAGTGAGAGTGAGTTTGAGTCATTCATCCAAGGGAGATTACCTTGCCCACCCAGCCTCATTTCCGTTTTTCAGAGAGGTAAATTTCTTGAAGTATAACAATGTCTGTTTTTGGGGTGCCAAGTGAGTGTGAGCCGTCTGGTGTTGTATGTTAAAGTGTGTTGAGTAGCAAACTGTTGTTAGCGCTGGTTGTAAATGCTAGGTGTGAAAATTTGAAATTTGAAGTATTTTGGTAGGTAAATTATCAAGAAAGAAGGTCTGTCATAGAAATAGTAGGAGAGGGAGAAATAGAACTATAGAATTATACACTGTAAAATGTCTCTAAACTTTGGGCAGGTGAGCCATTCTCTTTTTGGCAGTCAATTCATTTGAGCAGTAGGATGTACTATGAATATTTTAACAAATTTAAATCTGTGATTTTCTTGCCATGATATCTTCTCTCACAGTGAGTACATCAGCTATCATCAGTATAAGGGTACGTCTAGGCCTTCAAGGGTCATCTTGATTTATCTCTCTCTGATTGACATAACTTTCCCTTGATGCAGTCTCTATAAATGTCACTTCTGTGAGGTGTGGGTGTCTAGACTTTGGTTAGTATTCCCTTTCTGTGGCTGTGTGTCTATGTCATGCAGGGCCACCAACACGGCTGCCTGGCGGCCCGACCTCCAAACCTGTAATCAAGCCCTTATCCACTTTTTTGGAGCTCAGATTCCTCCAGCGTGGCAAGGAAGCAAGCTTTAGCTGAACAGGGCTCCACGAGGCCAGATACCTTTTCCACAACATCCCTCTGAAATGGATTTGCTGCTGTGTGAAAAATGTTTTATGTAAATGAAATAACCCTCTCATAACATTTGACACATATTTGTTTAAAGAATACAAAAAGGCTGTAGTCCATGAGTCCATAGTATGAGTTGCATGCCCAAAACCTGCCTCCTAATTTCACTGCCAGAATAAACCTCATTTATGTGGCAGAGAGCTGGCATCTCAATGATCTTTCAGGGGGGTTCCTTGGGTTTTAGAGGGGTGGTTTTGGGAAGTGTGGTTTTGGGTTTGGGAGGGGCTGGGTTTGTGAGGGGTAGGTTTGGATTTGGAACATCTGGGGTGCGTTGGTAATTGGAAGGGGTGGATTGGGATTTGGAAGGGGTAGTTTGGAATTTAAAAGAGGTAAGTTGTGATTTGAAAAGGGTAGATGGGGGTGTGGAAGGAGTATGAAGATGTTTGGGTTGGGTGGTCCAAGGTTTGGGAGCAGTGGTCTGGGATGAGGAAGGAATTGGGGCTAGGGCAAAAATAACTTCTTCCTTAGAGAAAAAGGTAGGTTAGCCGGGAGAGAGTTGGGGTTACGAGGTAGAGGAAATGTCAGTGGCTGTTGTATGTGTGTCTGTTGATGGGGTGGGTGTCTGTGGACCTGGTGTATGTGATGTATGTTTTGCTTTGGGTTTTTCACTGGGTGTCTGTTGTGCAGGCATTTGGGTTCAGTATGTGTGTGTGTGTGGATGTGTGTTGTGGAAGTGGTGTGTAGTTGTTGTATCCTTGGGTGTGCTTTGGTGGGTGTTGGTGTAGTGGTGGGTGTGGTGACTGCGGGTGTCCTGGTGGTGTGTGTGGGTGTTTTCATAGTGATAGCTGTGATGTCTACAGGTGTGCTGATGGTGAGTGCAGATGCCAGTATCATGGTGAGCATGGTGTCTGCAGGTGTGCTGGTGGTGAGTGTGGGTATTTGTGTTATAATGGGTGTGGTGTCTGTGAGTATGCATGTGGCTGTGGTGGTGTCGGTGTGAGGATGTGCTGCTTGTGTTTATTGGAATGGATGCATGTAAAGGTGTGTGTGTGTGTTCTGGATAGGGCTGGGAAGAGGGATGATGGGATGGGGTGGGAGTGGGAGTTGGGACACAAGGTTAGGGTGGGTGGAAGGCTGTTATCCATGAGGAGGTCAGACCCTGGAATGACCGCTGTAGGCCAGGCATGGCACCATGAATGCCATCCAGGTAAGCCATCTTCTGTAAATTCTGACCAGCAAGCCCCTGGATGCCATTCAATAGTGTGGTCTGACCTACAGCAATAGTCCTCAAAAGATCAACAGCCTTCTGATTGAGCACAGTGGGAGACCGGAACAGGGAGGGAGGTGCTTGCAGCGAAGGTGACACAACCCCTTTAATGGGAGCAGCTGCGGCCAACTGGTGGGGAGCAAGAGGGAGTGTTGAGACTGGAACGTGGGTGTTGGACTGCAATGCAGATGCAGTTTTCACACTAGGGTCCACCACCCTAGGGACTGGTTGTCTGTGGAGGCCTTCAAAAAAGACAATGAGTCACTCATGACCTCTGCACCAGTCCCCTCACCCTCCATGACACTGCGTCCCTCAGTGTCAGTGGTGTCTGCACAAGTGCCACGGTGCCCAGCTTCTTTGCCACCAACATGGCCACTGTCACCTTCACCTTGCCCAGATGATGCTGTAAAAACAGATAGAACAGTTTGAGGGTATCTGTGTAAATGGAGTTTAATATGGTCTTTGCTCACAAAACAGTTGCCAAGCCTACAGGTTACACCAGCTTGAAGGCACTCCAACCTGGCTTCATTATCATCAGTATTGCATGCAAATGGGAAGATTTCTACAAACCATCTTCTCACAGTCTAGAAATTTCCCATGCCAGCTCGCATACCATTTATGTTTTTGTCAATTAACCACTTCTATTTCTTGGCATGACAGATAGCTTTGACAGCATTGGTAAATACACAGGCCTGGATATGTCCCTAAACCAGTGCAGGCCGGAGCAAACACATTTCAACATATCCAAAAGAGACATATTTTGGGCCAGATATTGACTCATCAAGATTGGATATTCCAGCATCTATGTAGTGAAACCTTCCATCTTCAATTGTCATTTTCAAGTATCAGTTTGCTCACCATCATTGCTTTCCACTCTGGCCATAGCTAAGGACACTTACATGTCATGTGGGCTACGTGTAACTCCATCACCAATGTGTGCATATTGCTGTCTGTTTCAAACAATACATTCTGGCATGAAAAGTCATTTTCGGATTTCAGATTTCAGATTTCGGATAAGGAATGTTTCCAGTCTCTTTGGTGTAGATTCTCATGATCATATTTTCATTGTGCCATCTTACTAATGTAAATTCTGAAACTGCAAATGTCTCACGAGTGCTCACTGTGCCATGTCACCAGTTATAGGGCCTACATTACCTTCTCACATCTGTGATGGAGTATCACACCTGACCCAGTCAGGCATGTTTAAAACAAAAAGTTACTCCAGTTCCCAATTATGGCCTGTACATGCACTTGATAGAACAGCATCAGACAACTCCATAACTCAGAAAATTTCAATTGAAATTTAGATTTCTACCATTTTGACCTGCGCTGTATGTTTCCACTTGAACTAGTGATACAGTGCCTAGTAGCCACTGGAAGTAATGGGCCTGCATTTTGTCTCATTAAACCTGGGTTTGTGGGCAACATGCACTGAAAAGTCAGCTAATTCTCACTTATGACTTTTCATTTCAATACAAACATCTGTAACAGTCACAAACAACACCTCCTACCCAGCTAAATCATTCAGTTCAGCTGAATCATTCATCTCACTACCCTCCAATCATAACATATCATGAACAAAAAAGGATCAGCTAGCCTGTGGACAAATGGGCACAAGTTACTTTGCAAACATTTCCCACTCAAACATGTATCTGTTCCTCTGGGGTTCCATACAGGCTGTACAGGGACAGGACCTCCCTGCTGAGGATCTCCAGTTCCTCAGGGGAGAAGGCAGGAGCCCTGTCACCGGCTGTGACTGACATTCTGGCTCTGAGAAGTTGGTAACAGCAGCAAACAAGCACTGGAAAAGCCAATGAGTCTTGCTTATAGAAGAGCTATTGGCTTTGGCAATGTGTTTTTGCGATGTTGTACATCAATGTGGCTGCTGTTCAACATGGCTAAAATATTTGTGGCTTGGAGTGTTGTAGAGTGGAGTGGGGGAGTAGCATATTGTAGAGTGGAGTAGGGGGCGTAGAGTGCAGTAGAATTGAGTTGAGGAGAGCAGAGTTCAATGGTTCAATACAGCGAGTATTGTGGCATGAAGTGGCCTGGGGTGCAATAGGCTGGAGTGGGCTGGAGTGGAGTGGAGTAGAATTGTGTAGAATGAATGGAGTAGCTTGGGGTGGATTAAATGGAGTGGGGTTGATATGAGTTGGGTGTATTGAAATGGGATGAGGTGGATTGGAGTGGAGTTATTAGATTGGATTGAGGTGGGTGGATTAGACTGAAGTGATAGAACTAGGGAGGCGTGGATTGGATTTTGGATTTGGGTGGTTTTGAGTGGGATGAATTGGAGTAGGGTGGTTTAGACTGGACTGATGTGGGGAGGAACTAGAGTGGACTGGAGTGGGGTGGATTGAATTCATTTGATTGGTATGGGGCAGACTGGACTGGAGTGGGGTGGATTGGACTGGAATTGATTGTGGAGTGGATTGGACTGGAGTTGATTGAAGGGATTGGAATGAGATGGGGACTGGATCGGGTACAGTGGGTGGATAGGACTAGAATGGGGTGGATTGGATTTGAGTTGAGTGGGGTGTACTGAAGTGAAATGGGATGGATTGGAGTGGTGTTGACTGGATTAAATAAGGGTAGAGTAGACTGCAATGGCATAGATTGGAATGGGGTGGGGTGGGATGAATTTGATTGGGGTGGGGTGGATTGGACTGGATTGGGGTGGGGTGGGTAGGGTTGGATTGGAGTGGATTTTGTATATTGGAGTGAGATACGGTGAATTGGACTGAAGCGGTGTGGACTGGAGTGGGGTGAATTTGACTGGAGTGGGGTGGATTGGTCTGGAGTGGGGTGGAACTGAGTGGTTTGGAAAGGAGTGGTTTGGAAAGGAGTTGGGTGGATTGTATTGAGTGGGTGGACTTAGTGGACTGGATTGGGGTGGATTGTTGGTGGACTGGATTGGATTAAGGTAGACTGGATTACGGTGTGGTGGGGTGGATTGGAGTGCAGTAGGTTAGCTGGATTGGAGTCAAATGGATTTTTTGGAGTGGGGTGGATTAGAATGGTTGGAGTGGACTGGCTTTGAGTAGGGTGGATTGTGGTGGATTGGACTGGAGTGGGGAGGACTGCACTGGGTTGAATGGGATTGGAGTGAGGTGAATTGGATTGGAGTGGGGTGGATTGAATTGAGTGGGGTGGATTGGATTGGGTGGATTTGATTAGTGTGGGGTGAATTGGATTGTGTGGGGTGGCAGATTGGATTGGTGTGGGGTGGATTGGATTGGTATTGATTGGATTAAGGCCTTTTGGAGTGGGGTGGATTGGGCAGGAGTGGGGTGGATTACGGTGAATTGTATCACATTCGAGCGGGTGAGTTAAAGTGAATTGGAGTGGGATGGATTGGAGAGGATCAGATTGAGTGGGGTGGACTGAACTGGAGTGGTGTGGATTGCATATGGGTGGATTTGGGCAGAGTGGGTGGATTGGAGTAGAGTGAAGTGTCTTGGAGTGAGTAGGATTGGAGTAGAGTGGGGTGGATTGGAGTAGAGTGTGGTGGATTGGAGTAGAGTGGAATGAGGTGGAATGGAATGGGGTGGAGTGGATGGGGTGGAGTGGATTGGAGTGGAGTGGATCAGAGTGGGTAGACTGAAATGTGGTGGGTGGACTGGATGGGGTGGGTTGGATTGGAGTAGAGTGGGGTGGATTTGGTTAGGATGGAGTGAGCTGGATTGGATTTAGGTGTAGTAAGGTGGATTGGAGTAAGGTGGAATACATTGAGGTGGGGTGGATTGGATTGGTGTGGGTGAGTTGGATTAAGTGGGTGAATTGGACTGAAGTGGGGTGGAGAGGAATGGAGTGATGTGGATTGGATAGAGTGGGGTGGATTGGATTGGGGTAGGGTACACTGGGGTTAAGTGGGATGGATTGGATTGGGGTGTATTGGACTGGTTTGGAATTAATTGGATTGGAGTGGGGTGGATCAGATTGGTGTGGAGTGTGATGGGTTGGATTAGTGTGGAGTAGACTGGATTGGATTGGAGTGGAGTGGATTAAGATAGTGTGGGATGAATTGGATTGGAGTGGGATGAATCAAGGTGGATTAAATTGGGGTGGGATGGACTGGGGTGAGGTAGCTGGATTAGAGTGGGATGGTGTGGGGTGGGGTGGAATGGGTTGGATTAGAATGGGTTGGATTGGAGTAGGGTGGGGTAGGTTAGATTAGAATGTGGTGGTTTGGAGAGGGGTAGGCTGGATCGGAGTGGGGTGGGTTGGTCTGAAGTGGGATGGATTGTGGTGAACTGGAGTGGGGTAGATTGGATTGGATTAGAGTGGGTTAGATTGGATTGGTCTGGATTAGGGTTAATTGAAATGCAGTGGGGTGGATTGGATTGGGGTGAGGTGGACTTGAGCGGAGCAGGCAGTCTGGAGTGGGGTGGACTGGAATTGGGCAGATTGTTTTGTATTGGAATGGGGCAGATTGGATTGGGATAGATTGTTTTGGTTTTTACTGGGACATATAGGAGTGAGGCAGATTGTTTTGGTTTGTAGTGGGGCAGATTGTTTTGGATTGTAGTGGGGAGACTTTCTGGATTGTAATGGGGCAGACTGGAGTGGGGCATATTGTTTTTGATTGGAGTGCAGCAGATTGTTTGGATTGAAGTGGGGGAGACTGTTTAGGAATAGAGTAGAGAGATTCTTTTGGATTTGAGTGGGGCAAATTGTTTTGGATTAGAGTGGGGCAGATTGTTTTTTAGCAGAGTGGGGCAGATTAGAGTGGGGTGGTTTGGAGAGGGGCAGATTGGAGTGTGGTGGATTACATTAGATTGGGGATTTGACTGGGACAGATTGTTTCGGATTCGAGTGGGGCAAACTGGAGTTGAGCAGATTGTTTTACGTTGAAGTGGGGCAGATTGTTTTGGATTAGAGTGGGGCAGGTTGGAGTGGGCAGATTGTTTTAAATTGGAGTGGGGCAGTTTGTTTTAGACTGGGGTGAGGCAGGTTAGAGTATAGCAGATAGTCTTGGATTTGAGTGGTGACAGATTGGATTGGGGCAGATTGTATTGGTTTGTACTGGGACAGATTAGAGTGAGGCAAATTGTTTTGGATTGTAGTGGAGCAGATTGTTTTGGATTGTAGTGGGGCAGACCTTTCGGATTGTAGGGGGGAAGACGGGAGTGGGGCAGATTGTTTTGAATTAAAGTGGAGCACTCTGTTTTAGAATGGAGGAGGCAGATTGTTTTGGATTGGAGTGGAGTGGACTGGAATTGGGTGGATTGGAGTGTGGCAGATTGGAGTGGGGTGGATCATGGTAAGGTGGACTGGATTGGACTGGGCGGATTACATTAGATTTGGGGTACGGTGCAGGGCAGTTTTTTTGGATTGGAGTGTGGCAGATTGGAGTTGGGCAAATTATTTTAGATTAGAGTGGGGCAGATTGTTTTGGATTGGAGTGAAGCACGTTGTTTTGGATTGGAGTGGGGCAGATTGAAATGGGGCAGATTATTTTAAATTGGAGTGGAACAGGTTGGAGTGAGACAGATTGCTTTGGATTGGAGCAGATTGTTTTGGATTGGAATGGAGCAGGTTGTTGTGGACTGGAGTGGGGCAGATTGTTTTGAATTGCTGTATTAGAGTGGGGCAGATTGTTTTGGATTGGAGTGAAGCACGTTGTTTTGGATTGGAGTGGGGCAGATTGAAATGGGGCAGATTATTTTAAATTGGAGTGGAACAGGTTGGAGTGAGACAGATTGCTTTGGATTGGAGCAGATTGTTTTGGATTGGAATGGAGCAGATTGTTGTGGACTGGAGTGGGGCAGATTGTTTTGGATTGCTGTATTGGAGTGAGGCAGATTGTTTTGGATTGAAGGAGGACGCGCATTGGCCGCATTTGGGAAGGCGTCATCTGTCTCCAAGGGGCAGGAGCCCTTTAAAAAGTACATCGCGCTCCCGCCGTCGCGGGACGTGCATTGGCCGCATTTGGGAAGGCGTCATCTGTCTCCAAGGGGCAGGAGCCCTTTAAAAAGTACATCGCGCTCCCGCCGTCGCGGGACGCGCATTGGCCGCATTTGGGAAGGCGTCATCTGTCTCCAAGGGGCAGGAGCCCTTTAAAAAGTACATCGCGCTCCCGCCGTCGCGGGTAGCGCATTGGCCGCATTTGGGAAGGCGTCATCTGTCTACAAGGGGCAGGAGCCCTTTAAAAAGTACATCGCGCTCCCGCCGTCGCGGGACGCGCATTGGCTGCATTTGGGAAGGCGTCATCTGTCTCCAAGGGGCAGGAGCCCTTTAAAAAGTACATCGCGCTCCCGCCGTCACGGGACGCGCATTGGCCGCATTTGGGAAGGTTTGACTGTCTAAACTTATTTAACCCACAACGTGCATCCTGAAGTCCTCCTCTCTGTGTTAGTGGTCTTATAAAAAGCCTAATTATCCTAAATCAGTCTGCCCTGCCTGTTGCCTGTCTGTCTACTGTGAAATGGGCAGGAAAGAAGGTCCTTCATCAGATCCTCTGGGGGGTAGTGGAGGGTGTAGCAGACAGGGTTGTGGTACCACCACTTTAGACTCCTTTCTTGCAAGAGCAGTCGGGGTTGTTACAAAGGAGATTGATCTGGCTGAGAGGAGGCTATCCATGGAATTAGAGGATTGGCACCACACCTCAATAGATAAAAGCTCTTGTGAGGTTGTGGCTGTGGAGGTGGAATACCGGGGGGGGGGGAAAGGTACTGGTATGGCTGATACTGAGCCTGTTGAGGCTGTGAGAACGGAGTCAGCAGTGGACTCTGGGGGGGTTGGCCCCTCGAGAAGAAGTAAAAGACTTTTAATATCTTCTCCCCCGGCCTGCCCCATGGAAAAGTGTAGTCCCCCTCCAAGGAAAAAGAAAGCCCTAAAAAAACTGATACCCAAGTCGAAAACACCTCTCCTGGAACACCCCAAGGATGCGAGCAGTGACTTTGCTCCTGGCCAGCTTTTGGGGTGTGATGTAACGGGTATACTGACCAAATTTCGAGAAATGATACAGGAGATTTTGGCTCCCGTGGTGGCAAAACTATCAGCCATAGAAAAAACAGTATCCCTGATCTATGAGCATGGTAGCCAAGGAGGACATGGTATGGCTCCAAATAAGCATCCCTGCGCCGGGGAGGAGGTAGTCCTTCCAGAGGTAGCTGCAGGACCTCTGGGGCTCTTGGGTAAATCACCCTACCTACCGGTAAATCCGGTAAATTTAGGGGATCAGGGTGCCTGTGTTAAGACTGCTCCGTTTCCAGTAAGGCCAGAGGGGCCCGTCAATATGTCTACCTGCACGAGGCAGCCTGAGACGGTTACTGTGACAGCCAAGGGGGGTGGCCAACTGCTGTCTGAAAACGATGTTTTGAACCCGCCAATGGCCAGGCCCTCCTCAGCTTGCTTGGATCTCCCCCCAGCATGTGCCCCCTATGTCGTAGTCCTGACGAATGTGCCTGCTCTTGTTTCTGGGACAACTGAGTCTACCAACCAACTCATAAATAAGGCTGGCCACTGGCTGAGTAACAATTGTGATTTTTCAGGTAAAGAGTTTAAGGATATTCTGCTTGCCAGAAGAATTGGCTGGGTTGGTCCTAAAAATAAGGTGGGAAATGATGACTGTATTATCATTAACGTCAGATATCCTGCCCTGACTAAAAGGCTTCTTTCTAGCTTCCGTCCTCCTGTGTGTAGAACAAGTAAAATGGGTATGGTCCCTTTGGGCTATTTCTACGATCACATGCGTCTGAGTACTGGGGTGTCTCTTGGCTCTGGGAGGAATCTCCCCCTGGGACAGATAAGCCGGCAGGAAAATAGCAGAAGAACTAACAGCAATCTATCCCTGGAAGGGGTGGACTGACTATGCGCTGAAGTGCCGGCTGTACAAGAAGAGGTGCTCACACAGTGTAATCTTATCTCATGGAACATTGCGGGCTATGATGCTAAGCTATCAGACCAAGCTTGGGTTGGGTGTGTGACAAATTATGATGTCATCATGCTTCAGGAAACCTGGTCGGAAGCTCTGTCTGTGTGGGATGGGTTTGACAGATATGCGATTCCAGCTGTGCAGTCTCTTGGCGGTCGCTCAAAAGGTGGCCTGGTCACCCTAATTCGCCTCTCAAAGATAGTGGGTGCCTTTCAAATAAACTGCAACCATCAAGGTATATTGCTAGTCTGGGTACTCTTCTCTAATCATTTTAATATATTACTGGTCAATTTTTATAATGCAGTGTGGGATGTCGGGTGCCAAATTGGGGCCTTATTCTCCGTTCTTAAGGTCATGAAATATAGAATGGAGAAGGTGGGATTGGAATTTCGTGCCATCATCTCGGGGGATTTTAATGCCAAATTGGGCAGGGTAAGCACTGTGGTTAATCCCTTTACTCCTGACTGCGAGGACTACTCAGCGCATGGTCTGCAGGATCCTAGAGGCAGAGATCTATTAAAGGAACTCAGGAAGTTGGGCCTCTTAAATTTCTATGATATTGAAGCTGTAGGCACCCATCAACTTCCAACCTATGTGGGAAGAGGGTCTGGATCCACCATTGATTATATTTTTGTCTCTCCTCCTATGAGAGGCTTGGTGATTGGGGGTAAAGTGTTAGGCGAGTGTTTTAGCGAGCATAATCCCCTTATACTGTCCTTTAAACTCCCTGGGGTCCAGCATTTACGGGGTCGAGGTAGGCCTGTAATGGTGGAGACAAGGAATCAGGGTAGGAGGCTTGGGTGGAAGCAAGTAGACTCTCAAAAAATAGTTAAAAGGGTTGTGGGGGGAAACTTGCACCTATTTATGGAAATACTCCTGACAGAAGCACCAAATCCCACGACTGTTATAGATGCGATAACAGTAGTAAATGCAGCAGTCAGTGACTGCCTCTTTCCAGTTGGCAGCCACCCCAGCAAACGTAAATGTGGCTGGTACGACAAAGCCTGCTATGATGCAAGGGTAAACTTAAAGATGGCTACCAAGACTCACCCTAGAGACTGGGTTCTCGTAAGAGAAGCTAGAATGAGGTATAAAAGGGCCCTGAGGGATAGTAAGCAAAAATATAAAGACAAAGCTTGGGAAGAGTTAGAGCGTGCTACAGCTTTGAAGGACCCTGGCCTGTTCTGGAAGGTGGTAAATAAAAGCTCCTTTGTAACAGAAACCTCTGAGGGCCTTGGCTGTAATATCGCCCCGGAGGCCTGGGTAACTAATTTCTGTGGATTATTTGATGGTACCCCCCTAAGAAATATTCGGGAGAGCGTGTATGATGCGGCTCCTAACCTAGCAATCAGGTTTTCACTACAGGAGGTTATTGATGCAATACAGAGTAGCGCAAATAATAAAGCTCCGGGCCCGGACTCGATCCCGATGGACATGTATAAAGCTAACCCTCATTTGTGGGCACCCATCCTTTTAAATGTCCTCAATGCAGCTGTCACTGTGGGTATCCCTGCCTCTTGGAGACTGGCATGCATAGTTCCAGTGTTTAAAAAGGGGGATCGTAATGATCCTAAGTCCTATCGCCCCATATCACTCTTGGATTCCTCTGCGAAGATTCTGGGACGAATTATCCTAGGTCGTTTGGAGGCCTGGATGATAGGAAATGATATTTTAAGTCGGGAACAGTATGGCTTCAGGGAAGGCCTCGGCACGCAAGAACAATGTCTCAACGTACTAATGCTGATCGGTAAATACACCCAGGCTAGGCAAGGTACCCTTTATCTTGCATTTATGGACCTTAGCTGTGCTTTCGATAAAGTGAACCGGTCCTTATTATGGAAAAGGCTAATTCAGTCAGGGCTGGATCCGGATATTGTAGAGCTTCTTCGATATCTCCATTTAGGGACAATCGCAAATGTGAGGGTGGGCCCAAATGGGGAATGCTCTGAGGCCTTTAAGCTTTCAAGGGCGTGCGCCAGGGGTGTGTGTTGGCCCCTACCTTGTTCCTACTATATACAAATGGATTGTCCGACTTTCTGATGGAATATTGCAGGGATGTCCCGAAGGTGAAAGGTATTGATATCCCTGTGCTGACGTATGCGGATGACGCGGTCCTTATGGCCCGCACGATGAACGGTCTCCGAGAATTAGTTAGAGCTTATGCTATTTTTATGTCAGCTTTGGGACTGGAGATAAACTTTAAGAAATCGCATTTCATGGTGTACGGTAAACCTATGAGCAGGGTGGGGGAGCTAAGGGTGGGTGATCAAGCTATTAGCAGAGTCCACGAGTTCCCATATTTAGGGGTCATTTTTGATGAGAAAGGATCTTGGAAACCCTGTATTGCCAGAAGGATTGTGCTTTTTCATGCAACAGTTGGTGCAACCTTTGACTTTGCGGCTAGGGTAGGCAGTAAACCTGTCAAATCCATGCTTGAAATCTATAGGCGGAAATGCCTACCTGTCCTCCTGTATGGCTCGCAACTTTGGGGGTTTGGGGATCCCCGTGCCCTTATGGTGGAAGAAAATCGTTTTTGTAGAAGGCTTCTGGGTGTTGGACAAAATATTCCTGGTTTTTGCCTACACCTGGAACTCGAGCTTGAGTATGTACAGGACATTATCCAGCTGGCCCCCCTTCTGCTATGGATCTCAGTTTGGAGCAACGAACATGCCACTTTTAATAGGGATATCCTAAGGGACTGTCTGGCATGCGATAATGTAAAGCATATTCCCTGGTTGTCGCACATAAGGAAGATGGCACATGATCTGGGGCGGCCTGATTTGTTTGACTATCCCGAGGACCTGACTAGCTATGATAAGAAATGGGCTAAGGATAACTTTGTGAGAATCCAGGAGACTAAGAGAGAGGGGGAGGCTCTGGGGAAAAAATCGATCAGGGATTTTATTGTGCTAAAGATGTGGGTGGGTCCTGAGCGATATCTCTTAGAAATCAAGGATGTGAGGGAAAGGTCTCTCATAACTCGATTTCGCTTGGGGATCCTTAGAAGTAATTTGTGCTTCCCTTTAGGTCAGTATGGGGAAAAATGTTTTAGACCCTGCCCCTGTGATGGGGTGTCCCATCAGACCTTGATTCATTTTACACTTTTCTGTGTTTTTTATGCACCTTTTAGAATCCGATTTTTATTACCACTCTTAAGGAACAAGGGTTTTGTGCAATACCGTCCTGCTTTTATGTGGCTGCAAATGGCCTCTGATGTATTGGTATGGAAGGGCCTGGGATCATTCCTGAAGGGAGCTACTACCTGGCGAAAAAATGTACAATTTTTAGAGTGATTTCTTCTTATTCTTTTTCTGTTTTTATGATTATAATTCTTATGATGGGTGTTTTTATTACTTATGGTTTTTATCTGTATTTTAAATAATTTATTGGTTGATTATATTGCTGTAATGGATGAATTTTTTCATACCGAATAAAGTTTCTTCTCTAACAGGCCCCTCTCCAAAGACACCCTAAAAACAACATACTATACCTTTTATAAAGTACACTTTGCGTTTTTGTGGAAACTGTGCACTCTACATTAATTAACACAAAAATACACGCCTAAATAAACTCCCAGACAAGTTTGCAGTAAAACATACCCTGAGTGGAAAAAAACAGCTGCATTTCGCTGTAAAAACGTTTCGCAAAGTTTGCGAACAGCAGACAAGAAGCTACTGGTAAAATGAACCACAAAACTTCTTTCTGCCTTTATCATACAAGTTCACAATCACCTACCAAAGCTGCAAAAACGTGAGGCCTGTACAAAGATTCAGCAGCAAAGGTTAAAAGAAGCACTGCTCCTGTACAATAACACATCCAGCATCCCCAGTACAAGATTTGAAAAGTTATGGCACGAGTTAAAACATTTGCTAACAACTTAAATGAAACCGTGTTATGCACAGACTTAACTCTTGCACATTTTACTATCACCATAACCGGACTGTCGTTTGAAAAAGGAAATTACAAAGCAGTGATACATAGCCTACAAGTTCCAGTTAAAATGTTACTAACACTAGAACAACGATACCATTATTACCAAAGAAGGTGCAACGGATGAAAAAACGGCGTGAAAAGCTGTAAAACGCCTTTTTTCCACCCCCAAACACACTTTCTCGAAGGCATAGCAGGTATTGAGGATGGGCCGACTGTGTTTTGTTTGAAAGATTTAACAGCCCACATGATAACTTAGGTTCTAAAACGATATTAAACATTGAAAAGAACCCCCATTCCTTCTATGCACGACAGACCATATTAGTCTCCACATTTTCGAGATACTTTTGAATATTTTGTGTAAAACAAAGAAATCTCCTGCACCTCCATGGCTTAAGAATACCAAGTCGTTAACAGTGCTTAGAAATGGCAGCAATGCGACATTAGTTGTATATTTGAACACTTCTCATGCAACAGACTTATCATGGACGGAACCGTCCACGCACCAGACATCAAACCTATCGGCAAAAGTGCAATTATGAACGTAACCGGCAAAAGTGCAATTAACTGTGTAACAAGGTCGATGGTATGTGAAGCGCTAGACTTCTGCCCAGCGAGATCGCGCTGCAAAAATAGATAAAAAGTAGTGCTCAAACCCAGCGAGCCTCGCATGTTTTCTGTACTTGGTTGCTGCGCTCGAGGAGGGCTAACCACCGGAAAAGGCATGACTAATGCGTGCCTTTCACTAATCAAAAGAAGCAGATTCTAACAGGCAAGCCTACTTGCCAATGAAAGACACTGACGTGACGTCGACGGGGCTCCGAGCCCTTTTCTAATACCTAAAAAGGGTTGATCATTGTGGATCAAAGTATAGTAGTAAAGGCAAAATTGTTGGAAGTCCAAGGTACAAAATACAACTGTCTTCAAACAGGTAAATGTGTCCTGAAATAGTCCTCAGAGTGAATGGTAGACACACAATGAGGAAATTAGCATCTGCGTCTCTTGGAGGTTCTTGTGGAGGTCTTGCCATCCTCTCCTGGTGGTCTGGATGACTGACCCCTCTGGGGAGCAGGGAGGGCACAGGTGCAGGGACTGGGTTGGGAAGAGCAGGCTCCTCATTTGGCAGGGCCTCCCTGTCCGTGGCTGGCATTGTTATACTTGGTCCGGATGTGAATGAACCACAGACAGGGGCAGATGGTATAAGAAAAGCCCTGTAGATGTGGTGATGCATATCAAAAAGCACCCCAGACAGGGAGCACATTTTGTCATAATGGTTGTGTATTTCCAACATGAGCCCCCTCTGCACCTCCTTGATCTCCCGGAGCTCAGTTACAACCTGGCCCAAAACGTCTTAGGGCTGTTGTACTGCTACCAAGACTTGGTCAGTGTTGATCTAGGTAACAATGATGCCAGTTGGCTCACTTTGCTGGCCAATAGATTCCCTCCCACTATGCCTACACCCACTACCCTGTGCCCTGGAGGCAGTGTGCCTCATCCCACTCGGTCCTAGAACAACTGGAGGCGATGTTGGTGTTGTCTCACTAGCAACCAGGACTAGGGGCACTAGATTGGTGTAACATTCCTCTGTACTCAGGAAGTGGAGGTATCCATGGGCTAAGATGTGGTTTGAGATGGTGTGGGAGGTGTAGGTGTGGGCCAAGTGCAACTCACTGGAGCTGTCTGCCAAGACAGACCAGATGGCCCAGGCTGCTCCCCATCATCTGGACAGGAGTAGAGTCTTCACTGAAGACTTGAGTAGCAGACGATGGGCCACTGGCCCAGGGTGAAGGACCTGAGAAGAATGCAAACAACATGATATTGGTATAGTTCTGACAAACTCAGTATCCCAGTCCCACCACATTCCTAATGCCATGGCACATTTATCCATGTCTTGATCCCTTATCATGTATTCCAATGTTATTATGTAAAATGCTGCTTATCCTGGCATTACAAGGACTCTCATTGCAACTCTGGTGGCAGTGGTAGAAACTATGTTTATGATCTTCGTTGTGATTTATTTTAAAGAACCCTGGTGTCCGTGGTAGGCACTCAGGTATGTGGTGTACAGAAGATCTAAAGGTTATGATATGTAGATATCCCATGTGAGCCCCTCCACTGAAAACAGTTTGCACATGAATGCATGCAAAGTGTGAAAATCATTAACAATGTGTTTTGCCAATCACAGCTGAAGAACACGTGCCTTGTGCATCTACACCTTTGGTTATTTAACCCATGCCACATTTTAGATTCCCGCTTGGCCTTGTTGGATTCTGGCACTTATCTGGCTCCCGATTGAGATCTCCCAGTTCCTGGACCCTCGACGGCTGTCTTCACACATCTCCTGCTGGGGCAGAAACCATTTAAGGCACCAGGGTTTGGTGTGTGTTTTGTTTTCGGGGGCAGCCCCTCGCTCCCCATCGGGGTACATTACTGCTGGCCATTTCTGCCCCTTTAGGGGCAGCAAGCCCAGCAGAGACCAGGGAAGATTTTGTTCCGAAAAAAGAGGGTAGGAGTATGGCCATACCCCACCCCAAGTAAATGGGGACAAAGTTGTTTTTCCCACCGGTGGGCAGAACTACCCCTAATCCACTCCCGGGGGTGGGGGGGGGGGTGGCAGAAAGCCTACCAGAGGCCAGACATTTTTTTAAAAAATAAAAAATAGTGGGGTGGTGGCTACCAACCAGTATGGGCATGGTTATGCCCCCACCCACACTGAAGGAGGTAACAGTCTTTAAGATCTCCCCGCACACTAAAAGATCTTATCCGAACAGCAAACAAGTGGACATTTGATTATTTAGGGTTTTGGTTTTACATTTGGGCCATGAGAACTTGTCTAACTCTCAATATTGTCCCACTTGGAATGGTGAGGGCTGCACTTTTTGGACTTTGGGACGCTGCCATGTAAAAAAATCTACGAGACCTAGACACACCTGAAAACTAAACATCTGGGTGAATTCAGGGAGGTGTGCTTCACATGCACCCCACACCATTTTCTTACCCACAATGCCCTGCAAACCTCCAATCCACAAAATTCCTACCACTCAGCATTGTCGCATCTATACCGATAAAAATTCTGCCCCACTTGTCAGCCTAAAAACTTTTTTTTTCAAACTGTCCTTTAGGACCCGATTTGGTTTCCCCTCAATTTGGAAATGTTTTTGGCTTTTTCCTGTCACAGGCACTTGGTCCACCTACCCAAGTGAGGTATCATTTTTATCGGGACCGAGGGAACGTTGGGTGGTAGGAAATTTGTGCTGATGCGGTGATCCCACACAGAAATGAGGAACAAATTTTATTTTTCAGCTAAATTTGAGGTTTGCTGAGGATTCTGGGTAAGAAAACACTGGGGGATTCATGCATGTCACACTGTCTAGACTCCCTCAGGTATCTAGTTTCAGAAATGTCTAGGTTTGGTAGGTTTACCTAGATGGCTGCTGAACCCAGGACCAAAAACCCAGGGGCCCCCGCAAATACAGGGAGCTTTGTGTTTGATAATTTTGATGTGTCCACATAGTGTTTTGGGGAATTTCCTGTCACGTGTACTAGGCCTACCCACACAAGCGAGGTACCATTTTTATCAGGAAATGTGGGGTAATGCTGGGTAGGAGGAAGTTGATGGCCCCCCTCGGATTCTAGAACTTCGCAGAACCAAAATGTGAGGAAAAAGCATTTGTTTTGCCAAATTTTGAGGTTTGCTAAGGATTCTGTGCAACAGAACTTGGTGAAAGCGCCACAAGCTACCCCGTCCTGGGTTTCCCTAGGTGTCTAGTTTTCAGAAACATCCAGGTTTTCTAGGTTTTCCTAGGTGCCGGATGAGCTAGAGGCCTAAATCCACAGCTATGCACTTTGCAAAAGCAGGTCTGTTTTCTTTGGGAAAATGTGATGTGTCTATGTTGTGTTTTAGAGCATTTCCTGTCGCGGGCACAAGGCCTACTCACACAAATGAGGTACCATTTATCAGAAGACTTAGGAGAATGCTGGGTGGAAGGAAATTTGTGGCTCCTCTTAGATTCCAGAACTTTTCTATCACCGAAATGTGAAGAAAAAGTGTTTTTTTTGGCCAAATTTTGAGGTTTGCCCTAGGTGTCTAGTTTTCAGAAATACACAGATTTGGTAGGTTTCCCTAGGTGCCGGTTGAACTAGAGACCAAAATCCACAGCTAGACACTTTCCAAAAAACACGTTGGTTGTCTATGTAAAAATGTGATGTGTCCACGTTGCGTTTTGGGGTGTTTCCTGTCGCGGGCACTAGGCCTACTCACCAAGTGAGGTACCAATTTTATAGGGAGACTTGGGGGAATGCTGAGTGGAAGGAAATTTGTGGCTCCTCTCAGATTCTACAACTTTCTATCACTGAATTGTGAGGAAACGTGTGTTTTGCCAAGTTTTGAGGTTTGCTAAGGATTATAAGTTATAGAACCTGGCGAGAGCCCCAAAAGCAACCCCATTCTGAATTTCTCTAGGTGTCTAGTTTAAAAAAATATATAGGTTTGCTAGGTTTCCCTAGGTGCCGGCTGAGCAAGAGCAAAAAACAAGGTCAGTTTTCTTTGGGAAATATGATATGTCCATGTTGTATTTGGGGCATATCCTGTCGCGGGCACTAGGCCTACCTACACAAGTGAGGTACCATTTTTTTCAGGAAACGTGGGGGAATGCTGAGTAGAAGGGAATTTGTGGCTTCTCTCAGATACCACAACTTTCTATCACCGAAATGTGAGTACAAATTTTTTTTTGCCAAATATTGAGGTTTGCAAAGGATTCTGGTTAACAGAACCTGGTGACAGTCCCACAAGTCACCCTATCTTGGATTCCTCTATGTGTCTAGTTTTGAAAAATGTAGATGTTTTGTGGGTTTCCCTAAGTGTCGGTTGAGGTAGAGGCCAAAATCCACGTCAGATTTCAATGTAAAAATGTGATGTGTCCATGTTGTATTTCCTGTGCGGGCATTAGGCCTACCCACACGAGTGAGGTACCATTTTTATCTGGAGACTTGGGGGAACACAGAATAGAAGAACAAGTGTTATCGTCCATTGTCTTTCTCTACATTTTTTCCTTCCAATTGTAAGACAGTGTGTAAAAAAATACGTCTATTTGAGAAATGCCCTGTAATTCACATGCTAGTATGTGGCCCCCGGAATTCAGAGATGTGTAAATAGCCACTGCTTGTCAACACCTTATCTTGTGCCCATTTGGGAAATACAAAGGTTTCCTTGATATCTATTTTTCACTTTTTATATTTCACCAAATTAATTGCTGTATACCCGGTATAAAATGAAAACCCCTGGCAAGGTGCGGCTTCTTTATTGGCTCTGGGTACCTAGGGTTCTTGATGAACCTACAAGCCCTATATATCCCGCAACCAGAAGAGCCCAGCAGATGTAACGGTATATTGCGTTCAAAAACTGTAATAGCTGGAAAAAGCTATAGAAGAAAACGTGGACAGATATAGCTCTCTTTTTTACCTCAATTGCAATTGTTTTTTCTTCTTAGCTGTTATTTTCTGTAGGAAAACTTGAAGGATCTACACAAATGACCTCTTGCTGAATTCAAAATGTTATCCATTTTTTTTAAATGTTTAGCTGTCTGGGATGCTGTAGTGCTTTCCTCTTATCTAGTTTCTAAGCACTAACATAACACAACAGAAATGCACTTCTGAGGTCAAAGAAGACTTTTATTGTTGTTAATTCTTCCCCAACCACAATATTTTATGTATGACGAATTAGTAGCTTTCAAGTCCGCGTTAATCAAACAAAATATATCAGTTTGCAATATACACAGCAGGTTATATTTATAAGATATTGAATGCAAAGCAAAACAAATACTTCACCGTGTGGGAACTATTCACAGCTTCATCTTTCTAAGGTCTGCAAGCTGAGGACCCCTGTCAGCCGCGAGAAAGAGAGATTCATCTACCCACACGGGATTGCTGGCAGCTGGCGCCAAGCTCCAGCACGAGGTCCGGCAGATTCGAATCTGACTCTCTGCAGCCTGTTACATTCGTTACAAAGGTGTGCCCCCTCCTCTCAGACCTGGGAAACTGAGCAAGCCTTTTGGAGACTGTCCAGGTCTCCAAGACTACTCCTGTTCCCAAGCTCAAGCGAAGAAAACAACACCCATGTACTCTCTCTTATCATGTCTAGTCTACTGTGAGAAAAAACATCTTGGTTCTCTGGTGCAAAAACACAGCTTGGAAAAATACAGCTTGGATTCTCAACTGCAATGTCTAACTCCACGTTAAAGGCAATGGGCAGCTAACCTAAATATCAAATGCAATGTCATGTTAAAGGCAATAGGCAGCTAACCTAAATATCAAATGCAATGTCTAGTGTCATGTCAAAGCCAATAAGCATCTAAGCTGAATACAAAATGCAA
This sequence comes from Pleurodeles waltl, assembly GCF_031143425.1. Classification (NCBI taxonomy): domain Eukaryota; kingdom Metazoa; phylum Chordata; class Amphibia; order Caudata; family Salamandridae; genus Pleurodeles; species Pleurodeles waltl. The sequence goes on along the minus strand of NC_090440.1, from coordinate 322,520,991 downwards.
TGTATAATATCATGTCAAAGCCCATAGGCAGCTGAGCTGAATACAAAATGCAATGTATAATATCATGTCAAAGCCCATAGGCAGCTGAGCTGAATACAAAATGCAATGTATAATATCATGTCAAAGCCAATAGGCAGCGGAGCTGAATACAAAATGTAATATATGATATCATGTCAAAGCCAATAGGCAGAATATCTAATAGCATGTCAAAGTCAATAGGCAGCTAAACTGAATACATCATGTCAAAGCCAATAGGAATGCAATGTCAAAGCCAATAGGCGGCTAGACTGGATACAGCATGTCAAAGCCAATAGGCAGAATACAGAATGTAATGGCTAATGCAATGTCAAAGCCCATAGGCGGCTCAACTGAATACAGAAAGTAATGGCTAATGCCATGTCAAAGCCAATAGGCAGAATACAGAATGTAATGACTAATGCAATGTCAAAGCCCATAGGCGGCTAAACTGAATACAGAAAGTAATAGCTAATGCCATGTCAAAGCCCATAGGCGGCTCAACTGAACAAAACATACCATGTGCTACTGGTGAACATTGAGCAACTAATATGCGCAGTGGTGAAACACAAAGTCATTGGTCAAAACAAACTTTATCAAATGGCAGTACATTCCGCCCTTTGATCAATGAATTTTTGTTTCACATATCTCTTGTTTCAAACAAAAACAAAAAAACATCAGCACAAAAAAAAACATTATCAGCCAATCAGATTTGAATGATCAAAGCAATCCCTGTAAAGCAATAGAAGTGAATTAACACATTGATCTCACAACCTTTCACATCAGATACATCTACATAGAAAAGACTGGGCAATTTTTATACTCTGAGTGAGTCTCTAATTCAACAGTGTTAGCAATTTGATGTGGCATGAGTTCTGCTCATGTAAAGAGGCACGGTCCACCTGAAAGGTTTGCTGGAAGGTAAGCAAAAGTCAGAGTTCCATACGAGAGGGGAAAAAAAAAAAAACACAGCAAACAAGTTGAACTTGAACTGAAGGCGCAGTTTGCGCAAAATGGATCCATGGTGCTGGCATTTTACTCAGCCAGGTTCAGGTTGGGGATTCGGTCCCTTCCCCGACCCCACACGCACACACCGGAAGGGGGACCACACAGCACACTCAGGGACAGTGGCGAAACGTGGTATTATCTGCAAAAGAAACAAGTATGACTTTTCTTGCAAATAACATTTTTCATTTAAAATGTACCCTTCCTCTTTCTTTCCCTGTTTTATAATCAGCAGGACGTTTTTGAGGCCCTTTGTTATATTTTCTGCAGGTTCTGGAGGATCACTTGGGGCTTCAGCCCACACATCAGCACTGAGGTTTTTATCTGCTGCGCCACAGCTTCCCTTTTCTTGCACTGTCAGAAGGGCTGGGGCAGACTCCTTCTTTACCAAACCTCCATTCACTGCATTTTTGCCAATTTGGGCCATTCTGTCTCCAATTTGTTTGAATGAATCAGATTCTTTTCTAGGTATCAGCATAATTTCGATTTTTCCTTGGTAATTTGCAGCAATCACTCTCCCTAAAACCTGATCAATTTGCCATTTCTGTTCTGGTAACTTTCCTCTCCCCAACTGCTCTGTGACTGCTTGCATAACAGATTGCTTTTGTGCGTGCTGCACAGTTTTTATCAAATCTAGGGGAATGTGCATCTCTCTCATCTCTGCCCACCTGTAAGTGGCTTTTTCTCTCAGCTGTTCACATTTCTGGGGCACCCACTTAGCCATCCCCACTAAGGCAGAATTCTGGGTGTACACTTCTCTCTCTGAATTTTTCTCATTAACATCTGCAAGGTAATTGAACCAGTTAGGTACAAGCCATGTGGCTAAAACATTATCAAAGAACCAAAAATCAGCATAAAAATGACACATCTCACGTAGCTCTTGCTTTAAAATCTGACACACATTATACAACGCTGTTCCTTCTACTGTGCCAGAAAGCAACATTTCAGTCAATGAATCATTAGTAAAACAAACATGCTTTTTATCTTCAGTAGACACGAATTCAAATGGTGCACACAATTTCACCGGTAATTCTTTTACCTGTGGTACTCTAGCCCTATCTTGCAAGTACCCGATCCATTGTATGATTCTAGCTAGGGGCACTATTTTCTTTCCTTGTTCTTGAGTTACATGTACATAAGTATTTCCTTCTTGCACTGTGCAGAAACCTAAAGTCTGCATTATTTAATTTGCCAAATCACAAGCGCGCAGCTGCATATAATTTTTCACAGTGACCATATACAAAGGTGTTAGGATTTCTCTCAAATGAGGGCTATTCTTTTTCCAAAAATCAAACAAGCTAATGAAACTCGGGGTGTCTTGCTCTAAAATCCTTCGTCGTAAATCACATTCTGGTCTCTCTCGTCCGTGTTATCAGTTAAGGAATGCATTTTGTCTGCCAAAAACCCTGGCTCACACGAAAACTCAGTACAGCTCAGAGCTGTCTTAACCCCCTCATTACTGGAATGGGACAAAAAAGATTCTTCAAAAACAGCCCTTTTATAACTTTCAGTCGGGCTAATTTGCTCACGTAAATTCCTATTTTCATGTTCCAACTTCCTACATGTCTCCTGCATTTCTCTGTAAGCAGATAAAGGTATCCAGACCTTTCTGTCATCATTACTTCCAAAACACACGTTTTCTACACATGCATTTTCTTCTGTAATTCCCCAAACAGAAAACAATTCACAGTTTTTCTTAGCACCATCAGGCAGTTTAACAACACATGACATGGTCTGCCGTGCTACTGTGATTCTCCAAACAACAAACAATTCACAGTTTTTCGTAGCACCATCAGGCAGTTTAACAACACATGACATGGTCTGCCGTGCTACTGTGATTCTCCAAACAACAAAAAACAATTTCTGTAACTCTCCAAACAACAAAAAACAATTACACTTTTAAAGTGTGCACTTAGAAATCTACTAACTCGTCAAACCCCTTCTTAATCACCTCTTAATGACCGACCCCACGACTCCAGGTACCAATTGTAGTGCTTTCCTCTTATCTAGTTTCTAAGCACTAACATAACACAACAGAAATGCACTTCTGAGGTCAAAGAAGACTTTTATTGTTGTTAATTCTTCCCCAACCACAATATTTTATGTATGACGAATTAGTAGCTTTCAAGTCCGCGTTAATCAAACAAAATATATCAGTTTGCAATATACACAGCAGGTTATATTTATAAGATATTGAATGCAAAGCAAAACAAATACTTCACCGTGTGGGAACTATTCACAGCTTCATCTTTCTAAGGTCTGCAAGCTGAGGACCCCTGTCAGCCGCGAGAAAGAGAGATTCATCTACCCACACGGGATTGCTGGCAGCTGGCGCCAAGCTCCAGCACGAGGTCCGGCAGATTCGAATCTGACTCTCTGCAGCCTGTTACATTCGTTACAAAGGTGTGCCCCCTCCTCTCAGACCTGGGAAACTGAGCAAGCCTTTTGGAGACTGGCCAGGTCTCCAAGACTACTCCTGTTCCCAAGCTCAAGCGAAGAAAACAACACCCATGTACTCTCTCTTATCATGTCTAGTCTACTGTGAGAAAAAACATCTTGGTTCTCTGGTGCAAAAACACAGCTTGGAAAAATACAGCTTGGATTCTCAACTGCAATGTCTAACTCCACGTTAAAGGCAATGGGCAGCTAACCTAAATATCAAATGCAATGTCATGTTAAAGGCAATAGGCAGCTAACCTAAATATCAAATGCAATGTCTAGTGTCATGTCAAAGCCAATAAGCATCTAAGCTGAATACAAAATGCAATGTATAATATCATGTCAAAGCCCATAGGCAGCTGAGCTGAATACAAAATGCAATGTATAATATCATGTCAAAGCCCATAGGCAGCTGAGCTGAATACAAAATGCAATGTATAATATCATGTCAAAGCCAATAGGCAGCGGAGCTGAATACAAAATGTAATATATGATATCATGTCAAAGCCAATAGGCAGAATATCTAATAGCATGTCAAAGTCAATAGGCAGCTAAACTGAATACATCATGTCAAAGCCAATAGGAATGCAATGTCAAAGCCAATAGGCGGCTAGACTGGATACAGCATGTCAAAGCCAATAGGCAGAATACAGAATGTAATGGCTAATGCAATGTCAAAGCCCATAGGCGGCTCAACTGAATACAGAAAGTAATGGCTAATGCCATGTCAAAGCCAATAGGCAGAATACAGAATGTAATGACTAATGCAATGTCAAAGCCCATAGGCGGCTAAACTGAATACAGAAAGTAATAGCTAATGCCATGTCAAAGCCCATAGGCGGCTCAACTGAACAAAACATACCATGTGCTACTGGTGAACATTGAGCAACTAATATGCGCAGTGGTGAAACACAAAGTCATTGGTCAAAACAAACTTTATCAAATGGCAGTACATTCCGCCCTTTGATCAATGAATTTTTGTTTCACATATCTCTTGTTTCAAACAAAAACAAAAAAACATCAGCACAAAAAAAAACATTATCAGCCAATCAGATTTGAATGATCAAAGCAATCCCTGTAAAGCAATAGAAGTGAATTAACACATTGATCTCACAACCTTTCACATCAGATACATCTACATAGAAAAGACTGGGCAATTTTTATACTCTGAGTGAGTCTCTAATTCAACAGTGTTAGCAATTTGATGTGGCATGAGTTCTGCTCATGTAAAGAGGCACGGTCCACCTGAAAGGTTTGCTGGAAGGTAAGCAAAAGTCAGAGTTCCATACGAGAGGGGAAAAAAAAAAAAACACAGCAAACAAGTTGAACTTGAACTGAAGGCGCAGTTTGCGCAAAATGGATCCATGGTGCTGGCATTTTACTCAGCCAGGTTCAGGTTGGGGATTCGGTCCCTTCCCCGACCCCACACGCACACACCGGAAGGGGGACCACACAGCACACTCAGGGACAGTGGCGAAACGTGGTAGGATCTGCAAAAGAAACAAGTATGACTTTTCTTGCAAATAACATTTTTCATTTAAAATGTACCCTTCCTCTTTCTTTCCCTGTTTTATAATCAGCAGGACGTTTTTGAGGCCCTTTGTTATATTTTCTGCAGGTTCTGGAGGATCACTTGGGGCTTCAGCCCACACATCAGCACTGAGGTTTTTATCTGCTGCGCCACAGCTTCCCTTTTCTTGCACTGTCAGAAGGGCTGGGGCAGACTCCTTCTTTACCAAACCTCCATTCACTGCATTTTTGCCAATTTGGGCCATTCTGTCTCCAATTTGTTTGAATGAATCAGATTCTTTTCTAGGTATCAGCATAATTTCGATTTTTCCTTGGTAATTTGCAGCAATCACTCTCCCTAAAACCTGATCAATTTGCCATTTCTGTTCTGGTAACTTTCCTCTCCCCAACTGCTCTGTGACTGCTTGCATAACAGATTGCTTTTGTGCGTGCTGCACAGTTTTTATCAAATCTAGGGGAATGTGCATCTCTCTCATCTCTGCCCACCTGTAAGTGGCTTTTTCTCTCAGCTGTTCACATTTCTGGGGCACCCACTTAGCCATCCCCACTAAGGCAGAATTCTGGGTGTACACTTCTCTCTCTGAATTTTTCTCATTAACATCTGCAAGGTAATTGAACCAGTTAGGTACAAGCCATGTGGCTAAAACATTATCAAAGAACCAAAAATCAGCATAAAAATGACACATCTCACGTAGCTCTTGCTTTAAAATCTGACACACATTATACAACGCTGTTCCTTCTACTGTGCCAGAAAGCAACATTTCAGTCAATGAATCATTAGTAAAACAAACATGCTTTTTATCTTCAGTAGACACGAATTCAAATGGTGCACACAATTTCACCGGTACTTCTTTTACCTGTGGTACTCTAGCCCTATCTTGCAAGTACCCGATCCATTGTATGATTCTAGCTAGGGGCACTATTTTCTTTCCTTGTTCTTGAGTTACATGTACATAAGTATTTCCTTCTTGCACTGTGCAGAAACCTAAAGTCTGCATTATTTCATTTGCCAAATCACAAGCGCGCAGCTGCATATAATTTTTCACAGTGACCATATACAAAGGTGTTAGGATTTCTCTCAAATGAGGGCTATTCTTTTTCCAAAAATCAAACAAGCTAATGAAACTCGGGGTGTCTTGCTCTAAAATCCTTCGTCGTAAATCACATTCTGGTCTCTCTCGTCCGTGTTATCAGTTAAGGAATGCATTTTGTCTGCCAAAAACCCTGGCTCACACGAAAACTCAGTACAGCTCAGAGCTGTCTTAACCCCCTCATTACTGGAATGGGACAAAAAAGATTCTTCAAAAACAACCCTTTTATAACTTTCAGTCGGGCTAATTTGCTCACGTAAATTCCTATTTTCATGTTCCAACTTCCTACATGTCTCCTGCATTTCTCTGTAAGCAGATAAAGGTATCCAGACCTTTCTGTCATCATTACTTCCAAAACACACGTTTTCTACACATGCATTTTCTTCTGTAATTCCCCAAACAGAAAACAATTCACAGTTTTTCTTAGCACCATCAGGCAGTTTAACAACACATGACATGGTCTGCCGTGCTACTGTGATTCTCCAAACAACAAACAATTCACAGTTTTTCGTAGCACCATCAGGCAGTTTAACAACACATGACATGGTCTGCCGTGCTACTGTGATTCTCCAAACAACAAAAAACAATTTCTGTAACTCTCCAAACAACAAAAAACAATTACACTTTTAAAGTGTGCACTTAGAAATCTACTAACTCGTCAAACCCCTTCTTAATCACCTCTTAATGACCGACCCCACGACTCCAGGTACCAATTGTAGTGCTTTCCTCTTATCTAGTTTCTAAGCACTAACATAACACAACAGAAATGCACTTCTGAGGTCAAAGAAGACTTTTATTGTTGTTAATTCTTCCCCAACCACAATATTTTATGTATGACGAATTAGTAGCTTTCAAGTCCGCGTTAATCAAACAAAATATATCAGTTTGCAATATACACAGCAGGTTATATTTATAAGATATTGAATGCAAAGCAAAACAAATACTTCACCGTGTGGGAACTATTCACAGCTTCATCTTTCTAAGGTCTGCAAGCTGAGGACCCCTGTCAGCCGCGAGAAAGAGAGATTCATCTACCCACACGGGATTGCTGGCAGCTGGCGCCAAGCTCCAGCACGAGGTCCGGCAGATTCGAATCTGACTCTCTGCAGCCTGTTACATTCTTTACAAAGGTGTGCCCCCTCCTCTCAGACCTGGGAAACTGAGCAAGCCTTTTGGAGACTGGCCAGGTCTCCAAGACTACTCCTGTTCCCAAGCTCAAGCGAAGAAAACAACACCCATGTACTCTCTCTTATCATGTCTAGTCTACTGTGAGAAAAAACATCTTGGTTCTCTGGTGCAAAAACACAGCTTGGAAAAATACAGCTTGGATTCTCAACTGCAATGTCTAACTCCACGTTAAAGGCAATGGGCAGCTAACCTAAATATCAAATGCAATGTCATGTTAAAGGCAATAGGCAGCTAACCTAAATATCAAATGCAATGTCTAGTGTCATGTCAAAGCCAATAAGCATCTAAGCTGAATACAAAATGCAATGTATAATATCATGTCAAAGCCCATAGGCAGCTGAGCTGAATACAAAATGCAATGCATAATATCATGTCAAAGCCAATAGGCAGCGGAGCTGAATATCATGTCAAAGCCAATAGGCAGCGGAGCTGAATACAAAATGTAATATATGATATCATGTCAAAGCCAATAGGCAGAATATCTAATAGCATGTCAAAGTCAATAGGCAGCTAAACTGAATACATCATGTCAAAGCCAATAGGAATGCAATGTCAAAGCCAATAGGCGGCTAGACTGGATACAGCATGTCAAAGCCAATAGGCAGAATACAGAATGTAATGGCTAATGCAATGTCAAAGCCCATAGGCGGCTCAACTGAATACAGAAAGTAATGGCTAATGCCATGTCAAAGCCAATAGGCAGAATACAGAATGTAATGACTAATGCAATGTCAAAGCCCATAGGCGGCTAAACTGAATACAGAAAGTAATGGCTAATGCCATGTCAAAGCCCATAGGCGGCTCAACTGAACAAAACATACCATGTGCTACTGGTGAACATTGAGCAACTAATATGCGCAGTGGTGAAACACAAAGTCATTGGTCAAAACAAACTTTATCAAATGGCAGTACAGATGCACCATTGGATTTACACCCATTTCTGTCACTAATTGGAAGGAGGCTGAAAGCACAAAAAAATTGTAAAAATGGGGTATGTCCCAGTGAAATGCCAAAATTATGTTGAAAAATGTGACTGTCTGATTTAAGTCTGCCTTTTCCTGAAAGCTGAGAAGATGGTGGTTTTAGCACCATAAACCATTTGTTGATGCCATTTTCAGGGACACAAATTACAAGCTTTCTTATGCAGCCCTTTTTTCCTATTTAAAAAAGAAATAAAATGATGCTGTATTTTGGCTAATTTGTTAGTCTGCTCCAGGGGAACCCATAAACTCTGTGTACCTCTAGAATCCCTCAGATGTTGGACAAAAAAAGGACACAAATTTGACATGGGTAGCTTATGTGGACAAAAAGGTATGAGGGCGTAAGTGTGAATGGCCCCAAATGGCCAAAAAAGGCCTGCCGCCTGAGGGGGAAAAGGCCTGGCAGCCAAGGAGTTAACACAGAGCATTAAATGGTGAATGACAAATGCATAACACTTTGACATATGTGCATATATCGAAGACAAGAGAGGCTGAGCAATATCGCATTACACTATTGTTTTCTAGAGACAATAACAGGGCATTATGGTGGTTGTGGTCATCTGTAAACACCATTGATAATACTTGTTACAATGTGAGCTCAAAAGACCTATTTAAATATGTCCAGTGAAAATGAACACACATTTACATTATGTTCACACATAGGTGAAAAAAGAACTGACAAGCACTATTCTTTCATGTACAAATAGTTGGAGTTTGGAACCTGTTTTTTAAGAAAAACAACACACATTACAATAAAGCAAATAACTAGGCCAATACAAGGCATTGTCCATGGAGAACAACACACATTCTGACAAAACATGTTGAGCATAATTAAAAAGAGAGACACAACCATGATGCTAGTAATTTAGATAAAACATACTATTTTGGTGAATCAAGTTTAGATACATATGGCGGGATAAGTGTCTTGCAACATTCTGAACAGCTAATGTAGGGCAAGAACTCCATTTGTGATTAGTGAGACATTGCTAAGCTCAACTTACCAGTCTCCACTCCACAAGGGATTCAAGTCAAGGCTTCAGGATGTACGATCTGCAAGACCTTCTCCTCTCAAGGAAAGAGATGTAATGGGGGCTGGGAGCACCACCACCAGTCCTCTGGGCCCCCAGGTGACACTTGGAGGCAAATGAGTGCACTCTCCCCCACAGGTCGTTCTGCCTTTTCCTAACTTCCTCCTGTGCATTCTCATTGTTAGCTACAGGATTCACTCTACCTATTCTGGACCACGTTTGTCTTTTCTGAGATATGGTTGTATTTTGTCCTTGTGCTCCGAATATTTGTGGCTCTACTCTAATGATTTAATTCACCACATACACACATTAACTTACATAACGTGTAAATCATGTATTTCTGGGCATAAATCACATTCACAAATATCACTAGCAGTACGGGGCCCAGTCATGTTAGACAACATCAGCAATATGTGCACTTGAGAAAAATCCTACTTTCCCTTCCAACACCAATATACGGTGCAGAATGATGCCTGCACAAGGCCCACCCTAGCAATCATTCCAATTAAATATCACACAGTTATAGGATGCACCCCAGTTCATAATGATAGCAGCAATGTGTACACACCAATAATTATAACACTTTTAAATAATGTGGTGGTGCTAGGCGACATGGGTAAAAACCAAAGTCAACCATGAGAATCTTTTGACAAGGGAACAACATGTCCGGCAATACCGCTGTGCGTTGCAGTTGATCACAGGCAGTCATGCCCACACACTCGCTCAACACCACTACACGGTGCCACGGATATCAGGCAGGCTTGCATAGCACGTACTCGACCACACTCCCTCCCAACACCCTAATGCCGTGCACTGATATCCAGAAGGTCAGTTGTTATTGTACTCGCAGACCCATGGACCCAAACACTTCACCCTTCAACCAACCCCTACTACCCTGCCCCAGGGATAGGAGATATAAGAAACCTTTCTCCAGGTACTAGGCTGATCGTGGCTAGAGTCACACTTACTCAGTGTCCCAGGGGAAAGGTGGGGCGGTAGAGAACAGGCTGATCAGGCAGCAGACGACAAATGGAGGTTTGCCCCCCCCCCCCCCGGGAAGATCACTGAAAGGTCTCTGCACTGTGCTTTCGGTCACAGGCATGCCAAGCAAGGGGAGAGGGTCACCAGAGGACACACACCATTCACAATAGAACCCAGCCAAGCCGGGCACACCTGTACATAAATCCACTCCTCCATGCTCCCAGGAAAGGTGGCACAACATCTGGTGTGCCAAGATTTGAGTCTCACCAGACAGCTCTGACCACACACCAGGAGTTGCCAATTGTGTGATTCCCTGGAATGAAGCACAACTTCTGGTGAGCGATGACTTGAGTCGCACCAGACAATTTCAATCACACATGAAGAGATATCAATTCTGTATATCTCCGGAATGAGGCACAATATCTGGTGCGTGACAACTTGAGTCACACCAGACAGTTCCGATCACACACAAAGAGTTACCAATTTCATAGCTCACTGGAATGAGACAGAACATCTGGTGCATGATGACCTGAGTCGCACCAGACAGTACTGTTCACACATGAAGAGTTATCAATTCCATACCTCCCTTGAATGAGGCACACTATCTGCACGATGACTTGAGACGCACCACATAATTCCTGTCACATACAGAGGTGAAAGTTCAGCAGTGTCACATGAGGTAGAATGCAGCACTGCTATTGGTACGCCTCTACCTCCAAGGGTTGGAACCTGTAAATCAGACACTGCACGCAATTAGCATGCATTCAGAGTTTCACACAAGAGAAATGTGATGCGATTGACAAAGCAGGCCACGCGGGGTCAAGGAACCCATGAATCCACTCACTACCAACAAGACGCTTATTTGTGTTGAGGACCCACGATGAAGGGACACACGTCTTGAATGCAGTCAGTACTTTGTGGGCTCTGCACCAGGCAATCCGATCTCCAGGCACAATACTTGGTTCCACACTTCTATTACTGCTATGAAGGTGGAATCCAGCAGAGGATGTGGGCAGTTAGGAGTGCACCGCTCTCCTGATGTCACAAGTAGAAGGTGTAGGTCCCTCGCAAGAGGTCTTTGATGTCCCTGAGAACTCCATCAGAGAACAGGGGGCAAGCCATTAAACCCTTAGAGAGCACACCTTGGGGTGCTACACAGCAGCAGGCCAGTCACGATTCAGGAAGGATGTGGGGTCCCTTTCAAGGGCAGTAATTACTCCTTGTGCACAACAGATTCCTCTGGCAGTGTGCACCATGCAGTCCAGTATCTCCAGTCCTGCGTCCCCTCAAGCGGTTCTCTAGTTTGCTGCAGTGTTACACCAGTAGTTATACTGTAGTGTGCCTTTGAAGTCAGGGAGGGTTCAGAGGGTTCCCCTTTGAACCACAGATGCCTCACCTAAATCTCAGTCCTGTCTGCCATGGAGCTATGGACTACAGATCTTAATCTTTAGTGGGGCTATGAGCTGGCCCCAAGAGGCCAAGTTTCAAAACTTCCCTCTCCAATCTATCCAGCCAGGCCCTCAAATGGCAGACGTCTGTCATTCCAGTTGTGTGCCCACGGTTTATAGCTGTCGCTAGGCAATGAACAGACATGCTCCCCCAGCCTCCAGTGTGGATTAGAGTTGAATTTAAAAGGCACACAAAAGTTTAAGAAGAAGTGACATTTCTATGGTATAATTGGCAAAACCACCTCTACCATAGGAAGAGGTTTGTCTGGACAAATCCAATGATAGGAAACTTTGTGAAGCTGCTCCACTGCAATCCACTATTGCAGCTAGAAGTAATGTAAGTAATAATTTATTGTATAGATAATAAAATCCAATACAAATAAGGAAAGCAAAAGAAAAAAAGAGACAAACAATCAAAAACAAATACCCTCAGGAACTGAGTTCAAACTAAAAGCACACCATAAATAGCACATGCAACATGTTAAAAGACATTGGGGGTCATTCTAACCCTGGCGGTCCAAGACCGCCAGGGCTAAAATGACGGGGGCACCGCCAACAGGCTGGCGGTGCCCCGCTGGGCATTCTGACCGTGGCGGTTCGGCCGCGGTCAGAAGTGGAAAACCGGCGGTCTCCCGCCGGTTTTCCGCTGCCCAAATGAATCCTCCATGGCGGCGCAGCTTGAATTCTGACACCCCATACCGCCATCCTGTTCCTGGCGGTTCTCCCGCCAGGAACAGGATGGCGGTATGGGGTGTCGCGGGGCCCCTGGGGGCCCCTGCAGTGCCCATGCCAATGGCATGGGCACTGCAGGGGCCCCCGTAAGAGGGCCCCAAAAAGAATTTCAGTGTCTGCTTTGCAGACACTGAAATTCGCGATGGGTGCGACTGCACCCGTCGCACCTTCCCACTCCGCCGGCTCAATTCTGAGCCGGCGTCCTCGTGGGAAGGTAGTTTTACACTGGGCTGGCGGGCGGCCTTTTGGCGGTCGCCCGCCAGCCCAGTGTAAAACACAGAATAGCCGCAGCGGTCTTCCGACCGCGGTGCGGTATTCTGGAGGGGGGAAGTCTGGCGGGCGGCCTCCGCCGCCCGCCAGACTTAGAATCACCCCATTATGATACAATACAATACAATACCAGCCACCTGACCCGAAACCCCACATAAACGCAAGCCAATACACATGGGCACAGCCCTAAAGTGCATGGTGTATAAAATAATAATTGCACTGATCATCATCAAATACTGATAGAGTTTCTCGTCCTAACCAACAACTGGCAAAATGGCAAGAGCATGGAAAAATTCCAACTAAGTGTGTTCATTGCTCGCAGTGCCATTACATTTAGATTGTGCAATTTTATTAAATTTGGTCAGTAACACATTTAACATTGGATTGCCTGGGTCCAGAGACTGGATAATAGCTTGTCGGCAGGAGCGGATTCCTAATTCGTTCCATTTGCTCCGGAGCAAAAGTCTACGTTCCTTTAATAATGCTGGACCCAGGCAGACCACATGGTCAATGGTTTCCTCTGCATTGCTGCAGCCTCTGCATATCACACTGTCCCCAGGGGGTAGCTGCCATTGAGGCAAGTGTTTTAAAAAAAACCAGTCACCCATCCTTAGGGCCAAAAAGGCATTTTTCAACCAAAACCCATTGTGCAGGAGAAGAAAATGGAGGACATACCTGGTTTAAAGGAGCCAATTACTGCCCAGGCATGCTTCCGATGGACAAGAAGAGAACAGTCTGAGTTATAAGAGTACAATTGAATAACCCTTTTAATCTCTGATTTAAACAAAGAGTAGGGGCAATTGCTTTCCCAAAGATCACCGGAATCACCGATTTACAATCAACCAAAAATTGGGAATAAGTGCACTTCGATTTTAGCTCACTAATTTCTTGCCACAGGACTGCCTCCAGATAGCCGTCTGAGGCCTGACACAGTTTATGACACAACTTCAAGAAAGCACCAGCATCAACTGCCACCAAATCTGGAAGCCCAAACTCCAACCGTACCTGCGCCGGTGAAGCCAGGTGCGGAACATGAAAAACTCTTTTATAGATTTTATTAACCAACCTATTTGATAGGCAGGAGCCTTTGCCCAACAGAATTTCTTGACCATAGACCATGAAGGGGTGATCAATGCTCTCATAACTCCCATTAGGGGAATAAGGGTCAGCCCCTTTAAAACTTTAACTAATTTGGAAAAGGCCACCTGCAAAGCCCCAACTTTAAGTTCAATTGCCTTCTTATGATTAACAAAACTGCCCCTCGAATCAAAATGTACCCCTAGATATTTGTAGGACTGGTTGGAAACAAGTTTGCGGTTCTTATAGTACCAGCTAAAGCCCAAATGTTTTTTCCTCCCAAAGGGAACCACTTTTGTTTTACAAAAGTTAACTTCTAATTGATTAGCGGAAGTGTATGTTGCAAGTTGGTTGAGCAACTATTAAAGGCCGATCTTAGTACAACTAAACAAAGCAAGATCATCAGCATAAAGCAGGTGACTGAGCCTAAGGCCACCAATCTTAGGGGGATGAGAATTGACGGCGTCAAGAGATGTTGACATATCAGCAATAAAAAAATTTAAAATAAGAGGAGCAAGTACACAACCTATGTACGAAATCGCCCTGTCAATCAAAATAGAAAGAGCTAATAATTTGGTTGAGGTACCTGAGCCAGCAGAGAACCCTGTGTGGACTATGGGGATTAAGGCCTTCGATTCAGCCCCAGCACGGAGATCCTGCAGCAAAAGGCTGGAATAAAACTTAGCCTCATTGTCCAGCAGGGCTATCATCCTAAAATTGGCAGGATCTGACCTTGAACCGTTTTTATATAAAGAATGGAGGATGGCACTGCGCCAGGACTCAGGTATTTTTGAGGTTAGGAAGCAGTGTTCGAACAAATGTGCGAGATGATTAGCCCAAAGGAGAGGATCCTGTTTAAAAAATGCCTGTGGAAGACCATTGGGACCGGGGCTCCAAATTGCTTACCTCTCGAGATAATTTGGGGAAGGCATGATTGGAAGGACTTCCTTACTCCCTGTGCAGGGATTAGAGACCCTGTAGATGAAGGACATGTTTTAAGCAAAGCAGGAGTAGATCTGTGGGCCCCCTCATCCAACGGTTCCCCATCCTGCTCGCTATCGGAAAAATGGTTGGTCAAATAAGACGCCCATGCTCCTTCTGGAATGTCAACAACGCTCGTGCCCCTTTGATTACTGTTTAGGTTATTAATAAGTGACCAAAATTTCATGGAGTTTGGATCTTTGCTTGTGCTTAAAAGTTTAACCCAGAACTGACTGAGATAGGTCTGATGGTCGTCATAAACAGCCTTCCTATAATCTTTCCTTAATTATTTCTATTCAATAAATAAACGCTCAGAATCAGGACTTTTCCTGATTGCTCTTGCTAGCCTATTCAGTGTTATTCAGTGTTTTTTTTAAATTCTTGGTTTTCCTGGAGACAACAAAAGACCGGGGTGGAGCACAATTGCGCACAGGTTGGTGAAACTTTAACCATAGGAGGCAGGGAAGTTTAACCCATGACTTAATAGGGAACACACAACCCAAACTCTCAGAGTTAAAAAAAATTATACATTCAAGCAATATTTTGCCACCAATAGAAGCATTCTATTTTATGCACTTAAGTGATTCGAAACAAACGCCACCACCGACAGCCAACATGACATCATGAACAGGAAATCTTGATTTAATAAATACAATTTGTGGACAATGGTCGCTCTCACTCCAAGGGGGAATCTGAAACCTTTCAATGAGAGGAAACAGTTGAATGTTACAGATGGTATAATCTAAATAGGAGCGAGTTCAACCATCGGACCTTGTCCACCGTGGGGGGTATCATCACATAAGCAACCATTCAAAACTTTAAAGCCCCTACTATTAAGATGCATGACTAAGTACTCTCCCAACGAGCAGTGCAGACAACCCTGGGGCCTTAATTGTTCAGGAATTAACTGGTGGTTAACACAGTCTGGACCCTCAAAAGCCTCCATTGTATCCGGAAACAAGTTTGTGTTAAAATCACCAGTTATAAGATAACTAGCACATGGGTAAACCTCAACTAGATTGGCTACAATCTGCATCAGTCGCAACAACCTACCCCCTTTTTCCTTGGTTATGAGGGCACTGTAAACATTAATTATTATGAGGACTGCTGCGCAATCACATTCCTTATGATAATCCCGTAGATCCAGTCATCCTCCCAAACCAGAGGTAGTATACTCCCATCTAATTTAACGGTCACATAAATGGCCAGACCACCCTTGGCAAGGCCATTCTTGCTCGTTCTGTGAGCAAATTTCCATATTTCTAAGTACCCTGGCAGTGGACAGCTATGCTTAGTCCAGGTTTCCTGAAGGGCAATTACATTGTGACTGTTAAAAAATGTTAAAAGGTCGGCCGAGGCAAACTTATGTGCAACCCCATTAATGTTCCATGAACATAAGGACAAATGTTCAGAAGTTGGAACAGGACCACCCACCCGTAGGGGTCAATGGGGGTGACCGTGCAAAAGAGTGGATGGTAGCCAGTCCCAGTTAGAAGACCCCTTGAAACCAGAGCCAGTGGGGAGAATGCCATTAAAAGTAGAGGAGGCACACAGTGCACTTTTCAAGATTGACAATGGTTTCGCAACTGTGGGAGCCGTCAAACATTGAGATTCTGATAGTAACGCCGGGTATCCAGGCTCCTTGAAGGGAGTTATTATAATACCCCATGACCAAAATAAATCTATCCTAAGGAGAATAGACTGAGCTATTGTAGCAGAAATTAGGGTAACCAAAGTAGAGTCACTTGGGTAAGGCCCCCTAGAGTCTAAAAATTCAATGGCCACAATGTTCTTAGAACCAATGTAGTTAAGATCCGAGATAGCATTAAGGAGTCTTAAAATATTCCCCCTATTCAATATGTCATTGGGACCCCTGGAGCCATATTCTGGGGTAAACACAAGTTTTAGAGTTAAGCGTTCCACTGGAGTCATGGAAGGGTACATAAAAACTGGAGGCTGTGGCTGTTCATCTGCATTCGATGGACCTGCAGGGTCCCCCGGGACCTGATTTTTGGGAGAAGCGGTCCGAGGGCTTGATGGCAGGATTGCAGGAGTACTGCTTCTGTAACAGACGGCAATTTAGAAAAGATGGAAGAACCAGGGTCCAGAACATTGCCATTCATATTCCCATGGGCGATTTTGGATACAGACAGTGTGGTAGCAGGGCAAGCAGAACCTCCGCTACCCAAATGTGGGGCTGCCGAAACCAACGCACTGCCAGGATTGCCTTTCTCACGCGAAATCAAGTAATCCTTGAGGGGAGAGTCAGTCTCCTGTACAGTTGTTCTCACTGGGGGGACATTAGTAGGCACGGGCTGGAGGGGATTAGGGGGAAAAGCCTCCCTAGATGCACCTTGAAACTGCAAAGGCAGCCGCACCTCAGGACGCGCCGACAATCGGACGTCAGTTGAGGGTCTTTGAGATGGTTGGCTCCACCTGCTGTTTCGTTGTTTGCGGAGTCTTTTCTTTTTTTCCCTCTTGCTCAACTGAGGTTGAGCCACAGAGTCGACTCCTGAGAACATTGGTTGAACTAAAGCAGGTTGCACAGAGGTGCGGGTGGGTGAGAAGAGGCAGGCACATAGGGCTCAGGTTTGGAGGAAGGAGGAGACGTAGAGGCGCCCTTGGCCTCGGTGACCAACTCCAGAGTTCCGGTGACAGCTGACCGAGGAGAGTTGATCGAAGTTACATTCTTGATTGGACAAAATTTGTCCAATGTTTTTGGTTCGGTGGGCCCCCGAGCCAAATCAATAGGAGCACTTAGATTCGACAAGAGTGCCGAGGGCACAGGCAATGAAGATAATCTTTTAATTTCACATACAACTGAACTTAAAAAGGTAGGGAGAGATGACAGACTATCGATGATTGGAGAACAGCAACATGTAGGTTGGACATAATTACCGCTTGTCTGTGCTCTGGAAATAAGCTGATTGAGGTTCTCAATTTTCAATCAATGCCAGCTACATAAGAAGCCAGTGTGTTTAGCAGATCATCTTGAATGTCCAGTTTATCAGAATGGTAATTCAGAGCCCGCACAGTGGATAGAAAGGTTTGCAAAAGCTGGAGCCAGGCAGAGCTGGTTTCGGCGAGCGTAGAGGGGGGCACATGATTAGGCTCCTTGACAACACCGCTCAAGGAATCAGATAAAAGACAAGAGAGATCGAGGAGTGATTGGTCATTGAGTTCACCTTTGATGAACTCGGTTTGGGAACTGTGAGCAGCCCCACTTGAGGACCTAAATAGTAATATTGGATGGATGCTACCTGTTGAATTCCGGATCCATTGGGCTGCCGGGGGGCTGGATAGCAGAAAGATGCGCTGGTCCTGCAGGGAATCGTGGAGGTCTGCAGTAGGCCCATCCAATGCAAAGCTGCTGGAGATGGCATTAAGAAAGACGCCCCCTCCCCTGGATTTAAAGAATGATTGCTGTAGATAATAATTGGACAGGGTTCGTGTTTTAGCGAAAATGCAGCCCGCTGGTCCACAAGGGGTGGTGGATGACTCACTTTACTCTGAGATGCTAACTGAGCGAAGACAGTTGAAGTGGGTGAAGCTGGACAGTAAACTTTTGCCACAGTTGTAAAAAATCCGCAAGCAGTAAGTAAAGGATTGATAACTGCAGGCTCTGTAAAAGTGCTCTGGCCTAGCTCCGGCTTGATCTCCCCACCATTGGCCAAGAGTTTCAATTTAGTTTTTTTCTTAAAATACGACAGTAGAGAGGACCCGTGAAGGGAGCGTGGATGAGGTGCAAGAGCAGCAGAGGGATAAGTCTTGGGGATCTCAGAGCTGGATAGATCAGCAGCGGATGAAAGGGTCTGCCGCTGAAATTGCAGAGGCTGATGGTGAGGCTGACGGTGAAGGCAGAGTGGCGTTGCCCGCATTAACGACGCAACAGCATTTCTTGCGCTTTTGAGGGGTTAGGTACTCCTTTCTTATTTTGCCAGACCTCATAGTACAGCAGGATCCTGGCCTTTACCTTGAAGCATGGAAAACTCCAAGGGAGGGAAGTGATGCTCAGCGTAGGTGGACAAGTCTTGATGAGACACTTGAGCTGCGTTTCTTTATGATGACAACACGCCACTCAAAGATTAACAGACTAAAAGTGAAGAAAAAGAGCGAGTCCTGATAGAAATAGGAGGCAGAAAACAAAGGGCACAGGCAGCACGGTCCGGCAAGCTGCACTGGCAGCACCAGCCACCTCCGTCAGAACCGGATGCCTACATCCTAAGTGGTTTGTGTGCTGCCTTCACTCGGGCAACATAGGGCAACTTAGGGCAGCTTGTAAGTAATTGAACACTTGCCTGGAGCCACCGACTCTTGTGATGCTCTTATGTTGCTCCTTTAATGCTCCTATAATGCACTAAGTGCACCAATAAGGCTCCTGTGTAGCTCCTATGCGGCTCCACCCGCCAGACCAGGCAGTCCTGAAAGTTCCAGGGAGGTCGGTATTGGCCCATAGATCACTCAAACAGCCACAAGGTGAAGAACAGTGGCTGACCCATCAGAGCCCTGGTGCAACCCCCGCCCCGGGCCAGAGGCTCCCTGCATAGGCGGGCCCAGGTCAGAGAGCCAGAGGCTGGCAACAACAGCTCAAGAAGTCAAAAGCAGCCAAGTGGTGAAGGGGGAGAGAGGGGAGACAGGCGGCCGAAACCAGCAGGGGCGGTGCGGTGACAGAGGTTAGATCTCATGCGGGTGTGAGCTCCTTACTTCCACTTGGTCACTTGGTCCTCGTGGTTGACCCCCAGTTAGGCTTCAATTCCAGCTGCAGCACCTAGCGCCCGGCGACTCCTGTGGCAGCTCAGCTCAGAGGTCGGAAACCCGTGACCTAGAATCCTCTGCAGGTGTGAGCTTCTTGCCGCCTCGCAGTCCCTTCGTCTCAGAGTCGCATCAAGCACTCGCCTAAACACCGACACTGGCTCCGGCCTTGGCAGCAGCTCCCGGTGTCCGGAGTCTCCAATAGCCGCGCGGCAACTCAGAGGCACCGCCTCCTAAATGACGCAACCTCTCTCTCTAGCTCTGCACTGGAACTGTGCTACAGACGTTCCTAGAAGTAATGGTAAACTTCCCCTATGTTAATCTATGGGCAGAGCAGTTCTCATAGGTAGTGAAAACACACATGGGTATTCTTCACTCCCCAGGCATACATGCCCTTGCGCACACACAAGCCTGCATTGGTAGGCTGGACACATGTTTAGTAACACCATTGCTGCAAGTATGCACACACAGGCCTGCTCTAACAGGCTGAACACATGTTTAAAAACACCATAGATGCAATTATGCTCACACAGGCCTACTATTACCGGCTCAACACATATTTGGAACAACAGTGGGCACACGTGCACACACTGGCCAGCTCCACTTCCTTACATATGTAGGAAATGGATGCGCACTTTCACACTGTTCTTACAGTGGGAAAATGTGCAGGGCCCTAATGGCCACTGGATAGAGAATCAGGAAAACCTGTTGGGAAGAGCTGATCCCCGACATGGGGGTTCTTCACTAACTGGGCATGGGACACCCATTTGTACCTGCCCACCCTTCCGTCTACCACCTGCCACCTGCCCCACCCCTCTAGGGGTAGCGGAGGGTCCACTCAGGTTTGGCCTTGGAGTTAGACAAATATATAATAATATATACTTCTATGATATATATACTGTATATATGATATATTATGTAAAAAAATCATTACTAAAAGCAGTTTTACTACAACGAGTAAAATGAAGCCAAATGAAACTAAAACAGGGGGAATCAACATGGGTCCAAGAGGTTCTCAAGACAAGAAAACTTGAATTCATTATTGATCACTTGCTATTCAAGCCATATTTTCCTCCGTTTTGTCATTATACTACACTAGTTTAGGTAGAATGTTTAATTTGAAGGTGCTTCATTTCCTTGTCCCTTCCACCTTTTCTTAAGTACACAACCTGAGGTCATACCACTTCTTCCAGATCTCGTCTGTAGAATAGTGGGTGACTCCAACAGCATTCATTTTTGTTTACATTTCCTGCCAGACTGTTTTCTTTTGAGATTCTGAGACTGTAATGTATGTGCTTCCAAGAAATACCTTCAGTCAGGATCTCCAACTCTTTTTCAGAAAATGTAAAAAAATTTCTGCATCCTGCATCCTTTTCTCCACTTTGACTGGCTATTGGTTCAGATGGACCTTCTTTGGGGTTCAGATACCTGTGCTGGAAATGGCAGCAGCCCTCCACCTCTACTCCAGATCCACTCAGGGTAGTATCCAGGCAGGTAGTGTGAGACACTTCCTGGTTTGGAGGTGATTGCCCATGACCAGGATCTGTTTTCACTTTATTTTCAGTCATATTCGTAATTTGCAACTCTAGTCGCAATTTTGAAAATCGTTGATAGAGATTTCCAAAACTGCGATGTGACTTAGTAGTGACTTGCAATTTGTTAGCTCAAATTGTACACACATAAAGCATTGTGATTTTCTATTTGTGATTCACAGAGATTTGCAATTAGGAAATCGCAAATCTTTACCTTCGCACATCTAGCCCAAATGGTCTGAATCACCCAATCAAAAAAAAAAGCTCTTAGACTATTGTCACAAACTCCGTGGTGACCTCAACTTACTGCAAGAAACTCAAGCTAGGGAAACTGAGACACATAGGTTGCAACAGTCGTGGGTACAATACAGTACATTCACACCCACAAACAACAAGATAAATGTTGTAAGAAACTTAGTTTAAAAATATTAAAGGCTCTTTTGACACAATGTCTAGTGATGATAATTGAAGATGGCTCATCTCCTGCCTCATTTCAGCTGATACTGCTCTCTGTAATATCAACATATAAGCCTCCACAAATGATGAACCTTCATTCTGTAAGGATCTTAACAATTGCATATCAGTGTTACCTGTAGATAGTTATATGGTTCTAGATTGGGATTTCAATCTTCCATGGGATACCACACCAAACAGATTATCTCATTGCTTATACAAACCATCCAAACCCCATGTACAATTGCGTACACTATGTGAGGACAACAATTTGGTGAATCCCCAGGGTTTACATAATCCCAGCAGCAGAGATTTCACCTCACACATCCTCACAAGTTCTCACTAAGAACTGATTATTTACTAGCTAATAGCAATCTTATCCCCTTTTCTTCACAACCCTCTATTGAACCTATTGCCATCTCAGACCATGCATGTATCTTATTAAAAGTCACCTTAGCTAAACCTCAGCCTAAGAATAACACATAGCAAATGAACAAGGGAGTAGTAGAGGATCTGCTATCAACAAAACACACTCAGGAAGCCTTAACTAGTTTCTTCATAGAGAACTTCATAAATTATATTTCACCCGAAATTACCTGGGAAGCAATGAAACAATAGTTTGAGGGAGGTCATCATATCTGTTATGAGTAAGAAAAATAGGAACTTAAACAAAAGGTTATCAGAGCTAGAATCTTTAATTAAACAGCTTGAATCAGAAAGAGCACTCTTGCTCAAAAATAATATCAATGTAAATATCAAACCTCTAAATGTGAATACAATAAAATACAATAAAATACTATAAAGTTCTTAGTGAACATGCACACATTTAGTTCAACAAAGTTAAAACTATTAACCTTCTTGACAGTAATAAAGCATGAAACACCTCACTCTGTACTTAAAACAGAAAGATACAACATCTTGTACAACAGCAATCAAGGATAAAATGGCTCAAACTCAGAAAAGTACCTTTGGTGTACATGGACAAATTGAAGGAGACGCTACATGATTTATGTCTTTATTGTAATTGGACCAATTGAATCATCCCCTTGGGTGTCTCCAGTTGTGATTTCTGTAAAAAGCTCTGCCTACTTACACGTATGTGTGGGTTTGAGAAGTCTAAATAACAAAAACTGGATTGATAGACATCCTTTACCTAATCTGCATGAAATGGTTTCAACACTTGCAGGAGCAGCAGTATTTTCAACAAGTGATTTAGCAAGTACATACCACCAGAATGAATTGTAGAAGGAGTCTAAGGGGGTCATTACAACATTGGCGGTAAAAGCTGCTTACCGCCGTGCAGAAGACCGCCAACACACTGCCGCAGCCGCGGAATTCCGCCACAGCCATAATGACCCACAGCTCGGAATCCACCAAAATCTAGACACCCACACAAGTCGCCACACCAAAGGTCAGTGATGATCTGGCAATAAGAAAACCCCCACCGTCAAGGTAACAGGAATACGCCCACACTATCACGACCCACGAATCCACGCAGCGGTCTTTCAACCGCGGTATTCCATTGGCCGTACACACTGCCGTGCTCAAAACACACAAACATTTACAAAATGCTACCACATTGGACACATTGAAATACACACACCTGCTACACATACACACACCATGCCCACACACCCAATACAATATAAAACACACACCCACATCACCCACAAACCCCTGTGACAACAATTGTGACAGAAGGCCAGAGAGAGATACCACCAGAAAAAACACTAGCATCCACAGGCACTCAACACCATCACTCACACAACATCCACGCACCTTACACAACACACCTCTAAATATCACCCCACACATCACAGCACACCCCACCCCACACATCACCAACACCACCCCATGGCACCGCAAAGACACCCCAGGTTTTCTGAGGAAGAGCTCAGGGTCATGGTGGAGGAAATCATCCGGGTAGAGCCACAGCTATTCGGATCACAGGTGCAGCACACCACCATAACTAGGAAGATGGAGCTATGGTGAAGAATCGTGGACAGGGTCAACGCAGTGGGACAGCACCCAAGGACACGGGATGACATCAGGAAGAGGTGGAACGACCTATGGGGGAAGGTGCGTTCCATGGTCTCAAGACACCAGATTGCAGTTCAGAGGACTGGCAGCGGACCCCCACCTCCTCCCATAGAACTTACAACATGGGAGGAGCAGGTCTTGGCTATACTCCATCCTTAGGGCCTCACAGGAGTAGCTGGAGGAATGGACTCTGGTAAGTCAAACCTTAAACTACCATATCCCGCACCCTACCTGCATGCTATTACCTACCCCCACCCTCGCCCTCACCCCCATCACTCCAACTCCTCACACATGTCCCACTATCACAAACCACACAACCCAAACCTAAGCCCTGCATGCAACACCAAAGCATGGACACCCATCACCAAACCATGTCCACTGCACATACCCATACACCCCCCTAAAATAATATTACAGAAGGTCCCACACAAGAAGGCAAGCACTGGGGTACAGAGTCACCCCCCCACTGCATACCATGGCACATACAGATGCAATAATCATGCCTTTACACCCCTGCAGGACCCCTACCCAACGTTACCGGACAGGAGGGTCCAGAGATGTCCACTCCCCCCACAGAAGAGGCCCACAGTGATGACAGCAGCCCTGTCCAACTGGATCTAGATGACCAGCCCGGCCCAACTGGGACCTCGGGACAGTCGGTTCCCCTCACACTGGCACAGGCCACTACAGAGCTTCCCCCCTCTGGAAACACCAGCCCACACCCACCCAGCGGGCCCATACCTCTGTCCCCAGGACACGCCTACCAGCAGTGTGTCCACCACTACACGGAGCCCTGGCTGACCCACCACCCCAACACCAGGGACCTGGGGCAGTGACAGTGGGCACACGGTTCAGGGGACAGAGGCCCAGGAGCACAGGGGAACTGGGAGGGCTGCTGTGCGACAGGGGGAGGACAGGCCCAGGGAACCCACTCTCCACGAGGCCCTCTACAAAATCATGGGAGCCTACCACCATTCCCAGGAGACGATGGCAACGGTACTGGCCAAGTTTCAGGAGACCCAGCGGCTGCAGGATGAACAGTATTTGGGGTTCAGGGAGGAACTCAAATCCATCAATTCCACCCTGGGCATCATTGTAGGGGTGCTAAAGGAACTTATCAACACCAGGAGGGACACTGTGGCACAGCAAGGGGCCCCTGACACTAGCCTGGATGATGAACTGCCCACCACCTCTGTCGGCACTAGTGGACAGGAGGCATCGCCATAGGACCACGACACCAGCACCCCACCCCCTGCAGATGGAGAACCACCCCGCAAGCGGTCCCTGAGATCCAGGACAAAGACAGAGAACAATGCCAAGACCCCCGCCAAGGAATTAGACCACCCTGATTGTCATCCTTCTGTCCCACTTTGTCACCCTTTCCATCCCTAAACTGCCCTAGCTCCACTTCCTATACCCCTTTGGACAATGCACCTGTGAGACTAATAGACTGGACTCTGCCATGGACATTCCTCCACCATCACCCCTGACCATTTTACAACCCCCTCCACTATTTGGCACTTAAATAAACACCCTTAAATCACAAAAACATTCTGGAGTCAGTCTGTGCTTTCGAAAATGTGTATTTGCAGTAACTGGAAAAATGCTACATCCAATGTAATGTCAACATACCTATGTCACACAGCTCTCGTCCATGCGTAAACAAAGCAGAGGTCACACAGTGGGACCCTCATCTGTGAAATCGAAAGGGAAAGTGACAACTCAGTGTCCATACACCGGGTGAAAATGACAGACAGATGAGAGGTAGAACAATTAAATCAGATGTTTCAGGCAGTGTTGTCTTCTTACCTGTGTCTCACTGGAAGTATTGCTGGATCACCGTGTTCCTGTTGTCTATGTCCTCTTCTTCTGCTTCCTCATCTTCACTGTCCACAGGCTCCACAGCTGCCACAACACCTCCATCTGGACCATCCTCTTGCAGAAAAGGCGCCTGTCGTCGCAAAGCCAAATTGTGAAGCATACAGCAGGCCACGATGATCTGGCACACCTTCTTTGGTGAGTAGAATAGGGAACCACCTGTCATATGGAGGCACCGGAACCTGGCCTTCAGGAGGCTGAAGGTCCTCTCTATAATCCTCCTAGTTCACCCATGGGCCTCATTGTACCGTTCCTCTGCCCTTGTCCTGGGATTCCTCACTGGGGTCAGTAGCCATGACAGGTTGGGGTAACCAGAGTCACCTGCAAATGTCGAGGGACAACTGTTAGACACACACTAACTCTTAGGAACATCCCCAGACCCAGACACCTAGTCACACTGTATTGGGTCCATGTCCTCACCTAATAGCCACACACGGTGCCTCTGGAGTTGCCCCATCACATAAGGGATGCTGCTATTCCGCAGAATGTAAGCGTCATGCACTGAGCCAGGAAACTTGGCATTTACATGGGAGATGTACTGGTCGGCAAAACACACCATCTGCACATTCATAGAATGGTAACTCTTCTGGTTTCTGTACACCTGTTCACTCCTGCGGGGGGTGGGACCAAGGCCACATGTGTCCCATCAATGGCACCTATGATGTTGGGGATATGTCCCAGGGCATAAAAGTCACCTTTCACTGTAGGCAAATCCTCCACCTGAGGGAAAACGTTGTAGCTGCGCATGTGTTTCAACAGGGCAGACAACACTCTGAACAACACGATGGAGAACATAGGCTGGGACATCCCTGATGCTATGGCCACTGTTATTTGAAAAGACCCACTTGCTAGGAAATGGAGTACTGACCTGCACTAGAGGGGGGATTCCTGTGGGATGGCGGATAGCTGATATCAGGTCTGGCTCCAACTGGGAACACAGTTCCAGGATTGTGGTACGGTCAAGTCTGTAGGTGACAATTACATGTCGCTCCTCCATTGTCGACAGGTCCACCAGCGGTCTGTACACCGGAGGATGCCGCCATCGCCTCACCTGCCCCAGCGGACGTGCTCTATGGATGAGAACAGCGATCAGAGGGTCAGCCAACACTGAGGTACGTAAACACAACTTAATAGGAAAATTTTTGAAAATCAACATATGGCTGTATTAGTGTTGAAGCAAGGCCTAGATATGTGTGGCGCAGTCAAAATTAATGCCATGTGGCCCCCTGAAATGGCGGCTGCCTGACCTGTAATGTGGTACAAGGGGATATGAGGGAACTGCGCTGGCGTTGTACACTGTCGCAGTAGGCGGTCGAAGACCGCAGCGCAATCCTGAATTGGTTAACATTGGACCCTATGGGTCCCAGGAGCCAATGACGATGTACACTGGCGGTGACGGTACGCACCGCCGCGGACGTGACCGCCATTTTCTCTCTGTTCAATCACTTGATACCTGATCTTCGACAGGAGAGGACCTCCACTGCAAGTGCTGCTGTGGCCTCAGTCTGGAAGAGACAATGGCTTGTGTGTCTGGGGAAAGGACCCCTGCCTTCAGCACAAAGGAGTTGGAGAAACTAGTGGATGGGGTCCTCCCCAGTACACGCTACTCTACGGTCCTCCAGACAAACAGGTGAGTACACTGTGGGCATGCTGTATGGGCAATGCCTATTTGGAGTGGTGTTGATGAAAGATGGGTGGGAGAATGAGGCGTGTATGATACGACGGTGAGTGCATGTGTGTCATGGCAAGGGTAGGGATGCGGGCCAATGACTGTGATGGTGCGGACGGTTATATCTTCTCTTTTTCCCCTGTACTATTCCTGTAGGTCAGCGCCCACCAGAAGAAGGATACTTGGTGTGACATCGCCAAAGAAGTCCGGACCCTGGGGGTCCACCACAGACGGAGCACCCACTGCCTGAAAAGATGGGAGCACATTCGCCGCTGGAACAAGAAGACGGCGGAGGCCCAGCTGGGGATGGCCTCCCAACGTGGGAGGGGTGCCCGTCGCACCATGACCCGCCTGATGTTCCGGATCCTGGAAGTGGCGTATCCGGAGTTGGATGGGCGCTTGAGAGCATCACAGCAGCCACAAGGGGGTGAGTACACTCTCATTCTGCTGATTCAACGCGCATTGCAGGTGTCTGGGTGGGGGAAGTGGGCTGTGGGTTCCCCTAGGCCAGGGTGAGTTTAGTAGGCAAGGTCCCTTCTTAAGGCAGGCCCTGTGGCACCCCACCCTACCTGTGTTCAGAGCCAACTACACCTAGTCAGGCTCCTGTGACTTCCATGTGTGCAGCAATCGGGCATAGGCCTTGTAACCCATGTCCCTGTGATTAATTAGGGAACTCTAAGTGCACGGCGTAGTGCAGGGGGCTTCTGTGTCTGTAGTGTCCGCCAACTGTAGCGGTATTGGATGCACTCAACATGTCTTTCTTCTGTCTTCCCTCCCGTTTTTGTGGTCTCCCTGTTCTTGTGTGCATTAGCATCATCAGGCGGAGAAGCAGTGGCACCGGAGCACGAGGGAGCTGCATCCCACATGGCCCTGGAGTCTGACACAACGGAGTCAGAAGCCACCAGTGGGATGGAGGGTGAAGGGAGCTCCATGGCGGGGACAGGAGCTGAGACCAGCAAGACGGACTCCTCCTCTGATGGGAGCTCCCTTGCAGTGGCTGGCCCCTCTGTGCCCCCCGCATCAACAGGTACAGCTGCCACCCCCCCTACCAGCACCACCCTCCCAGCAGCCCCTCAGCGTGTGCCCCGTGGCCCCCCACCCAGGAGGGTGGGCATCTCCTTCGCCCCAGGCACCTCAGCCCCTGCCCCAGTCAGCCCTGCTGCCCTCAGTGAGGAGGCTATTGACCTCCTCAGATGCCTCACTGTTGGGCAGTCTACCATTTTGAATGCCATCCAGGGTGTAGAGAGGCAGTTGCAACAGACCAATGCATACCTGGAGGGCATTCATTCTGGTCAGGCAGCCCAACAGCGAGCTTTTCAGACTCTGGCCTCAGCACTGATGGCAGCCATTGTCCATGTGTCTAGCCTCCCCCCTCCAACTTCCTCCACCCAGACCCAATCCCCTGTACCTCTGCCTATCCCAAGCACACCATCAGACCAGCATGCACACACGTCAACACACAAGGGAAGCTCAGGCAAACATAAGCACCACACATCCCACAGGCACTCACGCAAACATCATACACATGCAGACATACCAACAGCCACTGCCTCCACTGTGCCCCCCTCCTCCTCGTCTCACTCCTCCCTCCCAGACTTGTCTCCACTCACACCTGCATGCATTATATCTTCAGCCACTACCCCCATTACCAGCACACCCACCACCACACCCCGCTCACGTGCAGTCACCACCCCAACTACCATCCACACATCCCCTGTGTCCTCTCCCAGTGTGTCTGTGAGCCCACCTCCCAAGGTACACAAACACAGCCACACACCCACCAAACAGCCATCCACCTCACGACAGCCTCCAGCCCATGCACCTTCATCCAAAGTCAGCAAACGTACTCCTCCTACAACCACTACCTCTTCCTCCACTCCCAAACCCCCTCCATCTACCCGTCCCAGTGTGTCCAAAAAACTTTTCCTGTCCAACCTTGACCCCTTCGGTCTCCCAGGGCCCGCTTTTCCAGGTCCCAACCCAGCACCTCAGCCACAACATCTGCGGGAACAGTGGTGCCAGTAGCAACCGGCTTCTGAAGTGCACCAGGCAGTAGGGCAGCCAGTGTGCCAAGGGGCCAGACCACGGACAGTCCCCCACCTCAAAAGCACAAAAAGTTGGCCAGTGACCGGCGGGAGAGAGGCAAAACATCTACCACGAAAGCCTCTCCGAGGGGTACATTTGGGAGTGTGAGGACAGCTGTCCACCATCCAAGGTGGGGAAAGGGCACAGAAAAACAGGTAAGTCTGTGAAAAACTGCACGGCGGACAAAACCGTCACCAGCACCGCTGAACAGGACACCGCCGCTAAAATCACCGCTGCCAAGGACACCGACGCAACCAGCACCACTGAACAGGACACCGCTGCCACAAGCACCGCTGCCAAGGACACCGTCGCCACAAGCACCGCTGAACAGGGCACCGCCGCCACAAGCACCACTGCCAAGGCCACCGCCACCACAGGCACCGCTGAACAGGACACTGCCGCCACAAGCACAGCTGAACAGGATACCGCCACCACAAGCACCGCTGAACAGGACACCGCCGCCAACAGCACCGCAGGCGAATGAGCGCCAAAGCTTCCGACGCTACTGAGGCCGCCACGAGCATGATGAATCACTCTGGGCAGAAGGCCCCCTCCAGAACCAGTAGAGTAAGGCATCCACTACCTCTGTCCTTGGCAGGATGAAGCACTCTGGGCTCAAAGCCCCCTCCAGAACCAGTGGAGATTTACATCCACTACCTCTGTCCTTGGCAGGATGAAGCACTCTGGGCACAAAGCCCCCTCCAGAACCAGTGGAGACTGTTACCCACTGGAGAGACTGTGGCTTAGCACTCCCCAGGATAAAGCAGTGGGCAAACCACCCACTGGAGAGACTTGAGAGACTGTGGCTTCACACTCGCCAGGATAAAGCAGTGGGCAAACCACCCACTGGAGAGACTTGTGAGACTGTGGCTTTGCACTCCCCAGGATAAAGCAGTGGGCAAACCACGCACTGGAGAGACTTGAGAGACTGTGGCTTTGCACTCCCCAGGATACAGCAGTGGGCAACCCACCCACTGGATAGACTTGAGAGACTGTGGCTTTGCACTCCCCAGGATAAAGCAGTGGGCAAACCACCCACTGGAGAGACTTGAGAGACTGTGGCTTTGCACTCCCCTGGATGCAGCAGTGGGCAACCCACCCACTGTAAAGACTTGTGAGACTGTGGCTTTGCACTACCCAGGATACAGCAATGGGCATGGAGCCCCCTCGTGGATCTGGCATCGTGCACTCATCCGGCTGAGGTGGACCCCCCTTTCCTTCCCTCTGAGGTGCCTGTTGTATTTCTATCTGATGCCCCAGCAGTGTTCTCTCTGTTTTGATCGGGTATTGAGTGTGGGCCTCGCCCATGCATTTTGGGCCCAGTGGTCCACGGACTATGATGGTGGAATACATTGGACTTGTATTCTTGGTGTATAGATTTGTTTATAGTTTAAATATATGTATATATATATATATATATATATATATATATATATATATATATATATATTTTATTTTTTTTATTACTGTATTTGAATAGATTACAAACGTTCAACTCATTTCCTTTTGTCCTTGCATTCTTCCAGGGGGGGTTGGGGGTTGTAAATGTAATGTATCAACATGTACTTGTGTTTGTGTTGTAGTGGGTGAGGGTGGGGGTGGGAGTGTTGCGTGTTGCGTGTGTGTCACTCTTTTTTCCCTCCCCCCTCCCTTGTGTTTTAGGTGCAGTACTGACCGTGGTCTTCGCCTCTGTGTTTGTTGTTCCTGGTAAAGGAGCAGGAAGATAAAGGCTGGGAGTATCTGGAGCTCGGGTTCCATGGCATCCTGGTTCCTCGTGGGGTGTGTAGAGGTGAGTGTTTTCCCTTCCAAGTCCTGTTTCCGCCGTGTTTTGTTCACGGTGAATCAACCCGGGGAAAGGTGGCGGATTGGACGGTTGTAATATAGTGGACGGAACCTTGTCTTCCGCCTGTCTGTTGGCGGTTACTGCTGCGGTGTTTGTTTGTACCGCCGTGGCGGTCGGAGTGTTAAAGTGGCTGTCTATGTTGGCGGTTTCCGCCACTGTCGTGATTCCACTTTTTTACCACCGGCCTGTTGGTGGTTTTACCGACGCTTT
Source organism: Pleurodeles waltl (assembly GCF_031143425.1). Taxonomy (NCBI): domain Eukaryota; kingdom Metazoa; phylum Chordata; class Amphibia; order Caudata; family Salamandridae; genus Pleurodeles; species Pleurodeles waltl. Next base: position 322,489,764 of record NC_090440.1, on the reverse strand, counting down.
AACACCGACTGCCTGGGTTGTAATGATCACCTAAGTATCTTACTGCTTTTATAACTACTGAGGGAATGTATTAAGTTCTGAGAATGCCTTTCAGTTTAGTGAGTGCTGCATCGGTTTTCTAAGAGCACGCTAGAAGATGTCACTGGTGCTGTAGCTTTCCAGAATGATATTCTAGTGTTTGTGAAAACATGAAAAATATGATAAGAATTTAAATGTAGTATTGAGTAGGTTACATAAGAAGGGTTTGACTGTTAGATTGAACAAATGTTGTTTCTAGTGAAAAGTTGTTGAATATTTGGGAACTATAGTCAGTGCTGCTGCTCCTAGTACTAAGGAACAACTATTGTCTTTTTCAGGCTTAACAGAGTTCTATGCACAATTTTTACAAGATAATGCCACAAGCATTGACCCACTGAGAGCACTGTTGGAGAAAAATGTGAAATTTGAGTGGAGGGAAAGACAGCAAGAGTCATTTGAACGCCTAAAGAAAAACATTACTCATGCTCCCTGTTTAAGACTGTACGTTGTTGGTAAAGATTGTTTTGTAGCTGTGGACACCAGAAGTGTGGGTCTTGGTGCAATACTCATGCAAAAGGATAACGAAAAGGAATGGATTGTATCATATGCATCACACACTCTGAAATCATCAGAAAGGAATTATGATTTAATCGACAAAGAATTGTTGGCACATACATGGGCTGTTGAACATTTCAGACAATTCTTGTCAGGAACAAAATTTATAATCAAAACTGACTGCAAACCTTTAATTAACATGTTATCAGTGTGTGGTGGAAGAACATTGAAAGCACATCTTGCTCATATAGCTGCTAAATTGCAGGAATACCAATGCATTGTACAGTATGTTCCTGGTGGAGTTAATATCCATGCAGATTGCATGTAAGGTTTTCCTTTGGAGTGTGCAAGAGAACTTGATGATGAAATTGATTGTGATGTGGCGTATATAGTTGAGGATTTGAAGGAAGCATGTGTAGCTTGTGAAACTTAGAGTGCAATTTCAGAAGATATGTGGAGAGAAGCTTTACAAAATTATGGGGTGTTGAAATTGGTGAGTGAGTACAGAGTTAAAGGTTGGCCAGAGCAGAGGAGACTGAGTGGGGTTTTAGCCTTATTTGACAAAGTTAATGATGAAGTAATGTTCAGTGAGGGCATTATTTTGAGAGGTGACAAAGTAGTTCCTCCACAAAATTTTACTCTGGCTCATGAAGGACATCCAGGGATGTCATCTACTAAAAGGAGAATTTGAGAATTATTTTGGTGGCCAAAAATGGATGACATGATAAATAAATGGGTAAGAGAGTGTACTCCTTGTGCAAGCAGTGATAAGACTGCTAAAGCATGTGTGGTAGAGAATGAATGCATTATATTACCTGCAGGCCCTCAGAGAAAGCTTGGAATTGATATTGTGAGTCCATTTGTTGTGCTTCCAACAAATCAGCCTTTGCACTCATGTTAATTGACTAATTTTGTAAATGGCCAGAAGTAAAAATGGTAGAGAGAGTGGATTCGAATGGGTGATTAAATGTTTGGATGAAGTTTTTTTAAATAGAAGGTTTACCTGATGAAATTGTGTCAGATAATGACTCCCAATTTGCTAGTAGAGAATTTGAAATGTTTTTATCTAGATGTGGGATTATCTAAAAAGGGGTACCAATTATCACCCTCAAGCCAATTTGAGCGTGGGGAACTATGTAAGAATAAAGGTTCTGAGTTTAGTTGGGAAAGGACTTCCCAAGTGGTCTGAATTTGTGAAAGTGGTAGAAGTTTTCAGTAAAGCGATGCATGTGGACAATGGTAAGATATGGAATTTGAGAAGAATATCAATATAAAGGAAACCTGGACAAGGAAGGAGTATGCTTGCATAATGAATGTGACACAAACATTTATTTTGATTTGGAGAACCATGTTTCTAATGGTCCTCCTAGTGAAAGCAATGTCTCTTGCTTGAACAACGTTGTGAAAGAGGAAAGTGTAAAATGTTGTTCCAAGAATTTGCAAAGGAAATCTGACCAAGCTCATCGTAGAAGCCAATGTAACTCAAAGTTTCCTGATAAGTATAACGAATATGTAATGGATTTATGTACCATTTATACAACATATAGGCCATTTGTATATTATTGTTTTGTTGTATTGATCCGTTATACAATGACGTGGATGAGAAAAGTGGACTATGTTTTTCCAAGGATTTGCAAAAGGATATCTTGGCCAAATTCATTGTAGAAGCCAATGTAGTAGAGGCTATGCACCTTGAGCTCTGAGGCACTTTTGACTAGAGGTCGCTGTGCACAGCCAAAGGCAAGATGCAGCTATCTAGGTGGCATGGAGGCTGTCCAGTGACTTTACAAAAGGCCCGCTTTGCATGGCCGAAGGCTACATGCCCAGCTAGGCTAGAATGTGTTCCTAGTGCTCAGTGAGCATGACCGAAGGCCGTGTGCAGTGGTCTTAAAGGCCCTGGGCTAATGCAAAGTCTAGCTGTAGTTATTAAGCCAACATTAAAACAGGTTATGAAATGCCATGACTGAATGCATCTGGCATAGTGCATATTCAACAAAAGGATGCTGAACATTCAACCTCAAGATTGCGTGCCTACCATTTGTGCTGCTTCCCGCCAAAGACACGGTCTTGTGTCTGATGACAGCTCTCCTCTAGTGCTTGCAAGGGGAAGGGTATTAGGATTATACAGATAGAAACTTTGTTATTTCCTAACCTCTCAAGTAATTATTTCAATGAAGGGGGGGCTTCAGTTGTTCAGAATTGCAGTGTTAGGTTATACATCATTTTATTGTTACCTCCAAATCACAATATTAAAAACTAGAGGGTTGTTGGAAACATTATATGGCAATTAATTCAGCTGACATGTTTCTTCACTACAAAAAACCCATGTAGGTATAGCCCAATCTTCAGAAATTTGACCCCCTAACTCCTTTTCCTAGTCCCTACTCCGTAGGTGCTGTGTGCTATTCAAAAGGGGGAAAAATAAAATACACCTGCCTGAATACGTTTCCTGTAAAATATACATATAGACTCAAAAATTAGTTCCAAGCGAATCTGTCAAAAGAAATAGGTGTACCCCTCTGGCCAGTGTGCTGAGCATGACAAACATCTTTCTTTTTTCCATAGTTCAATTTGTGAAGAAATTAGCTTTCATTTTCAAATGTTTTTGAAGAAAGTCAAAAGTTGTTATACCCTTTTCACAAGCAACAAAGCACATCTGGATCGTACTTTCACCAAAACATGGTCACCCCACAAATGTGGCACAGAAAACTATGCAGTGGAATTATCCCTAATCTTTAGAATGTATGAGTAGTGTTGTGGGAGAGTGAGTGCAACAAAGCACATCTGGATCGTACTTTCACCAAAACATGGTCACCCCACAAATGAGGCACAGAAAACTATGCAGTGGAATTATCCCTAATCTTTAGAATGTATGAGTAGTGTTGTGGGAGAGTGAGTGCACACATACTCACTACCTCGGACTGAGGGATTGGCCAACTGATTGTAATGGGTTGGCCTATCAGTATTTGGAAGAGAGGCAATTAGACATAAACATTATGCATCTGAAAAACTGTTCAAAAAGGTGGATGTGCTGAAATCACTGGCAAAACAACACAGTGAAGAAATGTGACAGCAGGTGGCCTTTCAAGACAGTGTCAAATCAGTAATTTTCCACCTTGAAAGTAAAAGAGAGACTTGAGACAACATATCACATCAAGGGCCAGATGCACTAAGAAACTGGTCACAAAACCTGGTTGCAAATTACTCACTGACTTCTTGTAAATAGTTACTTATTTTGGAACATGACCTATGTACTAATATTTCACATAATAAAGCAGGGGCGCCTCCTCTGCAATGGCAAAGGAGCATCACCTCACTGGATCAGAGCCAGCAGCTGAAAAATAAAATGATATTTCATTATTGGAGAGGACTGGAATGATGTAGGTAGGCGTAATACAACAGGACCAAGAGGAACAAAGAAACTAAACTAATAATTCAGGAAATGGAAAAAAATAATAAGCAATGTCCAAAGCACAGAAAATAGGTGCAAGCCTTTCGAGCAAAGCAGCAATACAAAAGCAGTTGTGAGAACCCCTAGCACTAAGTAGGGGAAGCTCAGGGGAAAAGAGCAGGTGCAGGAAGAAAGCCAGGTATGTATAACTGACCAGGCACAGGGAATCAGGGATCCACTAATGAAGGAAAGACTGCATAGGGCCTTGAAAAGGAAGAGCCAGAATACAAAAAAAGGTAAACATGGAAACTAAGAATGGATTGTGGCTCAGAACTAAGAAATAGATTTGTCTTCATCTGCTGGTACAACTATCCAGGAACCATGATGGTGAACAGAGCTCCCCTTTCCGGGATGTGATCTAGGCATGGTTTGATGACAGAAGGAACTACATGAGCCATAAAGCAACAGGATGGTGGTGTGAAACCAGGACAGGAGTGTGATATGGAGAAAGGTGCACAAGATGATTGAGAGTGTTGCTGGAGGGTGTTTTTGTATACCACATACAAAAGGATGACCAAGTAAGAGACTGGATCGGCCACCTTCAGTCATTAGGTTTTAGGCAATGTCAGTCCTACTTTGTATCAACTCATAATATAGATAGTCAATGTTCGGCTTATTAGGCAGTGTGAGTGACAGCATTCTGTCTGCTTACTGAATGTTTTCATATCTAGAATCTACCCCAAGGAATAAGGCCACAAACTTGTCAGGGTAAAACACAATTTCAATACCTTAAACCAGGGCTCATTCCGCTCGTAGATATGGCAAAAAGAAGACAAGCATAGCATGCAAAAGTAAAGTATATTGCAGAAATAAAACAGTTTAAAGTCAAAACATAACACCATAAAAATTCTACAGGTAATAAAGAAGAATAGAGAAAAGATTAGTGAGTAAAATGTCACCAAAATGACAAAAATCGAATAATGGGACCGGGAGCTATGTTTTTTTAAAATTTTTTATTAAGGCAAAGAGAACCAACAAAAAGTAAAACAACAATCAAGCTTTCCTGTTTGTAGTTGGCCTGGACGCAGTGCAATTTGAGGTTGACTGCAATGGAGCTCAGGTCAGATACCCCAAGTAGATTTCTCACAGTCAAACACTTTACCTTCTGACTTAGTATGTTAAAGGGAAGTCTAGAGAAGTCTTTTCAAATTCAGATGCTTGTTGGATGCAGACCAGCAAAGACTGTTGATTTTGGTGGGAAAAACTCTGAGTTCTAAAGTCTTTTTATGGAGCTCAAAATTTTCCAGTGAGGCAAGCAGAGAACTGTATTCAACAGATTCCTCTTCAATTTGGCCACTGTTGCTTCAAGGTCTCTCTGAAATTTTAATTTTGGAAATTCGATAATGACAACTTTTTTTGAGTTTCTGGAATAGCTTCTCTTGGTCTATTTTAAGACTCTCAGGAACTCAGAATCAGCATTTAGAGACTAGGACTCACTCTGGCAGAGGCTATTGGCAAGGCCCAGTCCAGGTCCAGTTGCAGATGGGCACTTAAGGAAAAAGGAATCTTTTAGTTTAATGTGTTCCCATAGCCACACAGGAATTCACCAAACTGGCCCTTGGAGTCCACTTCTCAGTTCTGTGTAGAAGTGGGAACAGGTCCAGCCCTTCAGGTCTCCACACAGGTCTATGTTATGTCCAGTCCTCGTCTATTTTAGGTGATGGTGTGTTTTGATGACCTGTGGATGAGGTGTCACCTTTGAAATTTTTACTAGCCATTGTGTGTGGTGACTCCTCAACACACACTAATTAATGAGTAAAAATTCCCAGGGCAACCCTTCCCACTTTTTCAGCATACTATTTGTGTTGGATGTAGCCCTCTCTGCAGGCTTAACCCCAAACTGTTTGCCTTCACCCTTCTGTTTTCTACATTTGTTTTTGTTGGCTTGTAGGACTGTACACATTTTAACACTGCCAAAGTGCTTGTGATCACTCCTTTAAGCATGGCAAAATTGGCTTATACCAATTACATTTAATTGTATCTGTAAGTCCTTAATAAAGTAGTCCAACATGTACCCAGGGCCTCTAAATTAATGCTACCCACTTAGGCCACATTTAAAAAATGTCCCAAGCCCTCAACTGCAGCCTTTGTGTGCTGTTTCAACTGCCATTTTGACCTGCCAATATTAACCTTTTGCCTAAACCTTTCTTTTTAATACATATGCCACCGCTATGACAGGCCTTACATAGCACAGAGGGCAGGGTGCATTGTATTCACTAAGTTGGACATGTATTTTTACCTTGTTTTTCACAACTGCAGGGCCTACCTCTCCCAAAGGCTAACAGTGGGTTGCCTTAGTACATTTAAGTGTGATAACATTCAATTGGGATCAAGTAGGGACGTCAAAATTGGTTTTTAAAAATTGTAACTTAAAATACTCTTTAATGGTAAAGTCGGAAGTTAAGTCAATGTTCTGAAAATTCCACTTTTAGAAAGTTGGCATTTTCATTTCCTAACCATTTGATACCTGCAGTCTGTATCCTGGGTCACATAATTAGGCGTGGCTGGCAGTTGGTCTTTGTGTATGTTTCCCAGACAGTGAGATGAAGGGGGAGTAGATGTTGGGAGGATAGGCCACCTCTGACTTGATGAGGGTAAGAGCTGTCACCTACCACACTTGCACATCTCAAAGGCTCAGCTCAACACATTCACAAAGTGTTTCACACCAGTCTATTGTGCCCTCAGACAAGCCGAGGCCAGGGCAGGGAGGCGGGAAAATTCTAATCACCTCTGGGGCAGAAACCTCCAGAACCTTCCCCTACTTCAATACTTCAAAGCTAGCCCCAAGAAAAATACATCATCATTGCATAAAAGATTCCAATGTGGTACCTATAAAACAACATGATGGCATATCATAAAAAAACAATCTCACTAGTGCAAACAGGTATATGAACAGTTATAACATTATTGTATGTACAAAGTGTGATAGTTACATGAAAGGGGCAAAATATACTGTAATTAATCGAAAAACATTATGAATGCACTGACAGTTCCTCATTACAGTTCACGTCAAAAAGGATGATGTTACCGTCAATAATAAAATAGGATTGAGTTCATTGTAATTTTAATGGTCTATCACCACATGTGATGTGCTTCAGTACCTGTTCTAAAATACTGCAGCCTTATTCAGTCACTGTCTGATGATCCTGCAGTATTTGGTAGTGCTGTACTGAGAGTTGTGATGATTTTTGGCTCTAGTGTGCTCCAGGATTCTCTTTCTTTACAGCAAAGATAGTATTGCCAATATACAGTTTCGGAAAAAGGGCAAATCATACCGTAATTATGTATTCCGTCTGTCAAGTAATGTACTCCTTGATACGGTATTTGCAACCATTGTTGTGATCTGGATATTCAGTCATTGCTACTCTCAACCTCGTTTATACTTTGTCTTTTTGTGGATAAGTCACGATGAACATGAGAAAAACTTGACACTGTTTGGACCGCCGCGCAACAACTGATCAATGCATGTTTTAGGTAAGGGCGGCATATCGCCTTTTACGAGCGCGGCAAGCTATAGCATTTTTTAAATTTATCCTTGAGGGCGCCGCTCCTTGTATTTCGAGTGGCAAGTACTGGGAGACATACACCTTATGTCAGTCCCTTCAAATAAATAATTACTGGCATACATGCATGAAATATTTGTTTTTGAACCCTTTTCCTTTTCTTTTCAATTCTACCTGTTACATTGGAAGATATTGTTTGGACCGCCGCGCAACAATTTATCGACGCATTTTTTAGGTAAGGGCGGGATATCACCTATTACGAGCAGGGCAAGCCTTAGCATTTTGACTTTATTCTTGAGGGCGCCTCTCTTTTTCTTCACGTTATATTTAGAGTGGCAAGAACTGGGAGACATACACCTTATGTCAGTCCCTTTAAAGGAAGAATTACTGACATACATGCATGTAATATTTGTTTTTGAACTCTCTTCCGTTTCTTTTCAATTTAATCTGTTAGATGGGAAGATATTGTAACATTCCCAGTATTTTGTCTCTTTTTAATATGATTAGTGGTTACTGTTATTACCATAAAAATAGACATTTATCCCTTCGGTTTTTCTATTAGGCTTACCATATGCCCTTGTGCACTTGCATATTGTAAATAACTTTCGCATCAACTGGAACACTACTGTGGTATGTTTTTCGATCCGACAATAATTCTTCTTAACTTATATTACTTTGTGATCACTTATGTGAGCTTTGACTTCTGGTAGGGGGATTCTCTGTTTGAATCTTCAATACTTTATGTGCACTTGTTATCTACGAGGAACCTGTTCCATCACGATCTTTGCACACTTTTTTCCTTATTTACCATTCACTTCACATTGTACTTCTTGGATTTTTCTTTGGATTCTTCGTATTGATCTTTTCTCCTTGCCGGTTATTTTGATCATGTACTGATTAATTTATTATTCACACTTTTTCGCACTGTATTATTGATGTACCATTATAAAACAATTCTGTTCTGTCACAAATATGTAAAGTAGCACTTTGTATGTTAATATGGTGTGGTTTTGGTGACATATTTATGTTACTATAAAATCCCCCCTTTTTTATGGTTATATGTTACTTTGCAGCCCTGAAGAAGCCCATCTGTACAGGGCGAAATGTGTTGGCTGCTTTTTTCTTATGAACTTCATGTCGTAACAAGTTCTTTACGACAATAAAAGTCTTCGGAAAGAAACGGAGAGAAGTCTTGCACCATTATTAACTTAACAGCATTGGACTCTTTCTGCTTACTGTGTGTTACTGGATGTTTTGGAGTGGTGCACCCCCTAAATGTTTTGAATTGTTGGGGCCTCGCTTGCCCCTTAGGCTCTTCTTTGTGGCAGGGACCTTGGTGGAGTTGCACACCACAAATTCTAAACAGTTACAATAATTAAAATATATTGTGTTTCACTCGGTACTTATAGGGATTGATGCGTGTTCTTTGGGCCTGCTGCATCCTGTCTTTTTAACTCTATGAGGAAAAATGTGGTTGTAATTTGCAGTTTTTCTCATATTCACTGTCACTCCACACGTGTGGTTAATATGCAGGTTTTTACTCCAAATAAATGGGATTTTTTGTAGAGAAGCATGAGGTTAATTTGTGGAGAAATGACGGACGATGCCTCCTCACATTAACCTCTTCGCGTTGAGTACACGGGTCAGGATAGGGCCCCAGATTTCCCCCACAGCCTTGAAGGCATCAACCAGGACATGATTTGGCCCAGGTGCTTTACCTCCTGCCCTGCCATCTAAAGCAAGAAGGACCTCCTCCAAGGTCACCTCCAGGGGTCTGCTGCAAGTTAGAAAGACAATCAATCCTTTAATCACCCACCAGGGAGCCAAACATATCTGAATAATATTTAACCCATACATGAGGAAGCACGTGCGAGGTAAGTTCAGGTGCTAAATCATCTTTTATAAAGGGGACATTGACAGTGTTTCAAAACAGAGTGGCACCATTGGTCTCAGCTGCCTGGTCCAAACTAGACCAAGCCTCTTCCCTAAGTACCTTCTTTCTGTTTGCTAGTGCCAGATTGTAATCCTTCCTAAATGGCTTAATGGCAGTGTGGTCCCTGGGTGAGCTATGCAATGCAATGCAACCGGCAGCAGTTTAGAAGCTTGAGAACATGAGTGATCAAGCCAATCACAGTTCATTGAGCACCATGAACTGGATCTGCAGGGCAGAAGGGCAATAAGTGACCCTGCGATTACTTCAAATGCATCAACCTGCTTCTTGTTATCTACCTTATCACCCAGGCAGTGTCTAAACTCTGCTGCATTAGTAATTAACAACCTTTGCAGCACCACCAAAAGATCAACCCCAGTCCCCTTAATCCGCATACCATTGAGCCTAGTGGTGTCTATGATGAGAATATTTGTGCTTACCCCCAGCCTCTCAGTGAGTAATAAGAGAGATACAACCAAAGGGCTATGATCTGGGAGAGAGACTAAAATATGTAATAAAGTAGATCCTCTACTAATAAAAGAAGGGATAAGGGTGCTGTTTACTTAAATATTGGTCTCCAATAATAATAGTAGATCATACTTGAAAAATAGTTAAGAAAGTGCCCATAGGTATTTAGAAAATGTGGGGCTCCCTCACCTGCTAGATTGGTAGGGCCGCACACCAATTTTGCTGCAAGAGTAAATGTCTGTATATTAAAATCTCCAGTCCATAACATAAAACTATTTGGGGACTGGCTTGTAGGAATGTATCTAAGTTCACCACAAAGACAGTAATGACTGTACTGAGGGTGGAGTTGCAAATATTATTGTAAAAGTTAATTAAGATCAAGTCAGGCCAGTGAAAGACAGCCGCACAAGCTGACAATAGGGTGAGGAGGTAAAAGACCCCCTAATAACTCTGGGCAGCATATTTGAGATTAAAATTTGGAGACCACCCTTTGGGCATCCTGAAAGTGAAGGTATGGCAGGTGAGAAGATGGAAGAAAACCCTTCCACATGGAAGGGATCTACGTCCGAGGTTTCCTGAAACCAGATCATGTGATATAAACCCAGAAAATAAATATATTCCATGAAACAAATAAACATTTTCCTTCATACCCCCTGAAGATGGTGGCGGGGCTTGTAGGAGGCTGGCCTGGCTTGTAGTGGGTACCAAGGGGTACTTACACTCTGTACCAGGTCCAGTTATCCCTTATTAGTGTAGAAGAGGTGTTTCTAGCAGCTTAGGCTGATATAAGGTAGCTATAGCGGAGCAGCTTAGGCTGAACTAGGAGACATGCAAAGCTCCTACTATACCACTGGTGTCATATGCACAATATCATAAGAAAACACAATACACAGATATACTAAAAATAAAGGTACTTTATTTTTATGACAATATGCCAAAAGTATCTAAGTGAGTACCCTCAGTATGAGGATGCCAAATATACACAAGATATATGTACACAATACCAAAAATATGCAGTAATAGCAAAAGGAAGTAATGCAAGCAATGTAAAGTTACAGTAGATTGCAATAGGAGCACATAGGTATAGGGGCAACACAAACCATATACTCCAAAAGTGGAATGCGAACCACAAATGGACCCCAAACCTATGTGAGCTTGTAGAGGGTCGCTGGGGCTGTAAGAAAACAGGGAGGGTTAGAAAAATAGCCCAGCCCAAGACCCTGAAAAGTAGGTGTAAAGGGCACCTATATTCCCCAGAGAGCACAGAAGTCGTGATAGGGGAATTCTGCAAGGAAGACCAACACCAGCAATGCAACCAAAGTGGATTTCTGGATGAGAGTACCTGTGGAACAAGGGGACCAAGTCCAAGAGTCGTGACAAAGTCGAGGTTGGGCAGATGCCCAAGAAATGCCAGCTGAGGGTGCAAAGAAGCTGCCACTGGATGGTAGAAGCTGTGGATTCTGCAAGAACGAAGAGGGCTAGAAACTTCCCCTTTAGAGGATGGATGTCCCACGTCGTGAAAAAGCTTGCAGAGGTGGTCCCACGCAGAAAGACTGCAAACAAGCCTTGCTAGCTGCAAGGGTTGTGGTTAGGGTTTTTGGATGCTGCTGTGGCCCAGGAGGGACCAGGATGTCACCACTTGAATGAGGAGACAGAAGGGGCGCCCAGCAAGTCAGGGAGCCCTCACAGAAGCAGGCAGCACCCGCAGAAGTACCGGAACAGGCACTTGGAAGAGGAATGAACCAGAGCTCACCCAAAGACACAAAAGGGAGTCCCACGACGCCGGAGGACAACTCAGGAGGTTGTGCACGGCAGGTTGGAGTGTCGGGGACCCAGGCTTGGCTGTGCACAAAGGAAATCCTGGAAGAGTGCACAGGAGCCGGAGAAGCTGCAAATCACGCGTTACCCAGCAATGCAGTCTAGCGTGGGGAAGCAAGGACTTAGCTCCACCAAACTTGGACTGAAGAGTCACTGGACTGTGAGAGTCACTTGGACAGAGTTGCTGAGTTCCAGGGAACACGCTCGTCGTGCTGAGAGGGGACCCAGAGGACTGGTGATGCAGTCTTTTGTTGCCTGCGGTTGCAGAGGGAAGATTCCGTTGTCTCACTGGAGATATCTTCAGAGCTCCTGGTGCAGAAAGGAGGCAGGCTACCCCAGAGCATGCAGGCTACCCCAGAGCATGCACCACCAGGAAACAGGCGAGAAAGCGGCAGGATCAGCGATACAAGGTTGCAATAGTCATCTTTGCTACTTTGTTGCGGTTTTGCAGGCGTCCTGAGCAGTCAGTGGTCGATCCTTTGGCAGAAGGTGAAGAGAGAGATGCAGAGGAACTCTGATGAGCTCTTGCATTCGTTATCTAAAGAATTCCCCAAAGCAGAGACCCTAAATAGCCAGAAAAGGAGGTTTGGCTACCTAGGAAGGGGGATAGGCTAGCAACACAGGCAAGAGCCTATCAGAAGGAGTCTCTGACGTCACCTGCTGGCCCTGGCCACTCAGAGCAGTCCAGGGTGCCAGCAGCACCTCTGTTTCCAAGATGGTAGAGGTCTGGAGCACACTGGAGGAGCTCTGGGCACCTCCCCTGGGTGTTGCAGGTCAGTGGAGTGGTCACTCCCCTTTCCTTTGTCCAGTTTCGCACCAGAGCAGGGCTGGAGGATCTCTGCACCGGTGTAGACTGGCTTATGCAGAGATGGGCACCATCTGTGCCCATCAAAGCATTTCCAGAGGCTGGGGGAGGCTACTCCTCCCCAGCCCTGACACCTTTTTCCAAAGGGAGAGGGTGTAACACCCTCTCTCTGAGGAAGTCCTTAGTTCTGCCTTCCTGGGCCAGGCCTCGCTGGACCCCAGGAGGGCAGAAACCTGTCTGAGGGGTTGGCAGCAGCAGCAGCTGCAGTGAAACCCCGGGAAAGGTAGTTTGGCAGTACCCGGGTCTGTGTTCGGGGGATCATGGAATTGTCTCCCCAATGCCAGAATGGCATTGGGGTGACAATTCCATGATCTTAGACATGTTACATGGCCATGTTCAGAGTTATCATTGTGACGCTATACATAGGTAGTGACCTATGTATAGTGCACGTGTGTCATGGTGTCCCCGCACTCACAAAGTCTGGGGAATTTGCCCTGAACGATGTGGGGGCACCTTGGCTAGTGCCAGGGTGCCCACACACTAAGTAACTTAGCACCCAACCTTCACCAGGTGAAGGTTAGACATATAGGTGACTTATAAGTTACTTAAGTGCAGTAGTAAATGGCTGTGAAATAACGTGGACGTTATTTCACTCAGGCTGCAGTGGCAGGCCTCTGTAAGAATTGTCAGAGCTCCCTATGGGTGGCAAAAGAAATGCTGCAGCCCATAGGGATCTCCTGAAACCCCAATACCCTGGGTACGTCAGTACCATATACTAGGGAATTATAAGGGTGTTCCAGTATGCCAATGTGAATTGGTGAAATTGGTCACTAGCCTGTTAGTGACAATTTAGAAAGCAGAGAGAGCATAACCACTGAGGTTCTGATTAGCAGAGCCTCAGTGAGACAGTTAGTCATCACACAGGGAACACATACAGGGCACACTTGTGAGCACTGGGGCCCTGGCTGGCAGGGTCCCAGTGACACATACACTAAAACAACATATATACAGTGAAATATGGGGGTAACATGCCAGGCAAGATGGTACTTTCCTACAGGGCTAAAACAGTACAACTGAAGGCTCTTGATAAGTTTATTTGCACCCCCTCCCTTCCTGAGCTGCTAGTGCTGCCTAGTTGCTGAGGGATACCTCCTGATAAAGTACCAAATGGATATACATTGCCTGGAAAGATGGTCAGGTCATTTATTCTACACTGGTCTGATAGGGTGAGGCATGAGTTCCTTTCCAGTCCTGGAGCCAGGACCCGGGAGACATCCTTTGCTAGTCTGATGCGACATTCTCAACCTTATCAGCAAAAAGTAACAGATTTTTGTGTGGGAGGCTATTACAGTGTACAGAGTCATGTGCAGGTACATTGCAGTTGGTTAAAATGCCATCCTGGCCAAGTAGTGAGCATCATTTTGTTGATTGAGTTATCTGGGTTAATGCACCATTATCCATGCTATGTGTTGATTTAATATGGTCTAAATGTCCTTCAATCACCCCCAACCAAGCATAAATGGTGTAAAGCAAGCTTTCAAACTGGACAACAAATTCTCTTGAAGCAACTCCATGCCTGCAGTTGAAAGTATAATGGTGATATCTTTATCATGCATTCATGCACTGGTTTGGGTGGCAGGGTGAATCTTTTTCATCACTTGTCATCTGTTCATTTTAGCCTGAGAAGCACTATTACATGGCAAAGGTAAAAATGTGCTAGTATTGTGTCCTCCATCCCCTGAGGGGGGAGGCCTTACTCCTGATGCCTCCGGAGCTGTCAACTGGCCATAAACCACTACTGAAACAGTGTCAATAGTGGGTTGTGTTGATGCCTCTAAGCTTTGTAGTACCTCTGGGGCTGCAGACATAGAGGCCGATAGATGGCACCCAGCCTGTTTAATCTCTTTATTTAAAGCCTCTACAGCACATTTCCTATATTTATTCAGATATGCAGGATTTGTGTCAATTTTGGCAGGAATGAAGGCTTTACATTAGGTCATGATGCAGAACCAAAAAAGAAAAGGAACTCAAAATAGGTTTGAGGTTAAAAACACCTTTGGAGGTGCAGCAACTCTAGGGGGCTGGCCTGGCTTGTAGTGGGCACCAATGGTACTTACACCTTATGCCAGGTCCAGTTATCCCTTATTAGTAGAGTGTAGTATGTTCTAGCAGCTTAAGCTGATAGAGGTAGCTATAGTAGAGCAGCCAAGGCTGAACTAGGAGACATACAAAGCTCATGCAATACCACTTAAATCATATAGGTACTATATCATAAGAAAGACAATACTCTTAGTTACTAAAAATAAAGGTACTTTATTTTAGTGACAATGTGCCAAAAATATATCAGAGGATATACTCCCTTAGGAGGTAAGTAACATACACAAAATATACACAACTAACCAAATCAGGTAAGTGAAACAGTCAGAAAGTAGTGCAAACACTGTAAAATACAATAGGATGCAATAGGCCTAGGAGTAACACAAGCCATACACTAAGAAAGTGGAATGTGAACCACATATGGACCCCTAGGCAAGTGTAGTGTGTAGAGGGCTGCTGGGAGTGTAAGAAAACACTAGGGGTGTAAAGGAGACCCCACCCCAAGACCCTGGAAAGTAGGAGTAAAGTACTACTATTTCCCCAAAAACACACTAAAGTCGTGGCAAGGGATTTTGCAAGGATCACAACAGATTGCAAAGCACTCAAGATGGATTCCTGGACCTAAAGATCTGCAAAGGAAGAGGACCAAGTCCAAGAGTCGCTAAAGTGTCCAGGGTGGGGCAGGAGCCCACTGAACCCTGCATGAAGGTGCAAAATGGCTGCCTCCGGTTGGAAGAAGCTGCAGGATTTGTAACAACAAAAGGAGGTAGGAAGTTCTTCTTCATGCAGAAAATGTCCCACTGCATGCTGGAGGATGCAGGGTTGTTTCCTTGGCAAAATACAGTGAACAAGCCTTGCTAGCTGCAAGAGTCACGGTTAGAGAAAAAGGGTGCTGCCCGGGCCCAGGAAGGACCAAGATATCGCCACTCTGGAGAGGAGACAGAGGGGGCCCTTAGCAATATAGAGAGCCCATTGACAAGAAGGAAGCACCTGCAGACATCCTTGAACATGGGTTAAAGAAGTCTGAACATGGCGGCTATCTCAACACTGCAAAGAGAGGTCCCATGACACCGGGGATCAACTCATGGATCTGAGCATCGCAGGACAGAGTGCTGGGGACCTAGGCTCAGCTGTGCATGTAGGATTTCTTTGAAATGTGCACAGAAGCCCTTGTAGCTGCAGATCAAATGGTGCACAGATTTACTGTCTGGGGAAGGGAGGCAATGACTTACCTCCTCCAAATTTGGACAGTTGGACCACTGGACAGTCTGGGTCACTTGGGTCTACCACCTGTTTTCCAGGGGCCACGCTCGTCAGGATGAGAGGGGACCCAGAGTGCCGGTGAGGCTGAAGTTTGGTGCCTGCTGGAGCAGGGGGAAGATTCCGTCAACCCACAGGAGATTTCTTCATGGCTTCCAGTGCAGGGTGAAGGCAGGCATCCCCCAGAGTATGCACCACCAGGAAACAGTCAAGAAAGCTGGCAGGACTAGGTGCTACAATGTCGCTGGTAGTCTTCTGGCTACTTTGTTGCAATTTTGCAGGCGTCCTGGAGCAGTCAGTGGTCGATCCTTGGCAGAAGTCAAAGAGAGAAGTGCAGAGGAACCCTGATGAATTCTTTCAAGTCGTAATCTGAGGAAAAGCCCACTGGAGAGATCCTAAATAGCCCTCAGAAGAGGATTGGCCACCTAGTCAGGTATGCACCTATCATGAGGGGTCTCTGATGTCACCTGCTGGCACTGGCCACTCAGTGGCCTCCAGATTGCCCCCACATCTCTGAAAACAAGATGGCAGAGGTCCGAGGAGCTCTGGGCACCACCCCTGGGGTGGTGATGGACAGGGGAGTAGTCACTCCCCTTTCCTTTGTCCAGTTTTGCACCAGAGCAGGGGCTGGGCGTTCCCCAAACCGGTGTAGACTGGCTTATGCAAGGAGGGCACCATCTGTGCCCTTCAAAGCATTTCCAGAGGCTGGAGGGGGCTACCCCTCCCCAGCCTTTAACACCTATTTCCAAAAAGAGAGGGTGTAACACCCTGCTCTCAGAGGAAATGCTTTGTTCTGCCTTCCTGGGACTGGGCTGCCCAGACCCCAGGAGGGTAGAACCCTGTCTGTGGGGTGGGAGCAACTGTAGCTGCAGAGAAAACCCCAGAGAGCTGGTTTGGCAGTACTGGGGGCCCATAGTGGAGCCCCCAGGATGTATGGAGTTGGCTCCCCAAAACCAGATTTGGAATGGGGGGACAATTCCATGATCTTAGACATGTTACATGACCATATTTGGAGTTACCATTGTGAAGCTAGGTATAGGTATTGACCTATATGTAGTGCAGGCGTATAATGGTGTCCCTGCACTCACAAAGTCTGGGGAAATGGCCATAAACTATGTGCGGGCACCTTTGCTAGTGCAAGGGTGCCCTCACACTTAGTACCTTTGTGCCTAACCTTCAGGGAGTGAAGGTTAGACATATAGGTGACTCATAAATTACTGAAGTGCAGTGAAAATAGCTGTGAAATAACGTGTGCGTTATTTCATGCAGGCTGCAATAGCAGTCCTGTGTAAGGGTTTGTCTGAGCTCCCTATGGGTGGCAAAAGAAATGGTGCAGCCCAGATGGATCTCCTGGCACACCAATGCCCTATGTACCTAGGTACCATATACTAGGGACTTATAAGGGGGGTCCAGAAAGCCAATTGAACTTGGTAAATGTAGTCACTAGCTTATAGTGACAAAGTTAAAGGCAGAGAGAGAATGAGCACTGAGGTTCTGATTAGCAGAGCCTCAGTAACAAAGTTAAGCACTACACAGGCAAACACATTTAGGCCACAAACTCTGAGCATTGGGGTCCTGGCTAGCAGGATCCCACTGAGACTGGCAAAAACACACTGACATACATGTAAAAGTGGGGGTAACATGCCAAGAAAGATGGTACTTTCCTTCAGCAACTCAAGGCAATAATTCAATTGTTATCACAACAACCAGCTACTCTTAGCTGTGAGTTCATGTCTGCCTCAGGTGATCCAAATAATTACCAGAATAAAATTCTGCTACCAAAACCTAATTAAAACAGAATGGAGGGTAAAAAAAGACTCAACCCAGCCTCTTCCGGGTGATGACGGTCAAAGACAAGCCCTCTCTTGGCCTGTTCTTCACCGATCTTTAGTATCTTTTAAATATGCAGGTAGTCTTCACAAAAGGGTAGAGAAAAAGGTCTATATACATCAAAGTATTTTCAAATAGACTGCCACTTGATAACATTATGGGCCTCCCTAGGGGATTGTGTGCAACCTTTTGTATATTAGGTATAAGATACAAGGTTGGAGGTACTGGAGTGTAATTTTTCTGGAAGCAATATCTTTCCAATCCACTAATGAATGTAAGAATCTATCCAGAAGATCTATATAATATTGTCCAGGAATTGTTTGATAACACTAAGGCCCTCATTCTGACCCTGGCGGTTTGAAACCGCCGGGGCGGAGGGCAACGGAAGCACCGCCAACAGGCTGGCGGTGCTTCCAGGGCTATTCTGACCGCGGCGGTAAAGCCGCGGTCAGAAAAGGGGAACCGGCGGTTTCCCGCCGGTTTTCCCCTGGCCCAGGGAATCCTCCATGGCAGCGTTGCTTGCAGCGCCGCCTTGGGTATTCCGACCCCCTTCCAGCCAGCCTGTTTCTGTCGGTTTTCACAGCCAGAACCAGGATGGCGGGAACGGGTGTTGTGGGGCCCCCTAACAGGGCCCCACAAAGATTTTCACTGTCTGCTTAGCAGACAGTGAAAATCGCGACGGGTGCCACTGCACCCGTCGCACCCCTGCAACTCCGCTGGCTCCATTCGGAGCCGGCTTCATGGTTGCAGGGGCTTTCCCGCTGGGCCGGCGGGCGCTCTTTTGGAGGGCACCCGTCGGCCCAGCGGGAAAGTTGGAATGGCCGCCGCGGTCTTTTGACCGCGGTGCGGTCATTCGGCGGCGACCGCCGCCCGCCGCGGTCAGAATGACCGCCTAAGTATCACTAAGATGTATTAGTGCTTTAGCTAGATATTATTTTCTTGGCAAGATAACGTTTTCCACCTTATCGGGCAGTTTCATTACAACACTTTGATAATTTTGCAGTGCTATGAGTGCCTCCCTTTGTTTAATTGTCAAATTACAAGACCAGTATTGACATTTTGACTTGACACCCTATAGATCCCTGTTAACCAAATCATAGGAAACATCAATATTGTCTCTCACTGTTTGGGGGACAAACCTGGATGAAATCTGTTTCTCTGGTAATACTGGCAAATGCTAAAGTTTTCAAACAATTGAACACATTCTTTGGATCATAACGGTTCCATTATCTCAGGAGTGTTGTTTGTATTCCATTGAATATCGTATAATGCATTCCAAGTCTCAATGTCCGGGATTGATAGGTTAGATCAAACGACTCCAACGCATCCAAAATGCCTCCGCCCGACTGATCCTCGACATACCCCGCCGAAATCACATCTCCCCTCACCTAAAGGAACTCCACTGGCTCCCGGTAGACAAGAGGATCACCTTTAAACTCCTGACCCACGCTCACAAGGCACTTCACAACACCGGACCCTCCTACCTCAACACCAGACTGAACTTCTACACTCCAACACGTCAACTCCGATCCGCCAACCTCGCCCTCGCCATCGTACCCCGAATCCAGCGTAAGACATCCGGCGGCAGATCCTTCTCCTTCCTCGCCGCCAAGACCTGGAACTCTCTCCCCACATCTCTTCGCCAGACCCAGGACCTCCTCGCATTCAGAAGGCTCCTCAAGACCTGGCTCTTCGACCGCTAAATCAGCAGCGCTTCCCCCCCCCCCCCTCAGCGCCTCGAAACCCTGACGGGTACATAGCGCGCTTTATAAATACTATGATTGATTGATTGATTGATTAGATACATTATTAGGTCCACAGCCCAATATGTTTTTAGACCTTTACAATTTGTGTCATTATAGTTTTCTACCAAATTTAGAAACATCTCTCCAACTTCCGGTGTAGTTCAAAGATGTATCAGGACAAAATAGAGCCTCAGGGAGAGTACCTGAATTTCCTGCTCTGTCAGAGTGCTATCTAAAAGGTTGATGAAAATGTTTTATTCCTGTTCCATTCCATTATTTCCCCTGGCCACATCCCCTTGCTGAAACACACAAAAACTCTGCATGCACCCCATTACATATACCTATCTCATCTGAGAAAGACATTTGACAGGAGAGGGCAGTCCCTCCCCACACTCTACAAGGCACACTCATCATCTAATAGAGAGGTCTGAAAGTAGAGGCCAGTCCATCTGTACACCCAACTACACACACCAAATATCTGAGAGAGAGGTCTAACAGGAGAGGCAAGTCTATCCACACACCCTACTATGCATGTCTGTGATCTGACAGGGAGGTCTGGAAGAAGAGACCTGTCACCCCCTACACCCTACTACGCTCTTCTGCCATCAAAGGGACAGCTTTAGTGAAGAGGTCAATTTATTCATACTTCACTTGGAAAAAGAGGTGAGTGGCACTCTTACTAGTAAAGATGAAATGTAACATCAAAGTTTAAACTTATAACTATGTCAATCAGCAGTAAAGAAACTAAAATCACTAGAGTAGTGAACTCTGGGATGTGATCGACACCGCCCGACTGGACATCGCCATCCTTACCAACTCCTGGACCAACCCCACCTCGGGACCAGACATCGCCATAGCCATCGCCATCGCCATCGCCATTCCCGACGGTTCCAGCATCCTAAGGAGGGACTGGCCCTCCCACCCGGATGGAGGACTCGCCATCTTACACAAGTCTTCACTACGTGTCAAGGCCATCCCAGAAGAACAATGCACGACCATGGAACACCCTAACTTCCTGGTCCACTCCAAACACAAGTCCTCGATCAGCAGCACCCTGGTGTACAGGCCACTGGGCCCCCGCCCAGCTTTCATAGACTACGTTGTAGACATCGCTACCCCCCAGGCGACCTGAATTTCCACCTCGAGGACCACACGGACACAAACACCACCGCTCTACTCGACAACCTCACCACCCTCGGCCTCAGACAGCTAGTCTCCGCACCCACACACATTGCAGGACACACACTGGACCCCATCTTCACCTCAAGCAACTGGATCACCATCGAGACCATCTCCACCCCAGACTGGGCCAACCACCGCTGTA
Source organism: Pleurodeles waltl (assembly GCF_031143425.1). Taxonomy (NCBI): domain Eukaryota; kingdom Metazoa; phylum Chordata; class Amphibia; order Caudata; family Salamandridae; genus Pleurodeles; species Pleurodeles waltl. The sequence goes on along the minus strand of NC_090440.1, from coordinate 322,468,960 downwards.
TACACTTCACAATCACCGCACCAAGCAGCCATACCCGCACCTGCACCTCCAGGAACCCCACAGGAAATGGAACGAAATTACCAATGAGCAACTTACCTCATCGACTGCCAAATCCCACCCTCCTCCCTCCGATGACCCCAACACAGCAGTGTGCAATCTCAATGCATGGATCACCGAATGCACCGAAACTCTAGCCTCTCGCCGGCTGACATCGGCCGAAAGTGTACCTAAGAAAGCCAGCTAGTTCACCACCGAACTCCAAGCATACCTGCAGACGTTTAGAGAAAAAATGGAGGAACAGCCAAACCAGTGAAGTCCTTGCCTCATTCAGAGTCGCAACCGCCGCCTTCCGACAAAAAAATCAAGACACAAGGAAGGATGCACTCTGTGAGCGCATGAACTCCTCCGCACACAACTCTAAGGAAATCTTTTCAGTCTTCAATGAGCTCACAGATCCCCCCTCCGAAGCCACCAGCATCCCCCGTCACAGGACCTCTGCGACAAACTTCGCCACCTTTTTCCACCACAAGATCCAGGACATCTATGACAGCTTCCTCCTGGATCATCCTGACACCGGAGCCTGTGACCGACCCACCGCCCTAGATCCCACCCAGACCATCCACAGCTGGTCCACGCTCACCACAGATGAAACAGTCAACATCATGAACAGCACCCACTCCGGAGCCCCCTCGGACACCTGCCAGCACCACATGTACCTCAGAGCCAGCGCATCCATCGTCCCAAGCTCCAGAACACAATCAACTTCTCCATCAACACGGGCACCTTCCCGGGGAACTGGAAACATGCCGAAATATGCCCTCTCCTGAAGAAACCTTTGGCCGACCCATCAGAACTAAAGAATTTCTGGCCCATCTCACTGCCACCTTACCCTGCCAAAGTGCTGGAGAAAGCAATCAACGTACAACTACGGAATTTCATCAAGGCCAACAACTCCCTGGACAGCTCCTAGTCCAGCTTCCGCAGCAACCACAGCATGGAGACAGCCTCCTGGTAGCCACTAATGGCATCCGATTACTCCTAGACCGCGGCCACACTGCAGAGCTGATACTCCTCGACCTCTCAGCAGCATTCGACACGGTCTCCCACAGCACTCTGAGCACCAGACTCCTTGACATAGGAATCCACAGAAGAGTCCTGGACTGGATCTGCTCCTTCCTCTCCGGGAGGACACAGAGGGTAAGACTCCCATCATACACTTCTAGGCCCACAGAATTTAACTGCAGAGTCCCCAAAGGATCCTCACTGAGTCCCACACTGTTCAACGTATACATGGCCCCTCTTGCTGCCATTGTCAGAGGCCAAGGTATGAACATCGTGTCATATACCAATGACACACAACTCATAATTTCCCTCAGCGAAGACCCGGACACGGCCAAAAGGAACTTCTACTCAGGAATGGAAGTAGTCCCCTGCTGGATGAGAGAAAGCTGCCTCAAACTCAGCTCCAACAAGACTGAGCTCATCATCTTCGGAAAAGCCACCTCAGCTTGGGACGATTCCTGGTTGACCACATCCTTCAGCATCCCTCTGCACCGACTGAGCACACCCGCAACTTAGGAATCATCCTTGTCTCCTCCCTATCCCTGACCCGCCAGATAAACTCTGTTGCCTCCTCCTGCTGGCACACACTCTGCAAACTTCAGAAGATCTTCAGATGAATCCCAATAGACTTTCACAGGACAGTCACCCATGCCTTAGTCACTAGCAAGCTTGACTACAGCAATGCTCTCTACTCTGGCACCTCAACTACAAACATAAAAAAACTACAACTCACCCAGAACACCCCCCCAGACTCATTCTGGACCTCCCTCACTAAGAACACATCTCCCAACACCTGAGGACCCTCCACTGGCTACCAGTCGAGAAGAGAATCACCTTCCAGCTTCTCACCCACCCGTACAAGGCCATACACAATGCAGGACCAGACTACCTGAACCACTGCGTCTCCTTTCACACACCCACCAGACCCCTCCCTCGCATACGCAAAACCACTGCTGGAGGACGATCTTTCACCTACACTGCAGCAAAGAGCTGGAACAACCTTCCCCTGCACTTCGGACAAAGCCCGTTGCTTACCATCTTCAGGAAGAACCTCAAGACGTGGCTCTTCGGATGAGGCTCCTCCCCTCACCCCCAGCGCCTTGAGACCCTCACGGGTAGCCGCAATGCGATCGGGCAGTAGAAATGCCACTAGACACCAGGGAATTTTTTGTTTTGTTATTTCAAATAAGGGGAGCGGCCCATTGGGCAAGGGTTGCTCCTCGGGGGCAATTTATTTCTTGCCATTTCTGCCCCCCCTGGCGGCAGATCAGCCTAAAATTATTAGGCCGATCTGCCCCAGGGGGCAGAAATGCACTAGACTCCAGGGAAAATGTTATTTATTGTTTTTGTTATGTTTCGGGAGCGACTCCTTGGGCAAGGGTTGCTCCAGGGGGGGCAAATTATTATTAGGCCATTTCTGCCCCCCCTGGGGGCAGATCGGCCTTGAGATAAACCACTAGACACCAGGGAATATATATTTTTGTGGGCTATTTGAAGTAAGGGGAGCAGCCCCTTGCGCAAGGGCTGCTCCTCGGGGGGCAAATCATTATTAGGCCATTTCTGCACCCCCTGGGGGCAGATCGGCCTTGCGATCTGCCCCCGGGGGAGCAGAAACCACTAGACACTAGGGAATATTTTTTGTGTGGACTATTTTAAGTAAGGGGAGCGGCCCCTTGGGCCCCCTGGGGGCAGATTGGCCTAAAATTATTGGGCAGAAAACCACTAGATACCAGGGATAAATAAAAATGTGTTTACTTTTCCTTTTTTATGTTTGGGGAGCGACCCCTTAGGCAAGGGTCGCTGCGGGGGGCAAATTATTATTAGGCCATTCTGCCCCCGGGGGCAGATCAGCCTAATATAATTAGGCGGATCTGTCCCCAGAGGGGCAGAAACCACAAGACACCGGGGATTTTTTTTTTTTTTAATACTAACGCATAAGGGGAGTGGCCCCTTTGGCAAGGGGCAAAATATTTTTAGGCCTTTTATGCCCCCCATGGAGGCAGATCGGCCTAATATATGTAGGCGGATCTGCCCCCGGGGGGGCAGAAACCTCTAGACACCAGGGATGTATATATATATTTTTTTACTTTATGTTTTTATGCATGGGGAGCGACCCCTTAGACAAGGGTCGCTCCCCTGGGGGGGAAATTGTATTTAGGCCATTTCTGCCCCACTTGGGGGCAGATCAGCCTATTTTTATTAGGCCAATCTGCCCCCAAAGTGGGCAGAAACCGCTAGACACCATGGATTGGTGTGTGTGTATGTGTGTGTTTTGTTTGGAGGGGGCAGCCCCTAGGGCAAGGGTCTCTCCCCATGGGGGAACATTACTATTTTGGAAGGCCCATCTGCCCCCTTGGTGGCAGAAAGCCCACCAGAGACCAGGGAAGATTTTTTAAAAAAAATAAGAGGTTGGGGGAATGGCCATACCCCCACCCCAAATAAATGGGGCCAAAGTTGTTCTGCCCACCAGTGGGCAGATTGGGCAATTACCCCCGATCCACACCCCGGGGGGACAGAAAGTCTACTAGATGCCAGGGAATAAAAAAAATTTAAGACAATAGTGGGGTGGTGGCTACCAACCAGTATGGGCCTGGTTATGCCCCCACCCAAACTGATGGGGCTAAAGTTTTTCAGCTCTCGCCCGGACAATAAAACATCTTATCCCATGGCAAGTAAGAGGACATTTGATTATTTTTGATTTTTGTTTTACATTTGGGCCATGAGAGCTTGGTAACTCTCAAAATCGTCCCACTTGGAATGGTGAGGGCTGCACTTTTTTTTACTTTGGGACGATGCAATGTAGAAAAATCCACAAGACCTAGACACATCTGAAAACTAATCATCTAGTTGATTCCATGCTTCAAATGCACCCCGTACCATTTCCTTACCCACAATGCCCTGCAAACCTGCAACTTTGCTGGAAAGCACACATTTTTCCCACATTTTTTAGATGGAACCTTCCGAGATCTGCAGTAATCCACAAAATTCCTACCACCCAGCATTGTCTCATCTATACCGATAACATTTCTGCTGCACTTGTCAGCCTAAAAATGTTTTTTTTTCAAACTGCCCTTTTGGACCCACTTTGGTTCCCCCTCAATTTCTACGTGTTTTTGGCTCTTCCCTGTCACAAACACTTGGCCCACCTACACAAGTGAGGTATCATTTTAACCGGGAGACTGAGGGGAACGTTGGGTGGTAGGAAATGTGTCCCGGTGCAGTGATCCCACACAGAAATGTGGGACAAATTTGATTTTTGGGCTAAATTAGTGGGTTGCTGAGGATTCTGGGTAAGAAAATATTGGGAGATCCACGCAAGTCACACCTACCTTGACTCCCTCTGGTGTCTAGTTTTCAGAAATGTCTGGGTTTGGTAGGTTTCCCTAGTTCGCTGCTGAGCCAAGGACCAAAAACACAGGAGCCCCCCTCCCGCAAAAACAGGTAGTTTTCTATTTGATAAATCTGATGTGCCCAGATAGTGTTTTGGGGCACTTCCCGTTGCGAGCACAAGGCCTACCTACACAAGTGTGGTACCATTTATATCGGGAGACTTGGCGGAACGCTGGGTGGAAGGAAATTTGTGGCTCCTCTCAAGTTCCAGAGCTTTCTGTCACCGAAATGTGAGGAAAAAGTGTTTTTTAGCCACATTTTGAGGTTTGCAAAGGATTCTGGGTAACAGAACCTGGTGAGAGCCCGACAAGTCACCCCATCTTGGATTCCCCTAGGTCTCTAGTTTTCAAAAATGCACAGGTTTGGTAGGTTTCCCTAGGTGGCGGCTGAGCTAGAGGCCAATATCCACAGGTAGGCACTTTGCAAAAAACACCTCTGTTTTCTTTGAGAAAATGTGATGTGTCCACTTTGTGTTTTGGGGCATTTCCTGTCGCGGGTACTAGTCCTACCCACACAAGTGAGGCACCATTTTTATTGGGAGACTTGGGGGAACGCTGGGTGGAAGGAAATTTGTGGCTCCTCTCAGATTCCAGAACTTTCTGTCACCGAAATGTGAGGAAAAAGTGTTTTTTTAGCCACATTCTGAGGTTTGCAAAGGATTCTGGGTAACAGAACCAGGTGAGAGCCCGACAAGTCACCCTGTCTTGCATTCCCCTAGGTCTCTAGTTTTTAAAAATGCACAGGTTTGGTTGGTTTCCCAAGGAGGCAGCTGAGCTAGAGGCCAAAATCCACAGATAGGCACTTTGCAAAATACACCTCTGTTTTCTTTGAGAAAATGTGATGTGTCCACTTTGTGTTTTGGGGCATTTCCTGTCCTGGGCACTAGGCCCACCCACACAAGTGAGGTACCATTTTTATCGGGAGACTTGGGGGAAAACTGGGTGGAAGGAAATTTGTGGCTCCTCTCAGATTCCAGAACTTTCTGTCACTGAAATGTGAGGAAAACGTTTTTTTTTTTAGCCACATTTTGAGGTTTACAAAGGATTCTGGGTAACAGAACCTGGCGAGAGCTCGACAAGTTACCCCATCTTGGATTCCCCTAGGTCTCTAGTTTTCAAAAATGCACAGGTTTGGTAGGTTTCCCTAGGTGGCGGCTGAACTAGAGGTCAAAATCCACAGGTAGGCACTTTGAAAAAAACACTCTGGCCCTCATTACAATATTGGTGGTAAAAGCCACTTACAGCCATGCAGAAGACCACCAACACACCACCGCGGCCGTGGAATTCCGCCACGGTCATTATGACCCACAGGTCAGTATCCGCCAAAATTTAGACACCCACACAAGAACGCCACACCAAAGGTCAGTGATAAACTGTTGAAAAACAAAACCTCCACCGTCACGCCAACAGGAATACGCCAACACTATCACGACCCACGAATCCACGTGGCGGTCTTTCAACCGCGGTATTCCATTGGCGGTACACACCGCTGTGCTCAAAATACACACATACTTACTAAACACATCCACATTGGACAATTCGAAATACACACACCTGATACACATACACACACCACTCCCACACATCCAATACAATATAAAACACACCCACATCACCCACAAACCCCTACGACAACAACTGCGACTGAAGGCCACAGAGAGACACCACCATCTACAAACGAGCATCCACAGGCACTCAACACCATCACCCACATAACATCCACGCACCTCACACAACGTACCACTAAAGATCACCCCACACATCACAACACACACCAACCCACACATCACCCACACCACCCCATGGCACGGCAAAGACACCCCAGGTATTCTGATGAGGAGCTCAGGGTCATGGTGGAGGAAATCATCCGGGTAGAGCCACAGCTATTTGGATCACAGGTGAAGCACACCACCATAGCTAGGAAGATGGAGCTATGGCAAAGAATCGTGGACAGGGTCAACGCAGTGGGACAGCACCCAAGAAATAGGGATGACATCAGGAAGAGGTGGAATGACCTACGGGGGAAGGTGCGTTCCATGGTCTCAAGACACCACATCGCGGTACAGAGGACTGGCAGCGGACCCCCACCTCCTCCCCCACAACTAACAACATGGGAGGAGCAGGTCTTGGCTATTCTGCATCCTGAAGGCCTCGCAGGAGTAGCTGGAGGAATGGACTCTGGTAAGTCAAATCTTTACTACTATATCCCCCACCCTACCTGCATGCCATCACATACCCCCACCCTCGCCCTCACCACCATCACTCCTACTCCTCACAAATGTCCTAATATCACAAACCACCCAAGCCCTGCATGCAACAACAAAGCATGGACACACATCACCAAAGCATGGCCACTGTGCATACCCATACACCCCCCAATCCATCATAACACAAGGTCCCACACAGGAATGCAAGCACTGGGGTACATGGTCACCCACCCATTGCACACCATGGCACACACAAATGCAATAATCATGCTTTTACACCCCTGCAGGACCCCTTCCCAAGGTCACTGGACACGAGGGTCCAGACATGTTCACACCACCCACAGAAGAGGCCCACAGTGATGACAGCAGCTCTGTCCAACTGGATCTAGACGACCAGCCCGGCCCATCTGGGACCTCAGGACAGTCGGTTCCCCTGACACAGTCACAGGCCACCACAGAGCTTCCCCCTCTGGAAACACCAGCACAGCACCCACCCAGCGGGCCCATACCGCTGTCCCCAGGAAACGTCAATCATCAGTGGGTCCACCACTACAGGGAACCCAGGCTAACCCACCACCCCAACAACAACAGGGACCTGGGGGCAGTGGCAGTGGGCACATGGTTCAGGGGACAGGGGCCCAGGGAAACAGGGGAACTGGGAGGGCTGCTGTGCGACAGGGGAGGACAGGCCCAGGGAACCCACTCTCCACGAGGCCCTCTCCCACATCATGGGAGTCTACCATCATTCCCAGGAGATGATGGAAACGGTACTGGCCAAGTTTCAGGAGACCCAGCGGCTGCAGGAGGAACAGTATTTGGGGTTCAGGGAGGAACTCAAATCCATCAATTCCACCCTGGGCACCATTGTAGGGGTGCTGAAGGAACTCCTCAACACCAGGAGGGACACTGTGGCACAACAAGGGGCCCCTGACACTAGTTTGGACGATGAACTGCCCACCACCTCCGCCGGCGCTAGTGGACAGGAGGGACCGCCACAGGACCACCACACCAGCACCCCACCCCCTGCAGAGGGAGAACCACCTCGCAAACGGTCCCTGAGATCCAGGAGAAAGACAGAGAACGACGCCAAGACCCCCGCCAAGAAATAAGACCACCCTGATTGTCATCCTTTTGTTCCACCTTATCACCCTATCCATCCTCAAACTGCCCCAGCTCCACTTCCTATGCCCCTTTGGACAATGCACCTGTGAGACTAATAGCTTGGACTCTGCCATGGACATTCCTCCACCATCACCCCTCACCATTTTACAACCCCCTCCAACATTGAGCACCTAAATAAACACCCTTAAAGCACAAAACAATCTGGAGTCTGTCTGTGATTTCGAATTAGTGTATTAGCAATTACAGTGACAAAATGCTCTTTCAAATGTAATGTCAACATACCTATGTCACACAGCTCTAGTCCATGAGGAAACAAAGCTGATGTCACACAGTGGGACCCACATCTGTGAAATCGTAAGGGAAAGTGACAACTCAGTGACTATACACTGGGTGAAAAGGACAGACAGGAGAGAGGTAGTAGTTTTAAAGTACATCTAGCAGGCAGGTTTGTCTTCTTACCTGTGTCTCACTGGAAGTATTGCAGGATCACCGAGTTCCTGTTGTCGATGTCCTCTTCTTCTGCTTCCTCGTCTTCACTGTCCACAGGCTCCACAGCGGCCACAACACCTCCATCTGGACCATCCTCCTGCAGAAAAAGCACCTGGCGTCGCAAAGCCAAGTTGTGAAGCATACAGCAGGCCACGATGATCTGGCACACCTTCTTTGGTGAGTAGAATAGGGAACCACCTGTCATATGGAGGCACCGGAACCTGGCCTTCAGGAGGCCGAAGGTCCTCTCTATAATCCTCCTAGTTCGCCCATGGGCCTCATTGTAGCGTTCCTCTGCCCTTGTCCTGGGATTCCTCACTGGGGTCATTAGCCATGACGGGTTGGGGTAACCAGAGTCACCTGCAAATGGCGAGGGACAACTGTTAGACACACACTAACTATTAGGGACATCACGAAACCAGACAACTATTCCCACTGATTTGGTTCCAGGTGCTCACCTAATAGCCACACCCAGTGCCTCTGTAGTTGCCCCATCACATAAGAGGTGCTGCTATTCCGCAGGATGTAAGCGTCATGCACCGTAGCCAGGGAATTTTGCATTAACATGGGAGATGTACTGGTTTGCCAAACACACCATCTGCACATTTATCTAATGGTAACTATTACGGTTTCTGTACACCTGTTCTCTCCTGCGGGGGGGACCAAGGCCACATGTGCCCCATCAATGGCACCTATGATGTTGGGGATATGTCCCAGGGCATAGAAGTCACCTTTCACTGTAGGCAAATCCTCCCCCTGAGGGAAGACGATGTAGCTCCGCATGTGTTTCAGCAGGGCAGACAGCACTCTGGACAACACGTTGGAAAACATAGGCTGGGACATCCCTGATGCTATTGCAACTGTTGTTTGAAATGACCCACTTGCAAGGAGATGGAATACTGACAGCACCTGCACTTGAGGGGGGATTCCTGTGGGATGGCGGATAGCTGACATCAGGTTTGGCTCCAACTGGGCACACAGTTCCTGGATTGTGGCACGATCAAGCCTGTGGATGGCCTCCCAACGTGGGGGGGTGCCCATTGCACCATGACCCCCCTGATGTTCAGGATATTGGCGGTGGCGTACCCGGAGTTGGATGGGCGCTTGAGGGCATCACGGCGTATTGCAGGGGGCTTCTGTGTCTGTCGTGTCCACCAACGGTAGCAGTATTACATGCACTTAACATGTCTTTCTTCTGTATCCCCTCCCCATTTTTGTGGTCTCCCCATACTTGTGTGCATTAGCATCATCAGGCGGAGGAGCAGTGGCACCCGAGCAGGAGGGAGCAGCATCCCACATGGCCCTGGAGGGCGAGGCTACTGACTCCGAATTCACCAGTGGGACAGAGGGCGAAGGGAGGTCCACGACGGGGACAGGAGCTGACATCAGCTAAACGGACTCCTCCTCTGATGGGAGCTCCCTTGCGGTGGCGGCCCCATCTGTGCCCCCCTCATCTACAGGTACAGCTGCCACCCTCCTACCAGCACCGCCCTCCCAGCAGCCCCTCAGCCTTTGCCCCGTGCCTGCTCACCCAGGAGAGTGGGCATCTCCTTCGCCCCAGGCACCTCAGCCCCTGCCCCTGTCACCCCTGCTGCCCTCAGTGAGGGGGCCATTGATCTCCTCAGGTCTCTCACTGTTGGGCAGTCTACCATTTTGAATGCCATCCAGGGTGTAGAGAGGCAGTTGCAACATACCAATGCATTCCTGGAGGGCATTCATTCTGGTCAGGCAGCCCTTCAGCTAGCTTTTCAGACTCTGGCCTCAGCACTGATGGCAGCCATTGTCCCTGTCTCTAGCCTCCCCCCTCCAACTTCCTCCACCCAGACCCACACCCCTGTACCTCAGCCTATCCCAAGCACACCATCAGACCAGCATGCACACACCTCAACACACAAAGGAAGCTCGGGCAAACATAAGCACCACACATCCCACAGGCACACACGCAAGCATCAAACACACGCAGACACACCAACATCCACTGCCTCCACTGTGTCCCCGCCCTCCTCGTCTCCCTCCTCCCTAGCTGTCTCGTCGCCACTCACACCTGCATGCACTACATCTTCCGCCACTACGTCCATCACCAGCACACCCACCACCACACCCCGCTCACGTGCAGTCACCACCCCCACTACCATTCACACATCCTGTGTCCTCTCCCAGTGTGTCTGTGAGGCCACCTCCCAAGGAACACAAACGCAGCCACACACCCACCCAACAGCCATCCAGCTCACGACAGCCTCCAGCCCATGCACCTTCACCCAAAGTGAGCAAACGTACACCTCCTACGACCACAAACTCATCCTCCACTCCCAACCCCCTCCAGCTACCCGTCACAGTGTTCCTAAGAAACTTTTCCTGGCCACCCTTGACCTCTTTCCCTCACCTCCCCCACCCGTCAGTCTCCTAGGGCCTGACTCTCCAGGTCCCAACCTAGCACCTCAGACACAACATCGGCGGGACCAGTGGTGCCAGTAGTCACCGGATTATGGAGTGCACCAGGCAGCAGGGCAGGCAGTGTGGCAAGGAGCCACAGCACGGACAGTCCTCCACCTGTCAAGCATCAAAAGTTGGCCAGTGCCCTGCGGGAGAGGGGAAAGACACCAGCCACCAAAGCCGCTCCCAGGGGTACAATTGGGATTGTGGAGACAGCTGCAACACCATCCAAGGTGGGGGTGGGGCATAAGAAAACCGGCAAGTCTGGGAAGATCAGCACGGCGGACAAGACCGCCATCAGCCCTGCTGCCCAGGAGGCGACCGCCATCAGCCCGCTGCCCAGGAGGCGACCGCCATCAGCCCGCTGCCCTGGAGACATCCGCCATCAGCCCGCTGCCAAGGAGGCGACCGCCAGCAGCCACACTGCCACAGACAGGACCACCAGCAGCAGCCCCGCTGCCCAGGAGGTGACTGCCAGCAGCCACACTGCCCCAGACAGGACCGCCAGCAGCAGCCCCTCTGCCAAGGACACCGCCGCCACAAGCACTGCTGCCAAGGACACCTCCGCCGCAAGCACCGCTGAACAGGACAAGACCGCCATCAGCTGAACCGCTGCCAAAGACACCGCCGCCACAAGCACTGCTGCCAAGGACACCGCCGCCACAAGCACCGCTGCCAAGGACACCGCCGCCACAAGCACCGCAGACCCATGAGCGCCAAAAGCTCTGACGCTAATGAGGCCGCCACGAGCAGGATGAAGCACTCTGGGCACAAGGCCACCTCCAGAACCAGTGGAGATTGACATCCACTACCTCAGTCTTTGGCAGGATGAAGCACTCTGGGCACAAGGCCCCCTCCAGAACCAGTGGAGATTGACATCCACTACCTCAGTCCTTGGCAGGATGAAACACTCTGGGCACAAGGCCCCCTCCAGAACTAGTGGAGATTGACATCCACTACCTCAGTCCTGGGCAGGATGAAGCACTCTGGGCACAAGGCCCCCTCCAGAACCAGCGGAGATTGACATCCATTTGAGAGACTGTGGCTTTGCACTCCCCAGGATTGTATAGTCGGCAAACCACCCACTGTAGAGACTTGAGAGACTGTGGCTTTGCACTCCCCAGGATTAAACAGTGGGCAAACCACCCACTGTAGAGACTTGAGAGACTGTGGCTTTGCAGTCCCCAGGATTGCACAGTGGGCATGGGGCACCCTCGTGGATTTGGCGTTGTGCACTCAATCGGCTTAGGTGCCCCCCTTCCCTTCCCCCTGAGGTGCCTGTTTTATTTCTATCTGATGCCCCTGCAGTGTTCTCTCCGTCTTGCTCGGGTATCTTGTGTGGGCCTCGCCCATGCCTTTTGGGCACAGTGATCCACGGACTATGATGGTGGACTCCCTTGGACTTGTGTTCTTGGTGTATTTAATTGTATACAGTATAAATGTATATATTTGTAAATATTTTTGATGTATGTAATTGAATATATCACAATTATTAGACTAATTTCCTTTTGTCCTTGCATTCTTCCAGGGGGAGTTGGGGGAGTGTAACTGTGATGTATCAATATGTATTAGCATGTGTGTTGTAGTGGGTGAGGGTGGGGGTGTTGCATGTGTGTGTCACTGTTTTTTCTCTCCCCCCTCCCCTGTGTCGTAGGTGCAGTAATCACCGTTGTCTTCGCCAATGGCGTTCGTGCTCCTGGTAGAGGAGCAGGAAGATAAAGGCTGCTAAATTCTGCAATTCCGGTTCCATGGCGTCCTGGTTCCTCGTGGGGTGTGTAGCGGTGAGCGTTTTCCCTTCAAAGTCCTGTTCCTGCCATGTTTTTGTTCACGGTGAATCCGCCCCGGAAAAGGTGGTGGATTGGTGGGTTGTAATACTGTGGGCGGTACATTGTCTCCCACCTGTCTGGTGGCGGTTACCGCCGCAGTGTTTGTTTGTACCGCCGTGGCGGTCGGAGTGTTAAAGTGGCTGTCTATGTTGGCGGTTTCCGCCACGGTCGTAATTCCATTTTTTTTACCGCCGGCCTGTTGGCGGTCTTACCGCTGCTTTAACACCGACCGCCAGGGTTGTAACGACCACCTCTGTTTTCCTTGAGAAAATGTGATGTGTCCACTTTGTGTTTTGGGGCATTTCCTGCCCCGGGCACTAGGCCTACCCACACAAGTGAGGTACCATTTCTATCGGGAGACTTGGGGGAACGCTGGGTGGAAGGAAATTTGTGGCTCCTCTCAGATTCCAGAACTTTCTGTCACCGAAATGTGAGGAAAAATTGTTTTTTTAGCCACATTTTGAGGTTTGCAAAGGATTCTGGGTAACAGAACCTGGTGAGAGCCCGACAAGTCACCCCATCTTGGATTCCCCTAGGTTTCCAGTTTTTAAAAATGCACAGGTTTGGTAGGTTTCCCTAGGTGGCGGCTGAGCTAGAGGCCGAAATGCACAGGTAGGCACCTTGCAAAAAACACCTCTGTTTTCTTTGAGAAAATGTGATGTGTCCACTTTGTGTTTTGGGGCATTTCCTGTCGCGGGCACTAGGCCTACCCACACAAGTGAGGTACCATTTGTATCGGGAGACTTGGGGGAACGCTGGGTGGAAGGACATTTGTGGCTCCTCTTAGATTCCAGAACTTTCAGTCACCGAAATATGAGGAAAAAGTGTTTTTTTAACCACATTTTGATGTTTGCAGAGGATTCTGGGTAACAGAACCTGGTGAGAGCCCGACAAGTCACCCCATCTTGGATTCCCCTAGGTCTCTAGTTTTAAAAAATGCACAGGTTTGGTAGGTTTCCCTAGGTGGCGGCTGAGCTAGAGGCCAAAATCCACAGGTAGGCACTTTGCAAAAAACACATCTGTTTTCTTTGAGAAAATGTGATGTCTCCACTTTGTGTTTTGGGCCATTTCATGTCATGGGCACTAGGCCTACCCACACAAGTGAAATACCATTTTTATTGGGAGACTTGGGGGAACGCTGGGTGAAAGGAAATTTGTGGCTCCTCTCAGATTCCAGAACTTTGTGTCACCAAAATGTGGGGCAAAAGTGTTGTTTAGCCACATTTTGAAGTTTGCAAAGGATTCTGGGTCACAGAACCTGGTGAGAGCCTGACAAGTCACCCCATCTTGGATTCCCCTAGGTCTCTAGTTTTAAAAAAAATGCACAGGTTTGGTAGGTTTCCCTAGGTGGCGGCTGAGCTAGAGGCCAAAATCCACAGGTAGCCACTTTGAAAAAACACCTTTGTTTTCTTTGAGAAAATGTGATGTGTCCACTTTGTGTTTTGGGGCATTTCCTGTCACCGACACTAGGCCTACCCACACAAGTGAGGTACCATTTTTATTGTGAGACGTGGGGAAACATAGAATAGCAAAACAAGTGTTATTGCCCCTTGTCTTTCTCTACATTTTTTCCTTCCAAATGTAAGACAGTGTGTAAAAAAGACATCTGTTTGAGAAATGCCCTGTAATTCACATGCTGGTATGGGCACCCCAGAATTCAGAAATGTGCAAATAACCACTGCTCCTCAACACCTTATCTTGTACCTATTTTGGAAATACAAAGGTTTTCTTGATACCTATTTTTGACTCTTTATATTTCAGCAAATGAATTGCTGTATACCTGGTATAGAATGAAAACCCACTGCAAGGTGCAGCTCATTTCTTGGCTCAGGGTACCTAGGATTCTTGATGAACCTACAAGCCCTATATATCCCTGCAACCAGAAGAGTCCAGCAGACGTAACGGTATATTGCTTTAAAAAATCTGACATCGCAGAAAAAAGTTACAGAGTAAAACGTAGAGAAAAATTGCTGGGTTTTTTTCACCTCAATTTTAATATTTCTTTTATTTCAGTTGTTATTTTCTGTAGGAAACCCTTGTAGGATCTACACAAATTACCCATTGCTGAATTCAGAATGTCGTCTACTTTTCAGAAATATTTAGGTTTCTGGGACCCAGCATTGGTTTCACTCCCATTTCTGTCACTGACTGGAAGGAGGCTGAAAGTACACAGAATCGTAAAAATGGGGTATGTCCCAGTAAAATGCCAAAATTTTGTTTAAAAAATGGGTTTTCTGATTCAAGTCTGCCTGTTCCTGAAAGCTGGGAAGCTGGTGATTTTAGCACTGCAAACCCTTTGTTAATGCCAATTTCAGGGAAAAAACCACAAGCCTTCTTCTGCAGCCCTTTTTTCCAATTTCTTGGTCTCCTTCAGGGGAATCCACGAAGTCTGGGTACCTCTAGAATCCCTAGGATGTTGGCGTGGGTAGCTTATGTGGGCAAAAAGTTATGAGGGCCTAAGCGAGAACTATTCCAAATAGGCAAAAAAAGGCCTGGCACAGGGGGGGAAAAAGTCCTGGCAGCGAAGGGGTTAAAATCTGCCACTCTTAAAATAGGTACCAAAGGTTTTTCCTAGGAAAGATTTGTAGGATGCTAAACATTACAACATGTGTAATGGTCCGAACAGAGGTTTTGTCAAACTCACATGGGCCTAGGTTGTCTTCAGCTGCCCAACATTTGGGAAAGCTGATTAAAGGGAGAAAATAAATCAGTCTTAATCTGGATAATAGCTGATGGTGATAGACATTATACCCAGGTCAGATTTAGTTCAATGGAGTTAACATTATCAATCTTTATCAAGCAATAAGCCTGAGCAACTATTTTTTACATTTCATGTCCTTCCCTGGCAACAGAAAGTCATGATAAGAAATTCTGTTTAACCCACAAATAATCAGCCTTAACAATTTCTTCGGCAAGCGTAAATAAGCTGCGACAAACCAGAGCTGTGAGCTCAGACTTTATATATCTCAGCCAAGGAATCACTTTCAAGTTGTCCAGAGATACACAATCCCTGATTATCTCCCATAATTTGGTTTGCTCTTGTGCCAGATCAAAAACCAGCACAGTAGAGGCCTGAGTTTGATGGTACCAAGTTCTTCATGCATGACAAATGTGGAGGAACTTTGCGGGACAGCCAGCACACACTTGGCAAACATATTTTCTTTCAGCTGGATGGAGCCACAATCCCAGTACCCTCGGATCTCACTGCCCTAACATTGTGGAGAAGCACTTAGTTTTGTAAATATGGATCAAAGCTTTTATGGGTTCCCTGTCCACCCTTAAGCTGAAGTCCAGGACCGATCCACATAATCTGGCTAGTGAAGTCTTTTTGAAAGAAAAGAGGGGTCCCAGGAAGTCCTGTCATCAAACAAAATGCCCAAATACAGGAGTGCCTTGCGGACCAGTGGACTTGGGTGATCATGGTGTTAATACAAAAATTACTTTTGGGTTTGAAAGGTTTGATGCAAGTAGTAATCACAAAACATTTTGAGATGTTCGCAGAGAGATCCAGGCCACTAATGAACTCAACAAAGGAATCAAGAAGCAGTTGGAGGCCAAGGGCCTTCCTTGACGAGAAGGATGGCATCATCTGCATATAAAAAAAGAGCAGGTAGTGGCTAGGAACCCATGCAGGGGGTCTCATTGTACTCCCAACAGTGCTGCCTCTAGACCATTGATGTAGATAGGAAAGGCAAAGGGGTCCAGGATACAACCCTGTCTAAATCCTTAGGTGATGGAGAAATGTTTGGTGCATGAGCTATCCTCCCCAAATCTAACTGAGTCAGATATATGCAAATGGATGTCTGCCAAAAAGACCATGGCTGGCTCACAACAACAATGACCACAACTTTGGATGATTCGACCGATCGAAAGCTGATGAGAGATCCATAAAACCCAAGAAAAGGGTGCCCCTTTTGGCTACTGTATATTTCTGAATCAACAGGTACAAATTCAAGCATTGGTCAATGGTGTCCAAACCAGGCCTAAACAGTGTAATGTGAGTAATGATGTTCTTCTCTTTGGCTCTCACAGACAGCCTTTTTAAGACCACCTGTCCCTAGACTTTGACAGTGGTATCAATAAGAGATATGGGCCTATAGCATCTTGCACCTGCCTGGTCACCCTTCCTAAATACTGGTACAATAATGGATTGAGACCAAGAACTTGGAGGGCCAATTTTTTTTTTTTTCTTTTTTTTTTTTATGATGAACAATGGGTGAAAGTCTTAGATTTGGGAAGTTTGAGATTTTAAGAATTTATCAGTTTATTTTAAACTGTTGTACTGGGTTTTAAAATATTTTAACTTTGATTTTCTTAAATTGTATTGTGATGCTTTGATGGTTATTTGACCGAATAAAGCTTGTTGTTGTTACTGTTGACACAGGAGCATTTAAGATGTTCGTCAACAAGGGGGTCCAGATAACCTTGTTACTCCTGAAAAGCTCAGCTGGGACGCCATCTGGATGATAGGCCTTATTATAGGCTAAGCTTCTGATAGCACACGTAACTTCAGTAATATAAAAGGAGAGGCAAATGGTACTCATGACCTTAAGACCAGTGTTTGGAGTAGCTTACTCCTATCCTCAAAGGAATATGTTTGAGAAACGTGGTCGTGCCATTTATCTTCCGGTATCACAGTGGACAAAATAGGCGTGGGTTTGTCAGCTAACAAAGTATGGTTCAGACCTCTCCAGAACGCTGCACAATCATTAGAGTCACTAGCATTAACTATCTGGTCACAGGCATGATCCTTGAGGGATTCCTTTCTTTTCTTCAAAACCCTCTTATAGTGGGTACTGGATCTCCCCCTGTTTCTTAAGAGCTTTCACAATGGGCTTTACAGTATGCCTCATTGAACCAATGAGGTCTGCTCAAGATAGAAGAACCTCGATTGGGAACAGTGGGAAAGTCTCACACCTGTGCAGAGTGCTAAAAAAGCAGTTAGAACATCTTTAAGGCATAAATCAGGATTAAAACATACATAACATAAGCACCACACATCCCAGAGGCACTCACGCAAGCATCAGACACACGCAGACACACCAACATCCACTGCCTCCACTGTGTCCCCGCCCTCCTTGTCTCCCTCCTCCCTACCTGTGTCGTCTCCACTCACACCTGCATGCACTACATCTTCAGCCACTACGTCCATCACCAGCACACCCACCACCACACCCCGCTCACGTGCAGTTACCACCCCCTCTACCATTTTCACATCCTGTGTCCTCTCCCAGTGTGTCTGTGAGGCCACCTCCCAAGGTACACAAACGCAGCCACACACCCACCCAACAGCCATCCAGCTCACGACAGCCTCCAGCCCATGCACCTTCACCCAAAGTCAGCAAACGTACACCTCCTACGACCACAAACTCTTCCTCCACTCCCAACCCCCTCCAGCTACCCGTCACAGTGTTCCTAAGAAACTTTTCCTGGCCACCCTTGACCTCTTTCCATCACCTCCCCCACCCCATCAGTCTCCTAGGGCCCGACTCTCCAGGTCCCAACCTAGCACCTCAGCCACAACATCGGCCGGACCAGTGGTGCCTGTAGTCACCGGATTATGGAGTGCACCAGGCAGCAGGGCAGGCAGTGTGGCAAGGAGCCACAGCACGGACAGTCCCCCACCTGTCAAGCATCAAAAGTTGGCCAGTGCACTGCGAGAGAGGGGAAAAACACCAGTCACCAAAGCGGCACCCAGAGGTACAATTGGGATTGTGGAGACAGCTGCAACACCATCCAAGGTGGGGATGGGGCACAAGAAAACCGGCAAGTCTGGGAAGATCAGCACGGCGGACAAGACCGCCATCAGCCCCGCTGTCCAGGTGGCGACCGCCATCAGCCCCACTGCCCAGGAGGCGACCACCATCAGCCTGCTGCCCTGGAGGCGACCGCCATCAGCCCCGCTGCCCAGGAGGCGATCGCCAGCAGCCACACTGCCCCAGACAGGACCACCAGCAGCAGCCCCGTTGCCCAGGAGGTGACCGCCAGCAGCCACACTGCCCCAGACAGGTCCGCCCCTGTCAAGGACACCGCCGCCACAAGCACTGCTGCCAAGGACACCGCCTCCACAAGCACCGCTGAACAGGACAAGACACCAGCAGCTGAACCGCTGCCGAAGACACCGCCGCCACAAGCACTACTGCCAAGGACACCGCCACCACAAGCACCGCTGCCAAGGACACCGCCGCCACAAGCACCGCTGCCAAAAACATCGCCGCCACAAGCACCGCAGGCCCATGAGCGCCAAAAGCTCTGACGCTACTGAGGCCGCCACGAGCAGGATGAAGCACTCTGGGCACAAGGCCCCCTCCAGAACCAGTGGAGATTGACATCCGCTACCTCAGTCTTTGGCAGGATGAAGCACTCTGGGCACAAGGCCCCCTCCAGAACCAGTGGAAATTGACATCCACTACCTCGGTCCTTGGCAGGATGAAGCACTCTGGTCACAAGGCCCCCTCCAGAACTAGTGGAGATTGACATCCACTACCTCAGTCCTTGGCAGGATGAAGCACTCTGGGCACAAGGCCCCCTCCAGAACCAGTGGAGATTGACATCCACTTGACAGACTTTGGCTTTGCACTCCCCAGGATTGTACAGTGGGCAAACCACCCACTGTAGAGACTTGAGAGACTGTGGCTTTGTACTCCCCAGGATTGAACAGTGGGCAAACCACCCACTGTAGAGACTTGAGAGATTGTGGCTTTGCACTCCCCAGGATTGCACAGTGGGCATGGGGCACCCTCATGGATTTGGCGTTGCGCACTCAACCGGCTGAGGTGTCCCCCCTTCCCTTCCCCCTGAGGTGCCTGTTTTATTTCTATCTGATGCCCCTGCAGTGTTCTCTCCGTCTTGCTCGGGTATCTTGTGTGGGCCTCGCCCATGCCTTTTGGGCACAGTGATCCACGGACTATGATGGTGGACTCCCTTGGACTTGTGTTCTTGCTGTATTTAATTGTATATAGTATAAATGTATATATTTGTAAATATTTTTGATGTATGTAATTGAATATATCACAATTATTAGACTAATTTCCTTTTGTCCTTGCATTCTTCCAGGGGGGGTTGAGGGGTGTAACTGGGATGTATAAATAGGTATTAGCGTGTGTGTTGTAGTGGGTGAGGATGGGGGTGTTGCATGTGTGTGTCACTGTTTTTTCTCTCCCCCATCCCCTGTGTCGTAGGTGCAGTACTCACCGTTGTCTTCGCCGCCGGCGTTCGTGCTCCTGGTAGAGGAGCAGGAAGATAAAGGCTGCTAAAATCTGGAGTTCCAGTTCCATGGAGTACTGGTTCCTCGTGGGGTGTGTAGAGGTGAGCGTTTTCCCTTCGAAGTCCTGTTTCTGCCATGTTTTTGTTCACGGTGAATCCGCCCCGGAAAAGGTGGTGGATTGGTGGGTTGTAATACTGTGGGCGGTATATTGTCTCCCGCCTGTTTGGTGGCGGTTACCGCCGCGGTGTTTGTTTGTACCGCCGTGGCGGTCGGAGCGTTAAAGTGGCTGTCTATGTTGGCGGTTTCCGCCACGGTTGTAATTACATTTTTTTTACAGCCGGCCTTTTGGCGGTCTTACCGCCGCTTTAACACCGACCGCCAGGGTTGTAATGACCACCTCTGTTTTCTTTGAGAAAATGTGATGTGTACACTTTGTGTTTTGGGGCACTTCCTGTCGTGGGCACTAGGCCTACCCACACAAGTGAGGTACCATTTTTATCGGGAGACTTGGCGGAACGCTGGGTGGAAGGAAATTTGTGGCTCCTCTCAGATTCCAGAACTTTCTGTCACCGAAATGTGAGGAAAAATTGTTTTTTTAGCCACATTTTGAGGTTTCCAAAGGATTCTGGGTAACAGAACCTGGTGAGAGCCCGAAAAGTCACCCCGTCTTGGATTTCCCTAGGTCTCTAGTTTTAAAAAATGCACAGGTTTGGTAGGTTTCCCTGGGTGGCGGCTGAGCTAGAGGCCAAAATCCACAGGTAGGCACTTTGCAAAAAACTGTTTTCTTTGAGAAAATGTGATGTGTCCACTTTGTGTTTTGGGCCATTTCCTGTCGTGGGCACTAGGCATACCCACACAAGTGAGGTACCATTTTTATTGGGAGACTTGGGGGAACGCTGGGTGGGAGAAAATTTGTGGCTCCTTTCAGATTCCAGAACTTTCTGTCACCGAAATTTTGAGGAAAAGGTGTTTTTTTAGCCACATTTTGAAGTTTGCAAAGTATTCTGGGTCACAGAACCTGGCGAGAGCCAGACAAGTCACCCCTTCTTGGATTCCGCTAGGTCTCTAGTTTTCAAAAATGCACAGGTTTGGTAGGTTTCCATAGGTGGCGGCTGAGCTACAGGCCAAAATCCACAGGTAGGCACTTTGAAAAAACACCTTTGTTTTCTTTCAGAAAATGTGATGTGTCCACTTTGTTTTTTGGGGCATTTCCTGTCACCGACACTAGGCCTACCCACACAAGTGAGGTACAATTTTTATCGGGAGACTTGGGGAAACATAGAATAGCAAAACAAGTGTTATTGCCCCTTGTCTTTCTCTACATTTTTTACTTCCAAATGTAAGACAGTGTGTAAAAAAGACGTCTATTTGCGAAATGCCCTGTAATTCACATGCTAGTATGGGCACCCCAGAATTCAGAGATGTGCAAATAACCACTGCTCCTCATCACCTTATCTTGTGCCTATTTTGGAAATACAAAGGTTTTCTTGATACCTATTTTTGACTCTTTATATTTCAGCAAATGAATTGCTGTATACCTGGTATAGAATGAAAACCCACTGCAAGGTGCAGCTCATTTCTTGGCTCTGGGTACCTAGGATTCTTGATGAACCTACAAGCCCTATACATCTCTGCAACCAGAAGAGTCCAGCAGACGTAACGGTATATTGCTTTAAAAAATCTGACATCGCAGAAAAAAGTTACAGAGTAAAACGTAGAGAAAAATGGCTGTTTTTTTTCACCTCAATTTCCTTTTTTTTTAATTTCAGTTATTTTCTGTAGGAAACCCTTGTAGGATCTACACAAATTACCCATTGCTGAATTCAGAATGTCGTCTACTTTTCAGAAATATTTAGGTTTCTGGGACCTACCATTGGTTTCACTCCCATTTCTGTCACTGACTGGAAGGAGGCTGAAAGTACACAAAATCGTAAACATGGGGTATGTCCCAGTAAAATGCCAAAATTGTGTTGAAAAATTTGGTTTTCTGATTCAAGTCTGACTGTTCCTGAAAGCTGGGAAGCTGGTGATTTTAGCACTGCAAATCCTTTGTTGGTGCCAATTTCAGGGAAGAAAACACAAGCCTTCTTCTGCAGCCCTTTTTTCCAATTGTTTTTAAAAAAAAACAAAATTTTCACTGTATTTTGGCTAATTTCTTGGTCTCCTTCAGGGGAACCCACAAAGTCTGGGTACCTCTAGAATCCCTAGGATGTTGGCGTGGGTAGCTTATGTGGGCAAAAAGTTATGAGGGCCTAAGCGAGAACTATTCCAAATAGGCAAAAAAAGGCCTGGCACAGGAGGGGGAAAAGTCCTGGCAGCGAAGGGGTTAAAATCTGCCACTCTTAAGATAGGTACCAAAGGTTTTTCCAAGAAAGATTTGTAAGATGCTAAACATTACAACATGTGTAATGGTCTGAACAGAGGTTTTGTCAAACTCACATGGGCCTAGGTTGTCTTCAGCTGCCCAACATTTGGGACAGTTGATTAAAGGGAGAAAATAAATCAGTCTGAATCTGGATAATAGCTGATGGTGATAGACATTATACCCAGGTCAGATTCAGTTCAATGGAGTTAACATTATGAATCTTTATCAAGCAATAAGCCTGAGCAACTATTTTTTACATTTCATGTCCTTCCCTGGCAACAGAAAGTCATGATAAGAAATTCTGTTTAACCCACAAATAATCAGCCTTAACAATTTCTTCGGCAAGCGTAAATAAGCTGGGACAAACCAGAGCTGTGAGCTCAGACTTTATATATCTCAGCCAAGGAATCAGTTTCAAGTTGTCCGGAGATACACAATCCCTGATTATCTCCCATAATTTGGTTTGCTCTTGTGCCAGATCAAAAACCAGCACAGTAGAGGCCTGAGTTTGATGGTATTTGAGATGTATTTAAGACCAAGGGGGTCATTCTGACCCCGGCGGGCCAGGGTTGGCGGGAGCACCGCCAACAGGCTGGCGGTGCCCCACAGGGCATTCTGACCGCGGCGGTTTGGCCGCGGTCAGAAGTGGAAAACCGGCGGTCTCCCGCCGGTTTTCCGCTGCCCAAATGAATCCTCCATGCGCCGCCATGGGGATTCTGACACCCCATACCGCCATCCTGTTCCTGGCGGTTCTCCCGCCAGGAACAGGATGGCGGTATGGGGTGTCGTGGGGCCCCCGTAAGAGGGCCCCACAAAGAATTTCAGTGTCTGCTCAGCAGACACTGAAATTCGCGACGGGTGCAACTGCACCCGGCGCACCTTCCCACTCCGCCGGCTCCATTCGGAGCCGGCGTCCTCGTGGGAAGGGTGTTTTCCACTGGGCTGGCGAGCGGCCTTTTGGCGGTCGCCCGCCAGCCCAGTGGAAAACCCAGAATCACCGCAGCGGTCTTATGACCGCGGAGCGGTGTTCTGGAGGGGGGAACTCTGGCGGGCGGCCTCCGACGCCCGTCAGGGTTAGAATCACCCCCCAAGTTCTTCATGAATGACAAATGTGGAGGAACTTTGCGGGACAGCTAGCACACACTTGGCAAACATATTTTCTTCCAGCTGGATGGAGCCACAATCCCAGTACCCTCAGATCTCACTGCCATAACATTGTGGTGAAGCACTTAGGCCCATATTTACACTTTTTGACGCAAAACTGCCCCGGAGCAGTTTTGCGTCAAAAATATTACCGCCGGCTAACGCCATTTTGGTTCGCCGTGCTGGCGTCATATTTATACTTTGACGCACGGCGGCGCAAACAACAGGTGGGAGTCATTATTTTTGATGCACAGCGCGGTGTCAAGTCGTAAAAGAAAACAACGTTAATGTGGCGGAAATGCCTGTGGGTCGATTTACAACATCGCAAACCAGATATGCGCCGTTTTTTTGACGCAATAGTGTAAAAAAAAACGCAAACACTGCCATTTCACCAGAGGAGAGCCAAAATGGATCCCAGATGCCACTACAGACCCCAGGAAGATGACAGCAGACCAGGAACCAGCCAGGAGGACCCACACAAGAACCAGGACACTTTTAAGAAGAAAAGAAAGTGTTGCTTCAGTGCAGAGGAGCAGGAAATCCTGGTTAAAGAGGTGACGGAACACCAGCACCAACTGTTTGTCACCTCAAAGTTGCCAATCAGTAGGAGAGAGGCTATATGGCAACAAATTGTCGACAAGATTAACAGTGTGGCTGAAGTACGCAGAACAGTCATCGAGTGCAAGAAACGCTGGCATGACTGCAAACGCAGGACCAAGGAAAAGATGGCCAGGAACAGGAAGGCAGCAATGCAGACTGGAGGGGGGAGTCCAGCACACAAGGAGGCCCTGGACCACATGGAGGAGATGGTCGCAGCCGTCATCCCTGAGGAGATCGTCACAAGGATTCAAGGACAGGACAGCGCAGACTACCAGGAGACAACGCACATGCAGGGTAAGTCGCATGGGGAATTGAAATGCACTAATATCAACTGCAACCGGGGGGGGAAATACCTACTACACATTGCATGTAAGTCATCATATACATGGAGTGGCATGGGTAAAGGGGCACGGCAGGGGGGCATGGCCCGTTCTGAGAAGACCTGGGGCACACCATTACACAACACCAACAACAGTCCCATGGGGGCATGCTGTCATGCCAACAATGGAGCAAAGGGAAAGCCACGACGGGAGGGAAGGCCACTACGTCAAACTGACATCCTGGCACTCGTCAGCCAACATACCTCCTACATTAACTAGGGCCCTATTAGCAACCCTCTAGCCAAACCGACAACTGCAATGTAACTGCAACAAGAGTTGCCACTGCCACCTCTGATCTGTGTGCAGCTCAAGTAGCCAATGGCAGTAACCTCCCCATGGAACATACATACCTAAATTAGGAGGTGAGGATGACATCTGCAACAAACTGCTGAAACAAGACAAAGGCCCCAGTACACTCAAATGTTAATCCTGTCCTTATGTGCTTAGCATCATCTGCTGGAGGAGCCGAGGCACCGGCGACGGAGGGAGCTGTATCCCACAGGGCCCAGGTGGCAGAGCCCACTGACGGTGAGGCCACCAGTGGGATGGAGGGCGAGGGGAGCACCACGGCGGAGAGTGGAGGGGACAGTTCAGACACAGATACCTCATCCGATGGAAGCTCCCTGGTGGTGGTGGACACTTCTGTGACCACCCCAGCTACAGGTACAGCCGCCACCCCCGTACCAGCACCGCCTTCCCAGCAGCCCCACAGCGAGTTGGCCGTGCCCGCTCACCCATGAGGGGGGGCATCTCCTTCACCCCAGGCACCTCAGGCCCTGCACCAGTTAGTCCTGCTGCCCTGAGTGAGGAGGCTATTGACTTCCTGAGAACCATCTCTGTAGGGAAGTCAACCATTGTGAATGTCATTCCGGGGCTGGCAGCCCAGATGCAACAATATAGTGCATTCCTGGAGGGCATTCACACTGGATTGGTGGCCCAACAGATATCGATTCAGGCTTTGGCCTCCTCTCTGATGGCAGCTATCGTCCCTGTTTCTACTGTTCCCCCTCCAACTTTCACTACCCAGTCCCATTCCCCTCAACCCCAACCTATCCCAAGCACACATACAGACGAGAATGCACATAAGACAACACCCAAAAGAGTCACAGGCAAACACATGCACCACACTCACACAAACACCATCCAGTTGAAGACACAACAACATCCACTATTTTCACTGTCTCCCCCTTCTCCCCCTCCACCACCTCCCTTCCAGCCATGTCTATACTCACACCTGCATGCACTACATCATCATCCACTACCAGCATAATCACCACACAAAGCAGAACACACACCTCACTGGCAGACACCTCCACAACAGCCATGCACATGTCCTGTGCGTCCTGTCCCGCTGTGTCTGTCCCCCCTGCTAAAGTACACAAACGCTAGCACTCAGACACCCAACAGCCATCCACCTCACAACAGCATACACCAGCACCAAGAAGCAGCAGACAGACACCTCAACAACCACTCCCTCATCCTCCCCTCCCATTCCTCCTCCCTCTTGCTGCCCCAATGTCCCTAAAAAACTGTTCCTATCCACCATTGACCTCTTCCCTACCCTCATTACAACATTGGCGGTACTGACTGCCTACCGCCTTGGCGACGGCAGCCAATATACCGTCGCCGTGGCTACCAGCCACCTACTTGCATTATGACCGTAGACGGAATTCCACCAGAAGGCTGGCGGAATACCATAGACGGTCATGGTGGCGGACGGCAGTAAGGTGGCGCTGCTGTCAGTAGCAGTGCCACGCCAGCAAAACACCACCGACTGTATCATGAGCAATGATACGGCCTGGCAGTGTTTTGCAGGCAGATGCTGCTGCTGGCAGCAGCGCCTCGTCCCGTCTCCTGCCGGAGGACCCCCTGCTAGCAGGTTAATCAGGTTCTTCAACAGGAGAGGGGGTTTGGGAGTGGTGTGTACGTGTGTGTGGAGAGGTGTGTGTGTGTGTGTATGTTTTTGTATGCGTGCATGTGGGTGTGAGTCGCGTTGAAGGAGTGCGTGAATGACTGAATGTGAGTGTACTTGTATGTTGTGTGTTGTGAATGTGTGTGTGCAACAATGTATGTTGGTGTGTGTTGCAGTGTGTGGGTATGTATGTGTGTATGCGTGGGTGGATGTGGGTATGCGTGTGTGTATGAGTGTGTATGTGTGCGCGTGTGGGTGTGTAAATGTGCAGGGGGAAGGAGAGGGAGGGCGAGAGAGGAGGAGGACTCTGGGGAGGGGGAGACCCCTATTAGTGCCAGGGAAGGAATTCCCTGGCACTAATAGTGCCTACCGCCATGGTTTTCATGGCGGTATGCTTGCCACGAAAACCATGGCAGTAGGCAGGGTCATAATCCCGAGGGTGGGATTGTGATGGCTGCCTGGCTGGAGTCCGAAGTCTCCAGCCCATCGGCCGTTACCACCCTGGCAGACGGAGTGGTACATTGGCGGTTTGGCCAAACCGCCAATGTCATAATTTGGGAAAAGGTACTGCCAGCCTGTTGCAGTACCTTTTCCCAAATTACTGCCGATCGCCAGGGTCGTAATGAAGGCCTTAGTGTTTTTTTAACGCATGGAAACGAATAACACCAAACTGGTCATCTGGTCGCACCTTGACTGGGGCATAGTCAAAGTTTAAGGCAGTCCGCGATGGAGCCCTTCTTGGCTACAGCAAGCGGGAGGCCTCAGTCAAAAGTTTAACTTCCGACTTAGTCATTTTATTGAAGATTTTCACGAATTTGCAGTCCGATCTGACTTTCCTGGAGCCATTCCTCAGATACGCGTCGCAGGAGACCTCGGTGAAGATTTCTACATTCGGACTTAGATGATCTTTCGAGATGAAAATTCTTCGATCGGGCCAAACGTGAATCTTGATCCAACATCCCTGAAGCCCTCTTCGGATACACTACACGGGAGGTCCCAGTCAACTTTCTACATTCGGACTTAGTCACTTTTTCAGAGATTTTCTTCAGTGGGACAAACCTTCAAGTCAGACTGGTTCGCAGTTGAGGCAAGCTGGCTAGACTCACTACAGTAGGTCGGTCCCGCTATGGAGCTTTTTACAAAAAGTTCACCAATCTTCTCCAAACTTCTGGATCTTCTTCCAGAAGGTCCTTGAAGCTCCTTTAGGGGTCCACAACTCACCCCGTGTTCTAGAGGCTCCGACTTGCTCCTTGAGGGTGCGGACTCTACCTCCCAGAATGCACCTTGCTCAAACTCCAAAATGGTCACTGGACAGTGGTCAGCTGGTCAGTTTCTACAGCATTTGATACAGGGCAGTCTGGTTAGCTATTTTTCACCTGTAGCAAACAGGGAGTCCCTTCCTGAACTAGTTGAAGCCAGGCAAAGTCCTTCATGTGGTGAAGCCCAACTGTGCAGCTGGTGCAGTACTGCAGAGTGCAGTGACCAGGTGCAGGTCCGGTGTCCAGCAGGGCAGGCTTTCTTCTTCTGATGTTCTTCCTTGTAGGGATCTAAGGTGTGGGTGCAGCTCGGTCATATTTATCCTTGCTCCTGGGTGAAAAACAGGGGGATCCAGGGTATCCAATCACAGGCAGGCTCCTTCCCTCTTTGATTACCACTTCCTGGCAAAAATCAATTCCAGGGAGCAACATTCTTCAAAAATCCAACATGGCTGAAAGCAAATTTTTGAGGTTAATTTGGCTGAGCCCACCCACTGGTGTGGCTAAAAATCCTAAACAAACCCCTCTCCTGCCCTCTCTTAATCTAATCAAGAGGGCTCCTAATTGTCTGGAGTTGCAGAATGTGAGAGAGGTTCTTGGCTACTCTAAATGTCCTTCCCTGCCTTTGAGACCAGTTCATCCGCCCTCGCCCTTTCTGTTTCACCTTCTGCTGAGGCAGATATCCTTCCTCAGGCACATCCTTTGTGTGAAGCCCCGGCCTCTTCACACCTCATCAAGACAGCCTGGCCAGGCTGCCAGAGGTTGGCCAATCAGAGAAGGGCACTACAGAGCTTAAGGTGGCAACTTGCAGGTAGAGTTTTAAAACTCTTTATCTGAATTTATTAAATCCTACACTTGTAAGTTGTGGGATTTATTATAAAAAATAATTTGATACCTAATTCAAGATGTCTGACACTTAAGGGGACTTTATTAAATAAAATAAATTCTCCCCATTTTAGCCTATGGAGTTCATTCACTACAATGAGGGAAAAACAAATTTGGCTATTTTACCTCACCAGGTCCCTGCTTATAGTTAAATGGCACCCAACCGTAGGGGCACATAGGGCACACCTTAGGGGTGACTTATATGTAAAAATAAGGTAGTTTAAGACTTTTGAAGTACTGTTAATTCCAAAGTTGTATTTGCATATAACTTTAGATTAAAATCAGCCAGGTCTGCCTTTAAAATGACACTGGACACCTATGGGTAAACTACCTATTCTAGGGTCCCTAAACCTACATCTACATGCCCTACCATATACCAGGAAGTTATAGGTAGGTTGATACTGCCAAATATAATTAGCCGAATTTGCATATCCACTTTACACAGAGTACTGGCCCTGGGACTGGTAAGCATTACCCAGGGCACAGGCAAGAGTCAGTACCCACCAGTATCTGTCCAAAAGGTTTGGGGTGACCAGGGCAAAAAGGAGGACTTTGCTATACCATAGAACTCCTCCGGAATTATTTTGATCCATCTCAGGCGTCTACCATGATCTGAGTGGATCAAATATTTCAGGGAAATTGCCAGAAAAGGGGGTCCCTGGCAGTGATATTTTAAGACTACTACTAAGGGGTTGTGATCACTCCAACCCATCCATTTGTTCTGGTAACCAACTAGAAGACTGAGGTCAGTGACAAAGAAACCAGAATATGGTCCACAATGTATTCTTCCCCTCTTCTACCTGATTGCTAGGTATAACCAAATTCTGGGAATAAAAAAGAAAGATCACCTGGTCCCCTTGAGAAGAATGTTTAAAGCGAGGAGATGGTGAATCTCCACCCGAGAAATCCTGAAGAACAAAACAGGGCCCTGAGTAAGGATGGATGTTAAAGTCACCCATAACAATGATCAAAGTGTTCTCAGTTAAACCTACCCCTGGGGTAGCTAATGAGTTCTTACATCTCTCTATAACTGAGCCCAGATTGGAGATAACATCCAAGTGGGGAATATGACCATTAGGATTATAGATGTTCACAATTAGTATCAAGGTTTTATCTAAGAAGGTGAGTAGGACCGCCCCTACAAATGGGCAGTCTGTCTCCACCTCAGTCATAGCACAATTTAATGCTAATGAGATTAAAATACATAGGCTGGCCTTGGCTCACCCAGAGGAAGAAGGCTGGAAAAAAATGGGAAAACTATCCAAGAAAGGGGTGGGTTTGAGAGACCAAGTTTCCTGGAGAGACAATGGGGGTCATTCTGACCCTGGCGGCCGGTGACAGCCAGGGTCACCGACCACGGGAGCACCGCCAACAGGCTGGCGGTGCTCCCTCGAGCATTTTGACCGCGGTGGTTCAGCCGCGGTCAGAAACGGAAAGTCGGCGGCCTCCCGCCGACTTTCCGCTGCTCGGGGGAATCCTCCATGGCGGCGGAGCGCGCTCCGCCGCCATGGGGATTCTGACACCCCCTACCGCCATCCTGTTCCTGGCGGGTCTCCCGCCAGGAACAGGATGGCGGTAGGGGGTGCCGCGGGGCCCCTGGGGGCCCCTGCAGTGCCCATGCCAATGGCATGGGCACTGCAGGGGCCCCCGTAAGAGGGCCCCGCAAAGTATTTCAGTGTCTGCAAAGCAGACACTGAAATACGCGACGGGTGCAACTGCACCCGTCGCACCTTCCCACTACGCCGGCTCCATTCGGAGCCGGCGTCCTCGTGGGAAGGTAGATTTGCCCTGGGCTGGCGGGCGGCCTTTTGGCGGCCGCCCGCCAGCCCAGGGCAAATCTCAAAATACCCTCAGCGGTCTTGTGACCGCGGAGCGGTATTTTGTCGGGGGAACATTGGCGGGCGGCCTCCGCCGCCCGCCATTGTTAGAATCACCCCCAATATATGAAAAGATTTGATAAAGTTTAGCTAATTTGAGTCTTTAATCTTAGGTTCTAGCCCTGATATGTTTCATGAGAATAACCGAAGCTGATCACTTGTGTGAGGCACTGTGGAGTAACCCACAGTCTCCTCGCCCATCTTTATGAAGTCATCCGAGCTTAGAGGGAGGTAATCAATGTACCCCCTCAAGAGAATCAAGGATCTCAAACCTGTTGGAGGAGGTAAAAGGTGCAATGTTATCCCTGAAAGACGCTTGAAGATCTTGAGATGCCCGGAGATGATGGGAACCACTCAGCATATGGGCCAGAGGGGGTATAAAGCTCAGACTGCTCATTGGTTGGCTTAATGTGTGTAGCTTGGAATGCCTGGAGGTAAGGGAAGTCAATCACCCAAATGGCCAACCCCTAGCTTGTAGAAAAACCCCAGCGGATGCAACCCAATACATGATCAATCTATACCTTGTGGAGAAGTTAAGATTCTACCCGCAGCCCACCTGTTACTAAACTTAACCACAATGCAATCACCCTTAACCCCTTCGCTGCCAGGCCTTTTCCCCTCCTTCGCCGAGCCTTTTTTTGGCTATTTGGGATAGTTTGCGCTTAGGCCTTCATAACATTTTGTTCACATAAGCTACCCACGCCAAATCTGCGTCCTTTTTTTCCAACATCCTAGGGATTCTAGAGGTACTTTGTGGGTTCCCCTAAAGGAGACCAAGAAGTTAGCCAAAATACAACGAAAATGTTGTTTTTAAAAAAAAAAAGGGAAAAAAGGGCTGCAGAAGAAGGCTTGTGGTTTTTTCCCTGAAATTGACACCAACAAAGGGTTTGCAGTGCTAAAATCACCAGCTTCCCAGCTTTCAGGAACAGGCAGAATTGAATCGGAAAACCCAATTTTTCAACACAATTTTGGCAT
This sequence comes from Pleurodeles waltl, assembly GCF_031143425.1. Lineage (NCBI taxonomy): Eukaryota > Metazoa > Chordata > Amphibia > Caudata > Salamandridae > Pleurodeles > Pleurodeles waltl. Next base: position 322,437,832 of record NC_090440.1, on the reverse strand, counting down.
TTTACTGGGACATACCCCATTTTTACGATTTTGTGTGCTTTCAGCCTCCTTCCAGTCAGTGACAGAAATCGGTATGAAACCAATGCTGGATCCCAGAAAGCTAAACAATTCTGAAAAGTAGCCAAAATTCTCAATTCAGCAAGGGGTCATTTGTGTAGATCCTACAAGTGTTTCCTACAGAAAATAACAACTGAAATAAAAGAATATTGAAATTGAGGTAAAAAAGCAGCCATTTTTCTCCACGTTTTACTCTGTAACTTTTTCCTGCGATGTCAGATTTTTTAAAGCAATATACCGTTACATCAGCTGGACTCTTTTGGTTGGGGGGATATATAGGGCTTGTAGGTTCATCAAGAACTCTAGGTACCCTGAGCCAATAAATGAGCTGCACCTTGCAATGGGTTTTCATTCTATACCGGGCATACAGCAATTCATTTGCTGAAATATAAAAAGTGAAAAATAGGTATCAAGAAAACCTTTGTATTTCGAAAATGGCCACAAGGTAAGGTGTTGAGAAGCAGTGGTTATTTGCACATCACTGAACTCCGGGGTGCCCACACTAGCATGTGAATTACAGGGCATTTCTCAAATAGACTTCTTTTTTACACACTGTCTTACATTTGGAAGGAAAAAATGTAGAGAAAGATAAGGGGGTAATAACACTTGTCACCTAGCGGAATCCAAGATGGGGTGACTTGTGGGGTTCTGACCAGGTTCTGTTACCCAGAATCCTTTGCAAACCTCAACATTTGGCCAAAAAAACACTTTTTCCCCTCATTTTGGTGACAGAAAGTTCTGGAATCTGAGAGGAGCCACAAATTTCCTTCCACCCAGCGTTCCCCCAAGTCTCCCGGTAAAAATGATACCTCACTTGTGTGGGTGGCCCAGGTGCCTGCAACAGAAAAATGCCAACAACCTGTAGAGATTGAAGGGATAGCACAGTGAGTTGATAAGCACATATTTTTCTTTTATACATCTTTTAGGCTGACTCTGCTTTGGAGACCCATGCAAGTGAGGTATCATTTTACTTGGGAGACTGAGGGGAACGCTGGGTGGTAGGAAATATGTGCCGCAGCGGTGATCCTATGAAGAAAAGTGAGGCAAATATGATTTTGTAAGCAAATTATGAGGTTTGCTGAGCAGTCTGGGTAAGAAAATGTTGGGGGATCCAGGCAAGCCACACCTCCTTGGACTCCTTGGGGTGCCTATTTTTAAAACATGTCTGCGTTTGGTAGGTTTGCATAGATGAAGGCTGCACCTGGGACCCAATACATAGGTGCCCTCCCCCCCAAACACAGGTAGTTTTACAATAGATAGTTTTGGTGTGTCCACATACTTTTGTGATGTTCTAAACACAAAAATTGTGAAAAGAAATGCACTTAGGTTAAGTTAATAAGACCCCTCACCCACCAACGAAGTTGGTGGCATGCTTCATCATCGGGGTCCCACCCGAGACACCTAGCGTGTCACAGGTGTGCTGCGACGCCTGATTACAGCAGAGCAGGTTTTTGTCATTTTTACCACACATACTAGTTGGATTTGGCATGAGGGTGAGTGATGGTTCAATGGATCAAATTTTATTAACAAGAGATTTCACAAAAATGAAATGCATTGTTAATAACTGAAATGCCAAAAAACTGAACCAATGACTCACAGCTCGTGAGCTGTAAAGCCACGGCAAGGCACCAACCGCTTTACAGGCCATTCACTCACCTTTCACACATGACATGCACAATCCCACTCACGCCGCCAGCCAGGGGCCCAGCATATGACAACACTCGCATCGACAGACAGCGCCACTCAAGGGCCCATCACTGACATACGCCCACATGCCTGATACAGCAATCACACCAGCGGTGTGGACTGGCATTTGGCTGGCAGTGTGTTGCAGTAGCCAACAGCTAGTCAATATGTACACCGTCAGCCAAGCGCCACTCAACACACAGTGGCATCACTTTTTTTTTTTTTAAAACAAAGAAACCACTAACTAATTAGAAATAACAAAACTACAAACACAAAAGCTCTAACTAAGTACATGATAGAAATGCCAACCATGAAACTGAACACATGAAAATATAAAACAGGCAGTGTACACTCATGGTATTTCCCAGTAATCTTTTTGGGTGTGGTAATTCTTGAAACAACCACCCACACACAGCCCAGGCTTTGAAGGAAATCTGGACAGTACATTTGAGTCTCCCTCCGGATACCTCTTCGAGCACACACCCTACATTTCTTAGCTGGAAAGTCTTTTTTGGTCGTGGGCGGAATGTGCTCAGCAAAGTGCCAATCTTTCAATCTAGCCACATCCTCCAACAATGCTTCACTAGGAACTCTTGCCTGTTCTACCACAATAAGGCTCTCTATCGCTGACTCCTGAAATTTCACAAATGTCCTCTTTGACTCTGGAGACCTATCCTTAAACACAATAAAAGCATTAAAAGTTGCTAAGTGGAAGAGGTGAATTGCTAAATTCCTATACCAAATGTAAGACTTACGATTAGCAGTATAAGGTTCCAACCTCTGATCAACTTTATGTACACCTCCCATGTGCTTATTATAATCTAAACTGCACACAGGTTTGCGCACTTCAGCAACCTGGCCCCAAACAGTCACGGGGGAAGTACTCTCATCATGGATGGTACTTAGCATGTAGACATCCCCCTTGTCTGAAAATTTCAAAGCTAGCAGCTCATCATTCCGCAAGGCACTGCACTGTCCCCTCTCAAGTTTTTTACAGACAAGTTCCCTTGGATAGCCTTTCCGGTTACTACGAATTGGATAGCCTTTTCGGCTACAACGAATTGCACCACAAGCATCAGTGTCCACTCTAAACAATTCCTTGAACAACTGCACTCCAGCGTAGAAGTTATCTACATACAAATGGTGACCTTTGTTGAACAATCGTCTACCAAGTTCCCACACAATTTTCTCAGTAACTCCAAAAGTGGGAGGGCAACCATGGGGGTCAATACTGGAATCCCTACCAGTGTAGACATGGAAACTATACACATATCCTGTACTACTTTCAGAGAGCATATACAATTTAATTCCATATCATGCCCTCTTGCTAGGAATGTACTGCCTAAAAACCAAACGACCATTGAAGAGGACCAAAGACTCGTCCACAGCTATTTCTTTGCCTGGAACATAGACCTCTGAAAAACGATCTACAAAATGATCAAGTACAGGCCTAATCTTAAAAAAACGGTCAGAATCAGGGTGATCTTGTGGCAAGGCTAATGCATTGTCAACAAAATGCAGCATCCTAAGAAGAAGCAAATAACGATTAGGACTCATGATTGCAGGAAATATAGCTGTTGCGATCAAGGGACTAGTAGACCAATAAGAAGCCAGTGACGGCTTCCTTATCAACCCCATCAAATGAGTCAAACCAAAAAACCTTTTCATCTCCTCCAAATTTGTGGGAATCCACTGTGTAGGTCTAGAGTGTGGCTTAAATCTACCAGCGTTGTCCCTCAAATCCTGCTCCGCATACAATTTAGTTTGCTCAACAATCTCTTCAAAAACACATCATCCACAAATAACCCAAAGAAATTGACAGGCAAAATGTTCTCTGTATTGACTCTACACCCCGGGAGACCAGTAAAGGCAGGCAACCCAGAGTTCAGGTCTTCTAATGGGAAACCTTTCAGCCCCAGGTTGCTGCACTAATGACACATCAGTGTCCTCCTCTAAAACAGGCCCTTCATCTGCACTGAGAGTGGCTTCCTCATCTGAAGATTCCTCTCCAACAGAAACTTCACTGACAGAATCTCTCACTTCCTCCTCTGCCTCAGATGCAGAGTCCGTCTCATAATCATGATCAGACATTGAGTCAAAAAGAAACCAACCACCTGCTGAGCGGTCATCCTGCAGCTAGCCATGATCTTTTCTACGAAAAGTAACTGGACAAATGCACCACCAACAACCAGCACTGTGTAAGATAAGTAAGAAAGTGTAGCTTTATCAGTTAGAGTTATAAACTCAAAAACTATACCGCTCACTTGCCTGAAAATGTTTGACTCACCAGCAACTACTCTGCACAGACACAGCAATCACCAATGATATCCCACTAAAAAGAAATAAATAAAAGCAATTTAGAAATAAGACAACACAAATATCATTGTGCACAAATCTAAGGACAATTTCACACACAATCCTGCTTTTAGTACACCACCTACAAACATGTCATTCATGCATGGCAACAATACTCCTCTGGAGTACATTGTTTTTACTTACCTAAAACATGCAACTATGCAAACCGCGGGTCAGCCACCACCAAAACCGCAAGGAGCCACAGCAAAGAAAGCTAAAGCTTTGAACTAGAACAAAAAGGAGATTTTTTTTTTATCACAAATTCAAATACTTCGCGAGTTGACAAACACCCCACCATCAAGCATTTAAAAATTGGTGCCTAAGTGGATTCTGCCATAGGGGCAGATGGGCCTACTAAAAAATAGGCCTATCTGCCCCAAGCAGGGCAAAAAATACCTTTAGTAGTGTGTCCCCATGGGAAGCAGCCCTTACCCAAGGGGCCACCCCCCAACCAAACAAAAAAAACACACATACACTATCCCTAGGGCCTAAGTGGTTTCTGCCCCCTTGGGGGCAATGGGCCTAAAAAAAAAGGCTGGAAACAAATGGCCAACAGTTCAATGCCTCCCCACATAAATAAACATATATAAAAAAATCCCTGGCGCTCTAGTGGTTTTTGCCCCCCTTGGGGGCATATCGGCCTGGGGGCAGATCAGCCTAACAATAATAGGCCCATCTGCTCCCAAGGGGGGCAGAAATGACCTTGGCACGCATGCCCCCAAATGGGGGGCAACCCTTGCCCAAGGGGCCCCCTATCCGCTAACATACACACCCACTGTCCCTGGTGTCTAAGTAGCTTCTGTCCCCCTTGGGGGCAGATGGGCCTAAAAAATAGGCCCATCTGCCCCCAAGAGGGGCAGAAATGGCCAACAGTTCAATGCCCCTCTGGGGGGGGGCGCCCCTGCCCTAGGGGACGCGCCTCCCCCCACATAAACAAACCCTGGCCTTCTAGTGGTTTCTGTCCCCCCTTAGGGGCAGATCAGCCTAAAAATAATAGGCCACTCTGCCTCCAAGGGGGGCAGAAATGGCCTTGGTCCACATGCCCCTAAAGGGGGGCAACCCTTGCCAAGGGTTCGCCCCCCATCCACTAACACACACACACGCACTATCCCTGGTGTCTAAGTGGCTTCTGCCCCCCTTGGGGGCAGATGTGCCTAAAATAAATTAGGCCCATCTGCCCCCAAGGGGGTGAGAAATGGCCAACAGTTCAACGCCCCCCTTTGGGGGGGTGCCCCTTGCCCAAGGGGGCACCCCCCACATAAATAAACATTCTGACAAAAATCCCTGGTGTTCTAGTGGTTTCTACCCCCCTCGGGGGCAGATCAGCCAAAAAATAATAGGCCAATCGGCCCATAAGGGGGGCAGTAATGGCCACAACAAACATGCCCCCCAAATAGGAGTGACCCTTGCCCAAGACAACAAAAAAATCCCTGGCTTCTGGTGGGCATTCCTGCTGCCCCATCGCAATGTGATCGGGCAGCAGGAATGCTCAAAGAGACACGGGGTAAAGGAAAACGCCTTCCTTTCCCCCGGTGTCTCTTTGTTTGAAACACCCCACCCGCCGGAGGAGAAACTCACCTTTTTCTCCTCGATCGCACTGGAAGCAAATGGCAGCGATCGTGTGCTGATGTCATTAGGAGAAGTGGCGGGGGTGGGGGTGGAAGGGGAAGGGTTTCCCCTTCCATCCCTGCCTTTGGGGGGTGGGAGGGAAGCCCACAGAGGGAGAGCTATTGCTCCCTCTGAGCTCAGTGCCGAGGACATATTGGTTACATCCTCGGCACATGAACACTGTGCCGTTGGACGTAACCTTTACGTCCACGGCACAGAAGGGGTTAAACATCTTGGGGCCATGACCAACCCACCCCACTCTTCGGACCATCTTTATCCGTGTGTGGATGCGAACATCAGCCCCCTGCCCTCATAGAAAACCAATGAGATGCTTTGTTTGTAAGCTGAGGGAACCCCGTGTGCATGTTTGATTTAATTGGGGGCACGTCCACTAAAATCACCTTAATCGGGTAGAAGGTCTAGGAAGTCATCCCTAGGGGACAAACTCCCAGGGCTCATCCCAGACGAGCGCTCGATATGGGCCCTCGTATTGGTTAGTGGGGCAAGGGCATGTTTTCAGATCACAGGGTGAGACAGGAAAGAACTATTAGGATTGCCAGTGTCGGATTTCTCAGAACTGATGTTCCTAGCCAACTGGGTGCCGCCTTGTCTTGTGGGTGAGAGGGTAGCAGCAGGACACATAGTGGCAGTCTGTGTGGGCATAGAGCCTGTGTGGCTAGAAGGGAGTAGGCAATTTCAAATGTAATGAATGAATGCCCCAGAGCCCGAAGGGCCAGTCATGTGAAAGGGATGAGCTTTAACACAGGTTTGATTAATACAAGATTCTCTGACCTTTAGGCCAATATTGATTATAATAAAATCCAACACCCTTGTATTTGAAGAAAGGACAACAACTTTAGTGGTCTAAAGTTTGGTTTTTAGATGCACAACCATGTTCTTGACATTATACAAACAATCAATATCGGCACAAACAGTATCCAAACCAAATTTCGACCACGCTTTGGATCTAATCCAATCAGTCGCTACAATGGCACAGTTGGCTAGAGGTAATAGGACAACTCGAGAGTCATGATCAGATGGTGCCACATCAGATAAGGACTATAAAGTTCAACAAAGGCAGCCCAATACAAATAAGAACCAGAGCTATAGCAGTATTCTTCTTAAGGAACAGCGGTTTGTATCATTGATATAAGTATACTCAGTTAAAAGAAGCACAATCACACTGATAATGCAGCAGTAGGATGTTATCAAAAGTAACCACACAAAAATATACTACATAAAAGAAATCCAAAGACAGTAGTGGTGAGTGTAGCACTTGGCATAGTAATACAAGAATTAGCAAAAAAAGGTTAAATTGTCCCAAGTGAAATGGGACCTACAATCAACACAAGAACCAACAATGATCATGAAAATTTTGAAATCAAAACAAGGATTCCAAAGTCCTGCAAATGACCCAAATCAGTAATATAAGCATATACATGACCCAATATAAAATTAAAGTGTCACATTATTAAACTTGTTTTAGCACAGTCAATTGTGTTTCCATCCTCAGATATGGGGTTTCATCAGGACCAATGAATGAGGGTGGCACCTGATGAAAAATACTGAAGCCAAAAGCAGAAATAAGTCCTTTTCACCACAAGTGCAAAACTATTAAGAATACTAACAAAGGGGAACCAATTAAAGTGCAAGATATTCGATTTACTTACAGAGGGGACCCTTCTACACCTGAGCCCCAAATACTAAAAGAAAGACTCAATAGTCACAAATAGCTTTGGTGTAGGTGGCCGTCTAATAAATATGAAGCAGTCTGATATATATATATATATATATATATATATATATATATATATATAGAGAGAGAGAGAGAGAGAGAGAGAGAGAGTTAGATTCTGAATTCACTCATACAAAACCATAGAAATTCAGCAGTTATTTCAAGTAACAGTAACTCTCACTCTAAGGCAACACAAGAACCAACAATGATCATGAAAATTTTGAAATCAAAACAAGGATTCCAAAGTCCTGCAAATGACCCAAATAATTAAGATATAAGCATATACATGACCCAATATAAAATCAAAGTGTCACATTATTAAACTTGTTTTAGCACAGTCAATTGTGTTTCCATCCTTTTGTATGGTTTTGTACAAGTAAATTCAGAACCTAACTAGAACGCCCCTGTAACCTTTGTTTCTTTCAGTGAATTTCTATATTTTTTTAATGTGAAGTAATTTTAATTACTATACGTTAATCCAACTAACGCCGTGCACAGCCTTTGGCCGTGCTCCAGAGGATTGGCTGCAGGGCCTGTCTCTGTCAGTGGATCTGTGAGTGGGTGTGACAGTGTCTGAGTGGGTGTGTAAGTAGGCACATTGGTCTCTGACTGCATGTATGAGTGAATGAATTAGTGTATGAATGAGTCTGTGAATGTTTTTAGTTGTTTTTTGCATATTCACAAATATTCTTGAATATCCTCAAATATTTGAGAATATCCTTGATTATTCTTGAATATTCACGGATACTCGCAAATATTGTGCATGGTGAAGAAAAATTATTTGATAGCCATTGTTTGACCCTACAACACCCTTATATCAGGGCCTGGGGTCAGGGTTCCTCCACCCTGATCCCTTATACCACTTATCATTTCTATGTTCAGCCCCGGGACCCTCTCCAATAGCATAAAATGGCAGCCGCAACTTTCTAGTCAGGTTGTGGCCAGCCAACTACAGCACTTCTATTTGCATTTGCATCAGCAAAAAATCACGACTATTTATGATTCGCTCAGTGCCAGAGATATACAAATTTGGAGTTTCTTTAATATCTCATAAACTACTGAACGGATTTACACAAAATAACCAAAAACCTCAACCTGTGTACCGAAAGCTAGCTTTCTGACAAATTTGGTGTAATTCCATCCAGTGGTTCAGGGTATAGTCGTGTTCAAAGGTCCTATGGGAATTAACATGGGAAAGTCAACTTTTTAGACCCCCATTTTTCTCAGCCCCCACTTGACAGATCTCCCCAAAACCTTCCATGCGCAACAAGGATCACCGGGCTTTTTATAGGGAAAATTTTGTGAAGATTCATCAAATGGTGCCAAAGATCTAGACAAGTCAAAAAACGCTTTTCCTATGGAAACATGTTCCTAACTATAACTAACTAGTGGTGACTATATATATTTATATGTCGAATCGCAAAACTTCCCCATGACCTGTCTCAACCACCTCAGGGGGCCGGTGCAATACATGGGAATGTAGATCCCACTAACATACAAAATTAGGCACAATGCTGAAATGCACAAACACCACAGAATCCCACTCCTCCACTGCGGTTCAAAGAAAACCCTTTTCGATCCACAAGATCTTCTTCACAAGCCATTATGGAACCCATGCTTAACTTCCCTTAAAAATAATTTCCTTACATCAAGGAAAGAAAGGAACAACAGACAAATAAATCCCATGTTGTAAAGGAGAGACTCTTCACATATCACACATATTTCATAAATATCTGTCAACTAAAATTCTTATCAAGCAAATATGATTAATAATTCAGAGTAAATCTCATTTACCCATTATTTTGTCATGCATCAATAATGTACAAAATTAATATGTACACTTCTATTCCATTCACTGAAGAAAGTGCAAAATCAAAATGAAACTGTACCTCCATTGACATCCAAATACAATCATTCAGTATATTAAATAGACATCAAATAAAAGCCAAGTGACCATTGCACAGTCCTGTCTCTTAATACACTTCTATCTCATAAACCACATAAAGGCCAAGTGGCTTTATAAAACTCTCCTCTTCATTCTGTCCCTAATCCCCCATTTTAACACAATCACCAGTCTAGTGCACAGGACATGTCAAAAAAGGAATAGAGCAAATGGAGAAATTATACTTTAACAGTTATCATAAACATTTCACAGTCTCTCAGCTCTCTTCAAGGACAGATCATATCCAAAGGATGACAGATTAGATCAGCCTTTATAAATGTACAAAAAGCACTTCATCTGAGTTCAAACCTTCCGGTACACAGCTATTTAAGCAGATGATGTATTCTGACTCCATAATTCTAAGTTTCCTCTCTCTGTCACCACCTCTTTTATTTAGAGTGTCCCTGTCAATTCCATAAAAACATAACATATCAGCATTGCAGTCATGTACCTGAGACCAATGTTGTGCTACTGGGTAACTTACATCATCATTCCTGATATCTCTCATGTGTTCCAGAATACATTTTTTAACTGGAAAAATAGTACTCCCTACATAGATCAGCCCACAAGGGCAACTCTGTACAAATATGCAATGCACACTACTTCAGGTTATGAATTTATTGATATTCCATGTTCTACCATTGGGAATGCAAAAGCTCTTTACATGAATACTGGTTTTACAAGACTTACAATGCCCACATTTATAAAATTCTTTCTGATCCTTCTGTGTCATCAGATGGCTATGTACCAATCTCTCCTTAAGGGATGGCAATTTTCTATAAGTTATAGGAGGGCATTGCGCAAATCCGAGCCAATCGTAATATCTGTTACAACCAGATTCTACTGCCTGGAGATCATTGTTCTGATTGTTTCAGATTCGGCATTGTAGGTTGTGATCAGCCTCACCTACTTTGAAATGTCTTTCTTCCTGACCTTCGTCACCAACAACTCATCTATAGTTCTAAGTCCAGCCTTCTCCATTGCATTCTGCAGGAAGAACTCTTCACCATCATTAATGAACTAGCCAAACCCAAAGCCAGCAACATAGACCATTCACACACACAGCCCCTATGTGACGCCCTCTCCAACCACTTCCACCACAAAATCCTGGACATCCACAACAGCTTCATACCACACACACCCACCACACACACCCCTCACTCACTCAACTCAACCCCCACTCATGATCCCCCCACCACACTCACCACCTGGTCCCCCACCACACATGAAGAAACCGAAAAAAACATGAACTCCATCCGCTCCGGATCCCCCTCCGACTCCTGCCCACATCGCATCTACAACAAAGCCAGCCCAACCATCGCCCCCATACTCCGTGACATAATCAACTCCTCCTTTGACTCCACCACCTACCCAGACCCCTGGAAGCACGCGGAAATCACCGCTCTCCTAAAAAAAAACAAAGCCGACCCAGAGATCCTCTCCAATTATCGCCCCATCTCCCTCCTCCCCTTCCACGCTAAGGTCGCCGAGAAACTAGTCAACACACGCCTATCCCACTACCTCGAAGAAAGCAGCACTCTTGACCCCTCACAATCCGGGTTCCGCAAGAACCACAGCACGGAAACCGCCCTCATTGCATGCACTGACGATATTAGGACCAAAGTCGACAAAGGTGAGACTGTCACACTCATCCTCCTAGACCTCTCCACAGCCTTTGCCACTGTCTGCCACCACACACTCCGCACACACCTCCACAACATAGGAGTTTGCCACAAAGCCTTAGACTGGATCACCTCCTTCCTCACTGACCGGACCCAGAGAGTCCGCCTCCCACCTTTCCACTCCACCACCACCAAGATCATCTGCGGAGTCCCCCAAGGGTCCTCTTTCAGCCCCACACTCTTCAACATTTACATGATCCCCCTAGCCAACATCCTCCGATCACACGGAATCACTATCCTCTCCTATACAGATGACACCCAACTCATCCTCTCCCTCACCCGCAACCCCACCACCGCCAAAACCAACCTACACACAGCTCTCCTCAACACCACCAGCTGGATGACAACTAACCATCTCAAGCTTAACTCCAACAAAACTGAGATCATCATCTTCGGCCCCAACAAAACCATATGGGACAACTCCTGGTGGCCCACCGCCCTAGGACCCTCACCCACCCCCGCAAACCACGCACGCAGCCTCAGCATCATCCTGGACCCCTCCCTCTCCATGACACAGCAAATCAATGCTCTTACCTCCTCCTGCATCCTCACACTCCGCACTTTAAAAAAATCCTTCAAATGGATTCCCCCAGAGACCAGGAAGACAGTCACCCATGCACTCATCAGCAGCAGACTAGACTATGGTAACGCCCTCTATGCCGGCACCACACTCAAACTCACACGCAAACTCCAGAGAATCCAGAACACAGCCGCGTGCATCGTCCTTGGCCTCCCCCTCCATGAACGCATCACACCACACCTCAAAACCCTTCACTGGCTCGCCATAAACAAGAGAATCTCATTCAAGATCCTCATCCACGCACACAAATCCCTCCACAACACCGGCCCGACATACCTCAACGAAAGAGTGAACTTTCACACTCCCACCCATAACCTCTGATCAGCCAACCTCGCCCTAGCCACAGTCCCCCACATCCAACGCACCACCACAGGAGGCAGGTCCTTCTCCTACCTCGGCCACAAAACCTGGAACTCCCTCCCCTCCAACCTCCGCAAAACCAAAGACCTCCTGCTCTTCAGAAAAAAACTCAAAACATGGCTGTTTGAACAGTGACCCTCCTGCCCCCCACTAAGCACCTTGGGTGAGTAGCGTGCTTTATACATTTTTTGATTGATTGATTGATTGATTGATTCTACATTTGCTTCCTTGAGGGCTGGTGGTGATATCCTATGTCCCCGAGTGGGAAAGTATGGATTGTTTTATATATATATATATATATATATGTATATATATATATATATATATATATACATATATATATTTATGAAGGTAACTATGCTAACTCGCACCCTCCCAATGCACTGCTACTACCCCATATATTACATCACTCATAACATCTTCTATGACATAGTTGATAATGTCACTGCAATCTGCAGAAATATTATTGATAATGAAGCTGTGCATGGCGGGGCCGTGAGTTATAGTTACCTTAGAGCACAAATTATATTTACTTGAAATAGCTCTAAATATAACTGCTGAGTTTCTATGTTTTTGTACATTTCAAATGTGATCCTACGTCCCTGTAACTTTTCTTTTTTTAGTGAATTTCTATGTTTTTTTTAAATTCTGTTTTCTACCTTTAACACCCCTGTAACCTTTCTTTTTTCATTGAAGATAGATAGATAGATAGATAGATAGATAGATAGATAGATAGATAGATAGATAGATAGATAGATCAGTCTTCGAATAAGCTTCCTTCCTGTCCTGAACGTTAAGGGAATTGATTAGGAATTTATTGTTTAGCTAAGAAAAGAAACTATGTCTATGGGGGTCATTCTGACCTCGGCGGTAAAAGGCCCTTACCGCCGGTCAGAAGTCTGCCATTTTACCGCCGCGGTAAACCGCCACGGTCATTCTGACCACCAACTGTGAAACTGCCAAAAACCCGACATCCACGGAAGGCCGCCTCATCAGCGGGCAGCGATAAACTGGAGATGACCAAACCTCCACCACCACGCCAACACAAACACGCCCATGCCATTCTGACCCACGAATCCACGCGGAGGTCTTTCAACCGCGGTATTCCATTGGCGGTACACACCGCCGCGCTCAAAATATACACACAGCTCCAAAACACAGCCACATTGGACAATTTGAAATACACACACCTGATACACATACACACAACACTCCCACACACCCAATTAACTATAAAACACACACCCACTTCACCCACAAACCCCTACAACCACAAATATCTGAGAGAAGGCGCAATACACTGAGAGAGAGCACAGGGAACGCAAAGCACAACACACACAGGAACACAACATCATCACCCACACTACATCTACGCACACATCACCACATATCACCACGCACATCACCACAAACACCACCCCACCCCACACCTCATCCACACCACCCCATGGCACCCCAAAGACACCCCAGGTTCTCGGACCAGGAACTCAGGGTCATGGTGGAGGAAATTATAAGGGTAGAGCCCCAGCTCTTCGGCACACAGGTGCAGCACACCACTATAGCAAGGAAGGCTGAGCTATGGCAAAGGATCGTAGACAGGGTCAACGCTGTGGGACAGCATCCCAGAAATCGGGAAGATATCCGAAAGCGATGGAACGACCTACGGGGGAAGGTGCGCTCGATGGTGTCGCGACACAACATCGCTGTGCAGAAGACTGGCGCCGGACCCCCACCCACTCCACCCCAATTCACAGCATGGGAGCAAGAGGTAGTAAACATCCTGCATCCTGATGGCCTCGCTGGAGTACACGGAGGAATGGACTCTGGTAAGTCGAATCTCAACTACTTCACCCCCCCCAACCACCAGCATGCCAACCCACACCCCCACCCTCACCCCCAATCTCAAACCCCCAGCACACATCCTCCCTGCCAATGTCTCACCAGCACAACCCACCCTAAACAACACCAACCCCTGAATGCCAACACAAACCATAGACACCCATCACCAAAGCATGACCATTGCACATACCCATACACCCCCCCCGCAACCACCCTCACAACACCTCCCACAAGGGAATGCCAGCACTGGGGACAAGGGCACTCAAAATGCACGCCATGGCACACACAAAAACAATAACCACACTATTTTACCCCTGCAGGGCCCTAACGCCAACACACCGCCACGGAGGGTCCAGATTTGTCCATCCCACCCCAGAACAGGCACCCAGTGAGGACAGCAGCTCTGTCGACCTAGAACCTGATGACCAGCCCGGACCATCGGGGACCTCTGGACAGTGGGTTCCCCACACACAGACACAGGCCACAGCAGACCCAACCCCCTCTGGGAACACCAGCACAGCTCCCACCCAGCGGGCCCATGTCTCTGTCTCCAGGACAGGTCAATCAGCAGTGTGTCCGCCACTACAGGGCACCCAGGCTGACCCAACACCCCAACAACAACCGGGACCTGGGGGCAGTGGTAGTGGGCACACCGTCCAGGGGACAGAGGCCCGGGGAAACAGGGCAACTGGGAGAGCTGCTGTGCGACAGGGGGGGGAGGACAGGCCCAGGGAACCCACTCTCCAAGAGGCCCTCACCACCATCATGGGAGCATACCACCACTCCCAGGAGACGATGGCGACTGTACTGGCCAGGTTCACCGAGATCCAGGCACAGCAGGAGGAACGGTACATGGGGTTCAGCAATGAACTCCGGAACATCGGTACCGCTATGGGGACCATAGTCCAGGCCCTCAACCGGATAGAAACCACATTGAGGGACCATGTGGCACCACAAAGGGCCCCTGTCACTAGCCAGGACCAGGAACAGCCTACCACCTCCGCCGGCACTAGTGGACAGGAGGCCCCACCACAACGACAGGCCACCAGAACCCCACCTCCTGCTGAAGAACAACCACCCCGCAAGAGGAACCTGAGATCTCACAGGAAGACAGAGTAGGATGCCAAGACCCCTGCCAGCCTAAGATCCCCCCGGATGTCATTCCACTGTCCCACAACGTCATCCTGTCCAACCTTGAACTGCCCCTGCTCCATCCTTCCACAGGCATATGGACAATGCACCTGTGCGACCGAGAACTGGACTCTGCCATGGACATCACTCCACCCCCACCCATCACCGTTTTAATATCATGTACCAATATCTAGCACAAAAAATAAATCACTCATTGCACTGAAATCATTCAGGAGTCAGCCTGTATTTTTTACAAATGTATAACACATTACTGATCAATAATGTTCAGTTAACTTTGTGATGAAAACATACAGATGTCAATAAGCATTAGTCCATGGGCTAACCAAGCAGAAGTCACGCAGTGGGTCATACAGCACTGAAAAGGGAAGGGAAAATCAAACATCAGTTTAAAAGAACTGGGGGGAAATACACAAAGTAAAGATGCAGGAGGCTTTCAGGAAATGTGAAATGGCGTGGGTGATTCCTACCTGTGTGCTACTGAAAATACTGTTGGATAACTGTGTCCCTGTTGTCTGTGTCATCCCCGTCGTCTTCCTCCTCTTCACTCTCCACAGGCTCCACAGCTGCTACAACACCACCATCTGGACCATCCTCCTGCAGGAAGGGCACCTGACGTCGCAATGCCAGATTGTGAAGCATACAGCAGGCCACGATGATCTGGCACACCTTCTTTGGTGAGTACATCAGGGATCCACCTGTCATATGCAGGCACCTAAACCTGGCCTTCAGAAGGCCGAAGGTCCTTTCTATGATCCTCCTAGTTCGCCCATGGGCCTCATTGTACCGTTCCTCTGCCCTGGTCCGGGGATTCCTCACTGGGGTCAATAGCCAAGGCAGGTTGGGGTAACCAGAGTCACCTATTAGCCACACACGGTGTCTCTGTAGCTGTTCCATCACATAGGGGATGCTGCTATTACGCATAACATACGCGTCATGCACTGACCCAGGGAACTTGGCAATTACATGGGAGATGTACTGGTCTGCCAAACAGACCACCTGCACATTCATAGAATGGTCATTTTTCCTGTTTCTGTACACCTGCTCATCGTCTTTTGGGGATACTAAGGCCACATGGGTCCCATCAATGGCACCAATGATGTTGGGGATATGTCCAAGGGCATAGAAATCACCCTTCGCAGTGGCCAAATCCTCCTCCTCAGGGAAAACAATGTAGCTCCGCTTGTATTTCGTCAGTGCAGACAACACTCTTGACAAAACCTTAGAAAACATAGGCTGAGACATCCCAGATGACATGGCCACTGTTGTTTGGAATGATCCACTTGCAAGGAAATGGAGTACTGACAGAACCTGCACCAAAGGGGGAATCCCTGTGGGTTGGCGGATGGGGGACATCAGGGCTGGCTCCAGCTGGGCACACAGTTCATGTATAGTGGCTCGGTCAAGTCGGTATCGTTGTATAATATGGCGGTCTTCCATTGTCGACAGGTCCACCAGCGGTCGGTACACGCGAGGATTCATCCTTCTCCTCGCAAGTCCCAGCGGACGGTGCCTAGGAAGGACAACATGGAGTACAGAGTCAAGCAAATCACAGGTACGTTCACCACATCTTGCATAGCACACGGTTATCTATGTATTGAAAGGCGTGTATGTGTGCTAATGCAAGGCCTAGGCCTGTGTGACGCAGTTGAAATGAAGCCATGTGGGCCCTTGAAATGGCGGCTGCCTGACCTGTGAAGTGGGACAATGGGATGTGAGGTCAATGCGCTGGCGTGGCACACTGTGGCGGTAGGCGGTCGAAGACCGCTGTACGAAGCCGCAATGGTTAACATTGAACCCTATGGGTTTCAGGAGCCAATGACGAGGTGCGCCGGCGGTCGCGGTACGCACCGCCGCGGTGCACACAGCCGCGGGCGTGACCGCCATTTTCTACATGATTAATCACTCGAGACCTGATCTTCCACAGGAGAGGACCTATACTGCAAGTGCTGCTGTGACCTCGGTCTGGAAGTGACAATGGCTGCTGCGACTGGGGAAAGGGCCCCTGCCTTCACGTCTGAAGAGTTGGAGAAACTTGTGGATGGGGTCCTCCCCCAGTATGCGTTACTCTACGGTCCTCCAGACCAACAGGTAAGTACACTGGGTGCACATTGAATGGGCTATGCCTGTGTGGAGTGGGGTGGATGTAAGTTGGTGGGGTGGGGAGCGAATGAGGAGTGCAACGCACGACAGATGAGAGCATGTGCCACATGGCAAAGTTGGGGAGGGGGGGGCATTCACATCTAACATGCAGAAAAATGATGGAATTTCATTTCCCACACTGTACATGTCAACTAGGTCAGCGCCCATCAGAAAGTCGACATTTGGCGTGCCATCGCCAAGGAAGTCCGGGCCCTGGGGGTCCACATCAGACGGGGCACCCACTGCCGCAAGAGGTGGGAGGACATCCGCCGCGGAACCAGGAAGACCGCCGAGTCACTGCTGGGGATGGCCTCCCAACCTAGGAGGGGTGCCAGTCGTACCCTGACCCCCCTGATGTCCCGGATCCTGGTGGTGGCCTACCCTGATTTGGATGGGCACTTGAGGACATCACAGCAGACACAAGGGGGTGAGTATCAGCACATTCTGCTATCTTTATGCGCAGTGGAGGTGTCTGGGTGGGGGAGGAGGGTTGTGGGTGTCATTAGGCCAGGGCGCTTTCTGTAGTGTAGGCCTCTCCTTTAGGCATGGCCCTGTGCCCCCGCCCCCGCCCCCCACCTCTGTAGGGTGACAAGTACAGCTATCCATGGTCCTGCATCACCCATGTGCGCGTTTGTTGTCCCTATACCTGTTGGCATAGTCAGAAGTACTGAGTAGCGTACCCCGATTGCGCGGCTTAGTGCATGAGGCTCCTGTGTCTGTCCTCTCCGCCAACGGTGTTGACAATGCATGCACTCAACCTGTTTTTATTTCTCCCCCCACCCTGTTTCTTTATCTTCTTGTGCATGTGTGCATTAGCATCATCAGGCGGAGGACATCTGGCATCGGAGCACGAGGGAGCTGCAAGTCACAAGGCCCCGGTGGGCCGTGGTACAGACACCGAGGGCACCAGTGATACGGAGGGCGAGGGGAGCACCACAACGGGGACCGGTGGTGACACCAGCGACACCGACACGTCCTCGGATGGGAGCTCCCTAGCGGTGGCGGACACATCCGGGCCCCCCGCCTCTACAGGTACAGCCGCCACCCAGCGCACCATCCCCGCCCTCCCAGCAGCCCCTCAGCCTACGCTCCGTGCCCGCTCACCCAAGAAGGCGGGCGTCTCCTTCGCCCGAGGCACCTCAGCCCCTGCCCCAGTTACCCCTGCTGCCCTCAGTGAGGAGGTCATTGACCTCCTCAGGACTCTCATTGTTGGGCAGTCTACCCTTTTGAATGCCATCCAGGGGGTAGAAAGGGAGGTGCATCGGAGCAATGCCTACCTGGAGGGCATTCATTCGGGTCAGGCTGCCCATCAACGATCGTTCAATGCTCTGGCCTCAGCACTGACGGCAGCCATTGTCCCTGTTTCCAGCCTCCCTCTTCTAACTGCCTCCACCCTGTCTCTGTCTCCTGTTCCTCAGCCTATCCCATCCACACCATCAGACCAGCCTGCACACACCTCAACACCCAAGGTCAGCTCATCCAGACACAAGCACTACACATCCCACAAACACTCACCCAAGCAACATCCAGATGCAGACATACCAACAGTCACTACCACCTCTGTGTCCCCCTCCTCCTCGTCTCCCTCCTCCCTCCCTGTGACGTCTACACTCACACCTGCATGCACACCACCATCAGCCAGTGCTTCCATCACCAGCACACCCTCCACTACAGTCCGCACACGTGCAGTCACCACCCCCACTGCCATTTACACGTCCCTGTGTCCTCTCCCACTGTGTCTGTCACCCCCTCTTCCAAGACACACAAACGCAGGCAGCCACCCACCCAACAGCCATCCACTTCACGACAGCCTACGGCACAATCACCAGCACCCAAAGACAGCACACCTGACTCTCCTACAACCACATCCTCTTCCTCCACTCCCATCACCACTACTCCCACCCTTTACCTTGGTCCTAAAAAAAGTTTACCTCTCCAATCTTAACCTCTTTCCCTCCCCTGACCCACCCCCTCCATCTGCTAAGAGTCCCAAGAGCACCTCAGCCACCACCAGCCCAGCTTCGAGTGTCACTGAGGTGCATGGGTTCTGGAGTCCACCCTTTGGCAGCAGTGACACTTCTATCAGCAGCAAGGGGACAGCCAGCCCCCCCCCCAGGCAAGAGGACCCGGAAAGTCAAGGGCCGCCGTGAGAGGACTGACACGGCTGCCCCCAAGGACCAAAGTTCGGCCACTTCACCTGCCACAACATCCAGGGGAGGCAAGGGCCAGAGAGCCTCTTCTAAGGAGGGAAAGGGCAGCAGGGCGGAGAAGTCAGCCAGCAGGAGCGCGGAGCAGGAGGGCCCCACAAGCCCCATCCCGGCTGTAAGGGAGGACACCAAAGGGCCCAGGACTCCGTCACCGAAGGGTCCTGCAACTGCACGGTCGGAGGGCGACTGAGCAGGGAGTCCAGGCCAGGTCTGGCTCCCTTGAATTACTGGACAAGCACCGCTGAACAGGGCCCCGCCGTGCAGAAGAGCACCGCTGAACAGGACCCCACCGTGAAGATAGGCACCGCTGAACAGGGCCCCGCCGTGCAGAAGAGCACCGCTGAACAGGGCCCCGCCGTGCAGAAGAGCACCGCTGAACAGGGCCCCGCCGTGAAGATAGGCACCGCTGAACAGGGCCCCGCCGTGCAGAAGAGCACCGCTGAACAGGGCCCCGCCGTGCAGAAGAGCAACGCTGAACAGGGCCCCGCTGTGCAGAAGAGCACCGCTGAACAGGGCCCCGCCGTGAAGATAGGCACCGCTGAACAGGGCCCCGCCGTGCAGAAGAGCACCGTTGAACAGGGCCCCGCCGTGCAGAAGAGCACCGCTGAACAGGGCCCCGCCGTGCAGAAGAGCACCGCTGAACAGGGCCCGCCGTGCAGAAGAGCACTGCTGAACAGGGCCCCGCCGTGCAGAAGAGCACCGCTGAACAGGGCCCCACCGTGCAGAAGAGCACCGCTGAACAGGGCCCCGCCGTGCAGAAGAGCACCGCTGAACAGGGCCCCGCCGTGAAGATAGGCACCGCTAAACATGGCCCGCTGTGCAGAAGAGCACCGCTGAACAGGGCCCCGCCGTCTCAAGCACCGCTCCGCTGGGCCCGCCGTCTCAAGCACCGCTCCGCTGGGCCCCGCCGTCTCAAGCACCGCTCCGCTGGGCCCTGCCGTCTCAAGCACCGCTCCGCTGGGCCCTTCCTGTCAAGCACCGCTCCGCTGGGCCCCGCCGTCAAGCACCGCTCCGCTGGGCCCCGCCGTCAAGCACTGCTCCGCTGGGCCCCGCCGTCTCAAGCACCGCTCCGCTGGGCCCCGCCGTCTCAAGCACCACTCCGCTGGGCCCCGCCGTCTCAAGCACCGCTCCGCTGGGCCCCGCCGTCTCAAGCACCGCTCCGCTGGGCCCTTCCTGTCAAGCACCGCTCCGCTGGGCCCCGCCGTCTCAAGCACCGCTCCGCTGGGCCCCGCCGTCTCAAGCACCGCTCCGCTGGGCCCGCCGTCTCAAGCACCGCTCCGCTGGGCCCTTCCTGTCAAGCACCGCTCCGCTGGGCCCCGCCGTCTCAAGCACCGCTCCGCTGGGCCCTTCCTGTCAAGCACCGCTCCGCTGGGCCCTTCCTGTCAAGCACCACTGGCACAATGACAGTGCCGGATCTGTGTCAAGCTACTGTTCACGGTTCACTGTGCCCACCATGCCTCCTCCTTGACCAGTGGAGACTGTTATCCACCTGATGGACTGTGGCTTTGCACTCCCCAGGATGGCACAGTGGGCAAGCCACCCACTGTAGAGACATTGAGAGACTGTGGCTTTGCACTCCCCAGGATTGAACAGTGGGCAAGCCACCCACTGTAGAGACATTGAGAGACTGTGGCTTTGCACTCCCCAGGATGGCACAGTGGGCAAGCCACCCACTGTAGAGACATTGAGAGACTGTGGCTTTGCACTCACCAGGAAGGAACAATGGGCATGGTGGCCCCTTCGTGGATCTGGCGTCGTGGACTCATGTGGCTGTGGTGCCCCCCCCTTCCCTTCCCCCTGAGGTGCCTGTAGTTTTGTCATCAGATGCCCCTGCAGTGTTCTCTCCAAAGGACTCAGGTCTCCTGTGTGGGCTTTGCCCTTGTGTTGATACACTTTGGCCCACGGACACTTAGAATGTCATTAAATGTGCAGGACTAATTGCCTCGGTTTCTCGATTGAAGAAAATATTTATTTTATTTTTTTGATTTTTTTATTGCTATTTGACCATGAGTTATCAGAGGCTATTTTTTACATAATTTTTGATTCACAATTTAATTATGTCTTTGCTTTTTTCACGGGGGTTTGGGTGGTGTCACTGTGACTTGCTGCTCTGCATTGGTGTGTACATAGTTTGGGGGGGGGGTGGGGGTCGCATATGTGTGTGCCGTAAGCTTTCCTCCTCCCCCCTCCCCTGTGTCGTAGGTGCAGTACTCACCGTTGTCGTCTGTGCCGGAGTTCGTACTCGTGGTAGATGAGCAGGTAGACGAGAGCAGGTAGGATGTTTAATTCGGGTTCCATGCTGTCCTCCGTCCTCGTGGAGTGTGTAGAGGTGAGCGTTTTCCCGTTCGTAGTCTGTTTCCGCCGTGTTTTTATCGGCGGTGCTCCCGCCCCGGAAAAGGTGGCGGATTGGTGAGTTGTGATAGTGTGGGCGGTACATTGTCTACCGCCTGTCTGTTGGCGGTGACCGCCGCGCTGTTTGTTTGTACCGCCGTGGCGGTCAGATTGTTAATGTGGCGGTCTCTGTTGGCGGTTCCCGCCAGGGTCAGAATTCCATTTTTTGGACCGCCGGCCTGTTGGCGGGTTGGCCGCCGCTTTATCACCGACCGCCAGGGTTAGAATCACCCCCTATGTGTCTAATGATTTGAATTAATGTTACAATTTCTGAAGATAGGGTCTTCAATGGGTCCAGTACCCAACAAGCTCCGATAACTGCCCCACCCTGTGTTTTGGCCTGTCAGTAGTTTCAAGTAGAGTTTCACTGGACACTGTAAAATGCTCATTGAGGGTAGCTAGTGGTTCTGGTTGAGGGACCCTCGAGGGAATGACTGAAAGTTACAGGATATCCACTCGCGGAAAGTATGGGACAAGCCCCAACATTCTTTTAAAATCTTCAGGTGTACAAGCAGACCAGCCCTCCTCAGACCGCAGCAGGTTAATGGAGAGAAGGGAGCACAATTTGGAGGATGGTTGGGCAGGCGATCTGATGGGATAAGGTCAGAGGGACAGTAATGGTGAATAATGTAACCCGGGATCAGTACAAGCAACCTTCTGGGCCCGTTGTGACCCACTTGCTGTTGGGTGCTTGGTACCGAGTCGCTGGGTTTCGTCACTCTTGGCCATGATCTTTGCTTAGGGTAAGTCATGAGCAAATGGTTAAAATGTGTGAAGCAATGAGGAAGCATGGGTTTTATAAAGAATGAACACAAGAGAAGGGAAGAGGGAACATTTAGGGGGTTATTCCAACTTTGGAGGAGGTGTTAATCCGTCCCAAAAGTGACGGTAAAGTGACGGATATACCACCAGCCGTATTACGAGTTCCATAGGATATAATGGACTCGTTATACGGCTGGTGGTAAATCCGTCACTTTTCCGTCACTTTTGGGACGGATTAACACCTCCTCCAAAGTTGGAATAACCCCCTTAGTCTGATAGAATAACATCACATAGGGGGTGATTCTAACTCTGGCGGGTGGCGGAGGCCGCCCGCCAGAGTTCCCCCCTCCAGAATACCGCACCGCGGTCGTAAGACTGCTGCAGTGATTCTGGGTTTTCCACTGGGCTGGCGGGCGACCGCCAAAAGGCCGCCAGCCAGCCCAGTGGAAAACAACCTTCCCACGAGGACGCCGGCTCTGAATGGAGCCGGCGGAGTGGGAAGGTGCGACGGGTGCAGTTGCACCCGTCGCGAATTTCAGTGTCTGCTGAGCAGACACTGAAATTCTTTGTGGGGCCCTCTTACGGGGGCCCCTGCAGTGCCCATGCCATTGGCATGGGCACTGCAGGGGCCCCCAGGGGCCCCACGACACCCCATACCGCCATCCTGTTCCTGGCGGCTGTCAGAATCCCCATGGCGGTGCAGCGAGCTGCGCCGCCATGGAGGATTCTTTTGGGCAGCGGAAAACCGGCGGGAGACCGCCGGTTTTCCACTTCTGACCGCGGCCAAACCGCCGCGGTCAGAATGCCCTGCGGGGCACCGCCAGCCTGTTGGCGGTGCTCACGCCAACCCTGGCCGCCGGGGTCAGAATGACCCCCATAATGTGAAAGCACAATGGAGATGAAGAAGACCCTGTAGGGAACTCCGTTGGGTAGGAAATATGTAGACTTAAGTTGAGAAGCCTATGTTATCTCGTTTTCCACCAGTGTAATTGTAGAGTGTGTGAGGGGGACAAAGTGGTGAGTGGCAAAGCATGTAATCGTAGAGATGGACTGTGGTGGGCTGCGTGCAGCGACCATTGCATTAATTAATTTATATTTCACATTAAAGAACAGAACGGAGGGCTGTAGCACAGGGGTGCTCAAGAGGCAGAAGTGAGCAGTGCGCCTGTATTAGAACGAAATTGCTATGTCTACAGTGCCAGCGCTGGCTCTGTAAGTTAGCAAGCATGGACTACAAAGAGATAGTTGCCATTCAGTCTTTGCAGGTGGACTGCAGACTTCTTACGGAGGAAGTGTTTTACAGAGGCCCTGGCATGTTAATAATGCACTGCAAGATTTAGTGGATTTTTCCATATTAGTTGGGTCTAATCTCAGGGAGAGATTTGGTACACACTTAAAGTCAGAACATTTATGCGGCCACTATTCTCTAAAGAGACAATTGGTGTTCAAGTTGATGTGCCGATATTTACAAAATGTCTCACACTAATTAAGCAATTTTTCAATTAAAGCAAGTGTACTAAATGATAGGCAACATATGTATTGTACAACTAAAGAGAGTCTGGAGGAAAACAGAAATCTGGTATGCGACACCCCAAAAGCAATCATAGCACTGATGATGAAATATAAGTAGCTGTGAGTCTTCTACGACTTGTACAGCTGTGTGTTTATGAAATCCTATGCCTTGCATTGGTTCTTTTCACATGTTGGATAGTAAGGACACATGACTGTTATAAGCTAAATTTGTGGCTCCCAATTTGACAAGCGCCACTCTCTGTTAATGTCAGCCTAGAGCATTACCGGCAGCCACGCACTGTTGTTCAGCGCTGTCTAAAGGTATACCTGCTGTGCGAACTCAAAAATCTTTATTCCTTCTGTGTTTTAATCACAACTACAACATACTTGTTTTTAAAAAAGCGTTTTCTCATTTTCCTCTTGCAGTAAATACACATGTACTACATTCAAATTAGCAGGGTATATTCAAAGTGTCACATCATCAAACATTCGGTATATATATTTATATTTATATATATATATATATATATATATATATATATATATATATATATATATATATATGTATATATTCACAAAACGCTGCACTTTAACAAAATGTGGAAATTATAGTTAATTAAAGAGATTGCATGCCATGTCCTATTGTCTTTTTCTCTCCATAAGCTTCGTAGGCTTGCAGAGAAATACATGTTTGTATCTTATTGTTACGTTTGGACTCGCAGCAGTCTGACATGCATAGTGGGAAAGGTCAGTGCCGATCCTCAAGTGTAGGTAGAATGGCCATTTTTGTGAAATGCTCCGTTCTTTATACCAGTTAGTCCAGCTATCTTTCCGGCAGACTTCTTGTTTAGTTTGTAACATTGCAAGATTCTTCTAAATAATCCAGCAATATTTTAAAAATTATAATGTAACAACTAAATCAGGGAAAAAATTAAATCCTTCTGAAGAACGCATTCAATCATTTTAATAACTATTTCACACTTATATTAAACTTCAGACTAAGGTATGTTGACTGGGTGCACCAGCAAGACAGTATCACTGGGTATTTGAACGGTTCAAAACCATTTCTTATCAAACCTGATTTTAAGAAACATTAATTAGAATAAAATAGATTTAATGTGTGCCCGAGAATTTCATTTTTCAATTATTTTTCTCCAAATGTGTTCCTGTGTGATTTTTCAAACCATCATGCCATATAATGCCCATGCAAACGCAGCTGGCATGATTATGTAAATTTGCAAATGTAATATTAAAGTGTTGGTGGAGAAGATGTCTGAAGCCAGGACAAAGTACAATAAGACTATCCCATGCTAACAGTTTTAGCGTGTGGTAAATACTTGTTGATAGTCATACATAGGTTCCTTCAAATTGAAATTCTCTCTGTCTCCAAATTGGTGTTCGCAGCCCACAGAGGGGGTCATTTTAACCCTGGCGGTCCAAGACCGCCAGGGCTAAAATGACGGGGGCACCGCCAACAGGCTGGCGGTGCCCCGCTGGGCATTCTGACCGCTGCGCCGCCATGGGGATTCTGACAGCCCATACCGCCATCCTGTTCCTGGCGGTTCGCCCGCCAGGAACAGGATGGCGGTATGGGTTGTCGTGGGGCCCAGGGGGGCCCCTGCAGTGGCCATGCCAATGGCATGGGCACTGCAGGGGCCCCCGGAAGAGGGCCCCACAAAGAATTTCACTGTCTGCATTGCAGACAGTGAAATTTGCGACGGGTGCCACTGCACCCGTCGCACCTTCCCACTCCGCCGGCTCCATTCGGAGCCGGCATCCTCGTGGGTAGGTAGTTTTGCACTGGGCTGGCGGGCGGCCTTTTGGTGGTCGCCCGCCAGCCCAGTGCAAAACCCAAAATACCCTCAGCGGTCTTTCGACCGCGGAGCGGTATTTTGGAGGGGGAAGTCTGGCGGGCGGCCTCCGCCGCCCGCCAGACTTAGAATCACCCCCAGAGTCTTATTCTCCCGATATGGATGTGATCCTGAACTCTGTAAAAATCTTGGTGGATCTTAACTTTTTTTTCCTTTATCTTCTTTAATTCATCACCAATATTGCGGTGTCCGTGATCGAAGAACAACACAAGACAAATTGATGTCTTGAAGTTTACTTCATGAATATTACATATGCTCACAAAGGGCCTGATTACAACTTTGGAGGACGGTGTTAAACCGTCCCAAAAGTGGCGGATATACCACCGACCGTATTACGAGTCCATTATTTCCTATGGAACTCGTAATACGGTAGGTGGTATATCAGTCACTTTTGGGACGGTTTTACACCGTCCTCCAAAGTTGTAATCAGGCCCAAAATGTATTAAATGCAGTTACATTCCCCACTAAAAAGTCTATGGAAAAATAAATACTTAATCACAACATTCTACATTCTACTATGGCACATATGGGCATATTTATACTCTGTTTGCGCCAAATTTGCGTCATTTTTATTGATGCAAATTCGGCGCAAACTTAACTCCACATTCATGTTTTGATGTTTGACACGTCTAAAGTCAAAATATTGGAGTTTGCACCATTTGTTGGATGTGTGAACCTACCTTGCGTCGATGAGATGCAAGGTAGATGTTCCCATCCGAAAAATGGTGCTTTACCCATAGTGTCATATTTATTCTCTGTGCTAAAATGACACATGGGTGGGAGGCGTGGCTAAATAATGGTGCTAAGCCTGCTTAGCACCATTATTTAATGCCTGGGTGAGACCAGGCGTTAGGGGACCTTAGGACCCATTTTCATGGTCAGACACCATGGAATGGGTCCACAATGTGCCCACCCCAAGCCCCAGAACACCCACACCAGAGGGACACTAGAGGATGGGGGACCCCATCCCAGGTAAGTAAGGTTAGTATAGTTTTTTTTTTTTTAAGTGCCGTTGGGGGCCCTAACAAGGGGCCCCCTGCATGGCACTGAGTGCAATGGCCATGCTGCCCAGGGGACACTGGTCCCCAGTTCTGGCCATTGGGGTGGTGGTTATGACTCCTGTCTTATCTAAGACAGGAGTCATGTTTTGCGATGGTTGTGCACCTGGATATGACGCAGGGCTGGTTAGGGGTATTTATTTTTGCCGCTAACAAGCCTAACGTTATTTTTAGATGCACAACCTCCTATTCCCATACCGCCATCCCCACCCAGCTAGCGCCATTTTAGTTTATGCTAGCCCAAGCTTAGCGCTGGCTTGCACCATTCCATTAATAAGGTGCCCACTTGGTGCTCAGGAATGGCGCAAGCCAGCGCTAAACTTCAACTACGTTAGTGCAGTTTTGTACCAGAAAGTATAAATCTGGGCCATAAAGATTTGGGATTTCACCTACCCCTCCCTTTTCACAAATGAGAGCAAACAATATTAATACATAACATAATCAATTAACCTTGCCGGAATAACCACTTTCCTTTTCCTACTCACAAATGTGCCACTACTTACATTTTGAAAATTGTCACCGATACCTTCTGTTTGTTGATCTGTAAAATTGCCAAATACAGGTTGGGCAGCATAAGGAAGGTTGTCACCACCTACATGAGAAACATTCACAAGATGCTCTATTTCTTTTCCATGGTTTGCTTGAACATCATGCAACACAGCTGTTGATATTTCCCCTGAAATCATAAAAAAGGTTTTTTATCCAAACCTGCACTATTGTTGTTGTTCAACAAAATGTCCTGTCCTGGTTCGAGTGGAGTAACTGCGCATTACTTCCACCATCCCTTGCCCCTAAAAAAAACAGCACTTTCAGAAACTCTCCTACCTTGTTCAGGTGAAGAATGCACACATTGTCCTTTTTCAACTCTTATAGGTTTTCTTTTACAATAACCTCATCTATACAAAACTGTGAACCGCTTAGCTTTATGAATTTTGTCATAGAGCACTTTATCTTTGATCTATTTGTGTAAAAGTTTATTTCTGATCACCTATTCCTACCATCTTAGCAGTACAACATTTGCCAATTTAAGGTGCCGGTACAGTGTACCACACCTTCCTCTCATTAAAAAAAATGAAGTGAAACTTGTAACTGAATGAGAAGTATTATTGTAACTGCAGAAGATTTCCCTTAGCCATTTGGTTATTGAAAATCTAAACACCAAGGACATTTGAAATCCTTCTTTTCAAAATCTGTTGACAAACTCCACAAACCCATGCAAAGAGAGACTATATAAATGTCATTTTTCTGTCCTCTATCACATTTATCCCAAAACATGGCCATCTTATTCGAAATTAATTGAGTAGCATTGTCCGAAACTAAAACTGTGTGGTAATCCTTCAATAAAAAAAATCTTTCTAGAAAGTCTATGGCAATATCAGTGGTGAAATTGGCAATGAACTCAAACTGTATCAATTTCGAAAAGCAATCTGTAAGAACCAATAAATAATACATCTCTTCTTCTAAAATTTTAAAGGAATTAGCACAATCAATGGCTAACTTCAACTAAGGCCCATTGGGAAACTGAACCAAATGCATGTGTTCTTTAGAAACTTTCCAATGCTTGTCAGATCTAACACATTCTACACACTTGTCAATGAATCCATCAACTTCAGAATCCATACCTGGCCACTAATGTTGTTTTCTCGGGAATCTCTCAATGGAAATCACTCCAGGATGACCTTCAAGAGCTAACTTCAATAATCTATTTCTCAACAAAACTGGTGGTACAAACACATCAGGTCTCATGAGCAATCGTCCCTCAATAGTCAACTCATTAGACACTTGAATAGAAATCCTTAATGATTTATCTAAATTCATGTCATTTTCATACATCCTCTCGCATCTATCCTCAAGCTCTCCATCCACTCACTCTCAGAAACAGGTCCTTCAGTATATCTAGTAGTATCAACAACTGTGACCCCACATTCTTGATGATCAACTTCTTTATCTTCCTTGACTTCCAGAATGGGTCACCCAGACAAACAGTCAGCTATTTTATTCAGTCCACATGCACTGTACCTCACAATGAACTTCTACTCTAGCAGTGTAGAGCTTAACCTAATGATCCTTGAAGATGACTTTTGATTTCCATGCCCACAATCAGCCATCATAAACAACAAGGGCTTATGATCAGTCACTAACTCAAACATTTCCCCCCACAAATAGCTCTTCAGGTTCTCCACTGCTCATACACATGCCAATACTTCTCCTTGAAGTGTGGTAATGTCTCTCAGTTACTGTTTAACCATGTGAAATAAAGGCAATTGAATACTCCTTTTCATCCAGCACTGCCCCTGAACCTAGTACTGTGCCATCCACTGTAATGATATTCCTACCATTTGTATCATATAGTCTGAGTGCTGGTACATTTCAAATTATATTTTTGATCTACTTTAAGGCAGTGTCGTGATCCATACCCCACTCAAATGTCATGTTTTTGTAATAATCTCCTCAATGGTTGGACAAAATGGCATACCTGGCATAATATTCGCTCATTCATAGAAATTATCTTAAAGTATCTTTGCTTGTTGGAATAGGTACCTCTTTGATAGCTTTAACCAGATCATCCATAGGTGTGATACGATCAGATGGTACAATATGTCCTACGTACTCCACTTTAGTTTGCAGAAACCTGAACTTAGATGTACTTATTGTCATATCCTTGCATCCTAGTGTCTCCAGAACTATTTACTTTTTTTGAGCTCATCAACAGTTTTAGCATGTATCAATATATATTCTTCAGTTGTCTTGTCACATTACGAATATCATCAACAGATAACCAATAACCAATAAGCTTTTGGAATACCTGCCAGTTGATGCTAGCTCAAATGGCAAACATAAGTACCCTGTAAGCGCCAAATGGTGCCACAAAAGTAGTGAAATCTTTAAAGGCTTCAGATAATTTGACTTGGTGACACACAAATACAAATCAGTTAGAGAAAAATAGCACCCACTCACAGCAGCCAACATTTACTGAATTCTAGGAAGAGGGTGTCAGTCAATTACAATCTTCCTATTTAATGATTTCAAATCTGCACACACTCTAATGTCTGCAGATTTACTTTTAGTAATAACAACTGCTGATACTCATTCTGAGGAATCTCTTGATTCAGTAATGCCACCCTTGCATAATGTAGTGTATAACTCTTTCGATTCCTTTCTAATTGATAATGGTAAACGTCGAACCATGTGAACAACTTATATGACATTTTCTTTTAATTTAATGCGATACTCAAATCCTTTAACACACCCAATATGTTCTGCAAATACCCTTTATTTTGATCTAAGACTTCTTCAATACCCAGGTTATCATCACAGCTAGCTACTTTTAAAATTGGCATATCACCTAAAACAATAAATTCAGAAGAACCTTCTTTTAGCATAATCCCAAGCTTCCCTAGATTGTCTTTCCTACAGTATCTCTTCCTTTCTCAGCCACATATTTTTTTGTGTTTATGACACCCCATCTAAATTCCAGAAGATTATTAAAATAGTATGGTAATGCCAAATCCACCAAAAGCTTTGAGATTAACTTCGTATTCTAACAATTTAACACTGTTCCACAATCTATAGACTATGTGAGCAGCCAAAATAGTTTTGGTGACCCAGGATCTGCCATAATGTTTAGCTCAACACTACCAATATGAACCAAACCCAAGGGTCCTTTATATATTCCTTGTTTTGTGTCAAAAGTAAGCACAAGATTAGCACACATCTCCTCATTAACTTCTTAACAGAATTGACCCTCACATTACTGATGAATTTACTACTTTTAAAACTGGCCCAAGAATGACCACATTTGTGATATTTTAAGCATTTCTTTCCAATCGCAGGACATCCTGCATGATTTCCTAAATGTGATTTAGACCCACACCTATAACAAATAGTTTTCCTCTTAAATCTGGTTTTAGATTTGTTATTAGGGGTAAAAGACAAAAAACTATCTGAGTCCTTTCTCATGTCACTTCTTTTTTATAATGCAGTACAAACTGGAGGTATGTGAACTCTAAGAAGACAACATTTTAGCAGATGCAACCTAACACTCAATCCCTTTGGAAATATCGATCACTCCCCTTAATGTTGGATTCTCACAGGCTAGATGTCTCTCCTGTATTTTCTTTGAATACCAGTAGAATACAAAGTGATCCCTTATATGGGCGTCACGTATTTCTCCAAATTCATATGCTGCCAGAATGCATAATGTAGAAATATACTCCTCAAACGTTTCATGTTCAAGTTGTTCTCATATAAAAAATGATGCCCTTCCACTACTACACTTGTCTCTTCTGTAATTTGCCTCTCCATTCTTTTAACAGCTTCATCATATTCATTTAAAGCTACATATTGACCTGAATAAGGTTCCAATTAGGGCAGATTATCAAATACCTCTTGAACCACATTGCCCAAAAGTCCAAAAATTAAGATTTGTTTTCCGCTCAGGATGAAGCTATTTACCATGTGTGGCAATGAAATAATTTTCAGAGGCGCTATGCCAGTTTCTCAGTTTCATCACAGGTTTCAGTGGGTTTTGTAAAGATGCAAATCGGTGGTCACAGCTCGCAGCTGGTTGTGATCCTCAACTCTGTTAAAATCTTGGTGGGCTTTAGCTTCTTTTCCTTTATCTTTTTTAACTTGATACCAATATTGTTATGTAGGTGATCGAAAAACAACAGGAACTAAATTGATGTCTTGAAGTTTACTTCATGAATATTTACTTCATGAATTTTACATAGGCCCACAAGATGTATAAAATGCAGCCACATTTCCCAGTAGAAACTCTATTGAAAAAACTCCAACATCCCAAGGCCTCCAATAACTACTTTATCACATCATTCTATGTTCTACTATGACACATAAAGATTCCAGATTCAACTTACCTCTAAATTGAATCAGCCATCCATATTTATACAACACTGATCTGTTAGCCTGCAGAAATGGTATCTCCAACAAACCTCAACTCATGGGTACACTTGTATGGGGTTTCATGCATCTGTTCATGTTATCCATTATTTATCAGTTTAAAAAAATGTCAGTTGTAGAGTAGGACACGCCCTCTGGCAGCTCTGAACCAACCATGCTTGCCATTGTCCAGCCACTGCAATTTTGTCTGAGCAACAAAGTACTATGATGGCTGAGCATTTCTGTCCTTGAAGCATTTTGCCTTAGTGCAGGGAGTCCTGTGATCAGCCCGCTGACTGCCTAATCTACAACATCCATAATGTCAGTGGCTCTTCTGTGATGGCATCAGAAATCAGAAAAGGAATCTGGGTGGTGATCTGGGACTCCACATGTGTGCTTTCAACAACTTTCTGATAGGTCCCTGGGAGCTCCGTGCAACGCATCCTCAGCAGATGCACTGGCTCTAAGACAGAGTGGCAATGTGTGTGCATGTTTCTTTGGATCACAGTTGGAAGATGCAGGGCAAAGAACTTTACCTGCCAGCCACATGCTTTAATGCTTTTTCATTCTTTTCACTTAAAATTTTATCTTCATTTCCACCTAAGGGTACTGTAGCAGAATGTCTCTGCATGCACACTGTCTGTCATGGCATGTCTTTCATTAATATATATCTTGTCACCCATCTCCTATTCCAGTAAGCCACCTCACAAGTATCTTTATCTGCTTCCACTGTCTCACTCATAATCTCCCCATTTCCAGTAGCTGTGCTTTGGTTAAGTTGAAGATTATGTTAAATAGGACAACAGGGTGCTTTAGAACCAGTGTCCTGAGGGGTGTTGGGAGAGACCCCCTGTACACAGAAACAATTTGCTGTCTTCTACCTGGCATGTTGAGCACCAAGTTGCACACTCCACTGCTTCTTTATGTCTTGACCCGGCAGTCATGACCTAAAGAATATTGCCAGAGCGTCATGCCGATCAGTGCAGCACTACTTTGGATGACAGCCATGTTGGCTACGGTTGTAGGGCTGATCTCCACTGCAGCAGCAGTTGTCAATAAGAGGACTTGCCAATGTATAGCATTTGTTTTAGGGTAGCTCTGTTAATGGCAACACAGAGATCACAAAGAGGGACCGTTTTTTATTTACTCTTCATTTAACCAACGCAAAACAAAATATTAAATGTATAACTGCTCAATCAACTGTAGTGCCACTCACTGAATTTTCACTGTGGGAAAACCAGAGAAGAAACCTGAAAGACTGGCAAGGAACATTGTATAAATAAATCCAAGACATTAGCTAAGAATCAAAAAAGTGTTAGGGAGTGTTGGAGTGTAGCTTTTATAATCAATAATTAACATGAACTGCTTACAAAGTAATGTGTAATAAAGCGGCATAGAAAAGGCGATAGACTAAAACTAATGTACGCATTTGAAATGTTCCCACGGGGAGTGGCCACCAATGTATATGATGATTAATGAAGTAGGCTAATAATGAGTTAGTAATGTACTAATGTATGATTCTGTTCTAGTATTAAGAGTTATAAGTTAAGATTTTACTGAATAAGTCGTTAGGCCTTAGTTAGCAAGAGTCTGGGCCTAGCTGCCTGGTCTCATATTAAATATGTTTTTCTAATGTGCAATGTGCTGTCTTCCTGCAGGACATAAGCTGTACTTTTCCAGAAGCTAGAAATGCATGTAACTGTTGTAAATACTTTCTCATGAGACCCGACTTGCTCAAGGAGACATTCTTGTTGAATGTAACAGTGTAATTCGCAACAGGTACAAGGTCGCCTGAACTGGTAAAGACAATGGAGCTACTGACTAAAAGTCATGCGTGTAACTTTTCCTCACCTGCCATCTCACCTGATGGAGACGTAAATCACAGGAGCCAATGAACTGTATGAGAACTGTCTTAAGTGAAAATTCTAGTAAGATGACCACCAACTCATTGGATGGAGAGAGTGGTGCACCAAATACCGACCAATGGGAAATTAGAGACTTGTCTGGCAAATTCAATTTAACGGCGTGCCACAAGAAGAAATCAGCCATTACCAGACTTCTGCCCCTGCCCTTTCCTGTTACTCTGAGAGACGTTTGTCTTTTATTCTTAACCATCC
Source organism: Pleurodeles waltl (assembly GCF_031143425.1). Lineage (NCBI taxonomy): Eukaryota > Metazoa > Chordata > Amphibia > Caudata > Salamandridae > Pleurodeles > Pleurodeles waltl. The sequence continues at coordinate 322,403,880 of NC_090440.1, read as the reverse complement.
TCATCTTGTCCCGTTGCCTGATACTTACTTCTCCTCCCTATGAGGGAAGAACTTTCTGCCCGGGTTTCTGAGACTTTGCTGTTCTATCCTGGATGATGGCGAATCGACTACTGTCCTGAAGACGAACACTGACTCTGAATGCTAACCCATTACAGAGGGTAACTATATGATGATGAAATTGTAATTGACTGCTTGCCTTTCCTTTCTAGGTACCAACTGCTCTTTTGACAGAGACCATAGTTAGATGTTTTCCAAATTTGTGTTGACTAAATTGTTTTGCATGAATCCCAACATGCTGATGCTAATTTGAGGTTAGTTAAGGAGTTCACCGACTATTGGGTGCAAATAGACAAATGACTGGATCTTTGCTTTGTCGAATAGTGTACTAATGATACTCTGCTAAATACATACATGTTGACGCCGTGTTTTGTTCTTATGTTTATAATCTTTGCGTTGCTCAAATCTTATTCGAGTTGCCACATTATAACATTGTTGATGTGTTTCTTAGTGTTGAGATTAATAAACTTGCAAGTAGAGTGTAACCAATAGGGAATAAATATCATAAACTTACTAAATTTCATGTGGTTATTTGTGAATTTTGATACTTATTAATGTGATGAACTAATTTGATTAATTTGCTGTTGTGAATACTGATGAGACTATTGATGGGTTGATTGACATGTTGGACAGAGATCTTGTCTTGAGGTGTCTCCAATCAGGGTCAAAAGGTTAATTGGCCTAAAACGAGTCTCAGACTAAGTAAGTTATCTAGGGCGGGATGCGTTATCAGTTCTGGTAGAAGAGGACGGTTACGGCCCTTTGGGGCCCCAAGACAAAGGGTCTATTGTTTTAGAATTGTTTTTTGAAATAATACAAATTGGAAAGATGATGTTCTCCTAAGGCCAAATTACTTTCCCGTGACCCCAGAGCTTGCCAAAGTGAGTTGGGTATGTTCTCGGCATTCTAGTGATGGTATGAGTGAAGTAGGATTTGCGCTTGCATAGCTTATGCATACCGCCGGGGAATTGTGAAGTCTGTGAGAACCTAGGCCAGGTGATGTTTTAGTAGGAGTGGGCGTACTCCACAGTATGAGAGTAGGGAAGTCGGCGAACTTCATGTGAGTGTGGCGCTTTGTGCGTTAAAAATTGTCCACATGGTTGTTGGTGATGTACGGACCCTGCGTGGTCTAAGACTCCGGAGTATACTGATAAGTTTGAGACACTTGGTTTATGTTGTAATTTGCGCAGTTAATAGGTCAATCAGGTGTGATTGACGAGTCGAGTTTGAATCAAAATGTGTGAGTGAAAACTTGGAGATTTGGTAAGTGCTAAAGTGCACTAGGACGAGCCATTGACAAGTCAAGAGTGAAATTTGCAGGTCAAATTTTGCTTGTGAGTGCAGGAGCTGAGAAGGAGAGAGTAGCGGCCGAGGCTTCAAGTGAAATCTCTGTAAAGTTCTGAAGCGATTGTGTTACCCTTCCTGTAGTAGTAACACCAAAGGATGATGGACAGAGTGCTGACAATGCAAACACTCACCCCCAGTCACAGATCTGGGTTTAATCCATCGTTGTTTTGCTCACCCATGGGTCCCGTGCTCACTATGCCACTAGATTCAAGCTAGCCTGGCTGAAGAGGGGTGATGCCCCGAAACCGGTCCTAGGATGCTTGTTTCTGGTCCAGGGAGGACCTGGTCTGGCAGTTCGGGCTGGACTGTTCCCATGGGGAACAGGGTCAAGACTGATTTGCATATGGCTGGGTCCAAACTGGAATGACATGGTGAGCAAAAAAACTGATGGATTAAACCCAGATCTGTGACTGGGGGTGAATGTTTGATTTGTTCTGCATTCCGTCCATCAACTGTTCATTTTGTATTTGTCACCCTTCCTGTAGTAAACCGCCAAATTTGAGTTTGTTGTTAAAGTGCTCGCATTAGTTTTGGTGTACATCGAGTGTGAGGAAGACAAGCCGCAGGACTTTGTCAGCCACAGTGGGTGTGAGTGTGACATCATTGGAGCCGCGCTGGGATAGGTCAGTTAGTAAGAAGGGTCACGCACGGGTTGGCAGCCGCCCGTGAGAAACACAAAAATAGAGAGGGGACCCTCCTACATCCGATATACCGGGGGGACAGGGTACCGTAACACAGTGAAATCATAAGAATCCCCCACAGGAAAACCAAACCAGTCACACCACACTCACACAAACAATGAATCTCTCTATTGATCAGCCTAAAGACAAAGGAATCAAGGGTAAATATTTAATACAATTCCAAATAAAACCCCAGATCATACAGTAACAAGACAAACACATCAATACTAAAACATCAATAAAACAAAATAAATATTAAGTAAAATTCAATGAAAGGGAAACAAACAGAAGACACATACAATAGTCTATAAAATGAGACTGTCCCAATATTAGTAGGTATAGGCCTATCGATAATTGTCAGCAATCCTTATTCGATAAGAGCCTCCTCCTATGGGTCCAGTAAGAGTAAAGCGTCAACGCGTTTCGGTGGGCTTCCAAACCTTTTTCACCACCTTCTTCAGGACTAAATAATATGGTCCCCAAGGTTGTTCAATCAAACCTCCATAAATGCCAGTACAAAACATCCACAGTGATAAAAATAGATACTTTCCTCAACATCCACAGGGGGTCATTCTGACTCCCGCCGGGCGCGGTCACTGCGCGCCCGGCGGGAGCCGCCAAAATACCGTACCGCGGTCGGAAGACCGCGGCGGGTATTTTGAGTTTTCCCCTGGGCTGGCGGGCGCCCTTCAAAAGGCCGCCCGCCAGCCCAGGGGAAAACGACCTTCCCACCATGAAGCCGGCTCGTAATCGAGCCGGCGGAGTGGGAAGGTGCGACGGGGGCTACTGCACCCGTCACGTATTTCACTGTCTGCTATGCAGACAGTGAAATACAAGCGGGCCCTCTTACGGGGGCCCCTACAGTGCCCATGCCATTGGCATGGGCACTGCAGGGGCCCCCAGGGGCCCCGCGACACCCCCTACCGCCATCCTGTTCCTGGCGGGCGAACCACCAGGAACAGGATGGCGGTAGGGGGTGTCAGAATCCCCAAGGCGGCGCAGCATGCTGCGCCGCCTTGGAGGATTCTGACGGGCAGCGGAAAACCGGCGGGAGACCGCCGGTTTTCCTGCACTGACCGCGGCCAAAGCGCCGCGGTCAGAATGCCCTGCGGGGCACCGCCGGTCTGTCGGCGGTGCTCCCGCCGACCCTGGCCCCGGCGGTCTCAGACCGCCGGGGTCAGAATGACCCCCACAGTCTTTAGGAAGTATATTTCATGGAATCCAAATATATTCAAATAAAATAGGTCAGAACCGACTATTATTCATCTAGTTCAAGCCCTAATTCGCTAAGTCGGTGTTCTTAGCTTTATTCAACCGCTTTGCATTTTATTCATGAGAGGCAATTGGTTGAGAAGGTAGGAGAAGGGTGTTCTGGGAATTAAAGTCACTTCCTGATTCAGTTATAAACGAAATAAGAGATGAAAAAATGAAGTTCTTCAAGGCTTTAAAGAGCACTTTGAGGGGAGATGTGTACATTACCGTGAGTGTGGGGGAGCCTACACCGCCAGAGGATACTCCGGCTTATGCCGTAATGGAGGAGAAGGGAATTGCGCCATGTCTTTGGCTAAAGCAATGGTGCAAATTAACAGGGAAGGATGGGTGTTTGGCATTTCCAGAGAATGGGACGTTCAACATAGGGGTTCTAGAGAATTTGCAGAAGGCGCTAACTGAGTAAAAGCCGCCCCCAAGGCCAGCACAGTTTGAGGCATTAGCAGTTTGGGAGTTAATGGTCATACAACAGATGCAACAGAAGTTTGAGAGGAGAATGAGGGAAGCAGAAAAGACACTAGCGGACGCTAGGTGGGATGGCGAGACCAGGATGTGGAGAAGAGAAATAATAGATGGAGTCCGGATGTTTCCGGCAATCACTCAAGAAGCTGACACACAGGGAAGAAAGGCAACTTGTAAAACAGATAAGGGCTTTAGTAAAGGAAAGGAGAACAACAAGTCTTGGACAGATGCAGATGACTCAGATGATGATGAGTTCCTTAATCAGTTGTTACATGATCATCCACCACCCTATGCTATGAATGACAACAGACCAAGTACTAGTGCAGGTCCTGTAAACTCAACACAGAATCAGGGAACCATGAATACAGCTCAGGCAAAGGCAGTTGCGACACCAGCTCCAGTGCAGAATAGTATCATCTGATCCACAGCGTCAGGGATGCAGACACAGTTGCAGCCACCACCAAGTCAGAGGCTCTACCCTGATGTCCCGGTATTAGAAACCACTACGAGTTTGATGGTGCTGCCAGATCAGGCATATGCAAGACCAAAGTTGGTACAGATGCAACCAACTCCACTTCTGCTGCCCCAGCCGCAGAAACAGATGGTTCTGAATTACACTTCGGTCGCTGGACCGAAGTCAGTCACAGCACCCGTAAGGAATCAGACCGTGGGAGTTAATGCTCCCCAGGGTTTGGGAAACAGGCAGGCGCCAGCTGCTATATCTTTGCCGATTACAGTCAGTCCACCCGTACCTTTGTATGCACAGGCTAAGCCTAGTGTGTGTGACCAAGGGGTAATGACTCAAGAGGTGCTGAGAGGAGGACTTGCAGGAAGTTCCCAAGGGATGACACCGGGGGAACAGATAGCAGAGAGATCTAGGTCCTTGTTGGATTTCAGTTCGATTGGGGTTCCTCTAGAGACAATGAGACAGGCTGGGTTGGGACTACTATCTCCACAGATACCCAGTACGAATATGTTGCAACCACCAATGATGCAGGCTGGAAATATTTTGTTGCAAGGTTTGACTGCGCAACAGCTGAATGAATGGTTAGACAAGCTGAGCTCGCCACAGACTACTCCTGCGACAGCCAAGCGGCCAGAAAGAGAGGAGTACCTCAATTTTGTAAGGTTGGGTGTGGAAGCGGCTGAATTAGTTGAAGGAAGCATAGGAGTGAATAGGCTAGAGCCATACACTGAAGCAGAATTGAGGTATCTGTGTCCAAAAATAACCAAAGAAGTGAGCAATGTGCACCAAAGGTTGGCGAATCTAGCAGACAAATATGGCATAGACCTAGACAATACTAAGCATCTAAAGAGGAGTTACAGATTAGACTTCAAACCTAAAGATTTTGATCACATGAGGTCAACTGGGATGAAAGCACACCTTAAAGAGATTTTACAGAGCGCGCAGGTTTGGGGAGCCTTAGAGAAGTGGGAAGGCAGATGGGCAAAGAAAAGAGACAAAAGGAAAAGTGACTGCTTGGAGCAGCCACAGCAGGCAAAACCAGCGCCGGATACCAGTACCATAAAAATGCTACCCATGAGGGAGACAGCTGGAGGGGTTCTTGTCCATGTACCATGGTCTAGAGGAGATATTCTGTCATTCACAAATTACTTCCCCAGGCTGAGGGGAAAGCCGATAGAGTAGTATCAGCAGACAGACCGATTTGTGAAGCTTGCGAAGTGCCTTTGGGAAGACTTGAATACATTGTTTGAGATCATTGTTCCTGCCGATTTGTGGCTCGAGTGCAAGAGAAGTGTTGACTGGCCAACCGCAGAACCGGCAAGGGATAGGGCTACCAGGGCACCCTCTCCGGAGGTAATGAAGTTTTACTATAAGGTAATTGAGTTTTTGAAGCAGAAAGTGTCATCGCAGAATATTAATTGGCAAAAGATTGATCGAACGGCACAAGAAGGCAAAGAGTCGATACATGCTTGCTATGAGAGATTGTTGAAAGCATTCAAGCATTACAGTGGCACGGAAGTCATAGAGCTGAAAGACATGAATCACCTTGTGCTCAGGTTCGTCGAAGGGTTAAAACCAGAGATTAGCCAAATGATTAAGAATCATTTAATTTGCTGGCAAGCGAAGCCGATTGATGAGGTGTTACAGTATGCAAAATACGCAGTGACGAGATTGAGTTGAAGCAGAGAAAGTTGAAGGAGAAAGTGATGGTGATGCAGATTAAGGCAGCGCAAGCAGGGATGCAGGGAAATAGAGTGCAACAGATGGTGCAACAGCCTCAGGGAAATGGAATGTTTCAGACGCAAACGAGAGGCAGAGGTCGAGGATGTTTTGTGAACAGTGGTCCAGATTTGAATACTGTTGCAGTACAAAATGATGTGCAAGGAATAAAGAAGGTGTTACCATGCCATGCGTGCGGGGCGTGGGACACTGGAAGCGGGAATGTCCAATGATGGTGCAGGAGGGTGCGATTCAACAAAGCAATGATATCAGTACATTTCAAAATGTTAAAGGACCAAGAGTGAGGGGTCCTAATCCAAATTTCCAGAATAACATGGTTCAGATGCAGGGTCTCCAACCTATGCAACAAGTGCAGATGCCCTGTATGCAATCAGTGCAGATGCAACAGATGCAACCGCAGATTCCAGTGGTACCTAGACAGCAAATGCAGTTGCCCTTAGCGCCAATGGGACAGCAACAGGTGATGCTTCCCCAACAGGTCACAAGTCGAGGAATGGGTCAAAATAACACAGTGCAACAGTTCCCATTGCGTGGTGAGAATGGAATAAACGATGAATGGTCGGATGACAGTTCAGATTGCGAGGAGTGCAGGCTTGCAGCATCCCTAGAAGTAGATCAGAGGGGACCCTACGTGCAAGGGAAGGTGATGGGTCACAAGGTTTCATTTTTGGTTGACACAGGAACTACACGCTCTATAGTCAGAAGTGCAGAGGTTCCGAAATTGCCCCTTTCAGGATGCATAATAAAGGTAGTGGGAGTGGCAAATCAGCTCCTGACCAACCCAATTATAGTTCCGGTTCAAGTCGAGATTGGTACCTTTCAGGGATTGCATAGGTTTGTAGTCTGTGATTCAAGTCCTGTGTCCCTACTGGGAAGAGACTTAAGCCCATGTTTATACTTTTTTAGCACCGCATTTGCGCTGCTTTTTGACAAAAAACGGCGCAAACTTACAAAATACAATTGTATTTTGCAAGTTTGCGCTGCTTTTGCGTGAAAAATTACGCGAATGCGGCGCTAAAAAAGTATAAATATGGACCTTACTGTGTAAGACAAGGTGCTCTATCACCTGTTCGAATGAGGGACTAGAGGTGCAGACAAACAGTGATGATGAGGGGGATGATGGTCAGATCTCAGAGCCTGAGACCAAGACCACAGATGAAGAATACCCTTTGATAAAGTTTTTCCCGATGTTCACAATGACTGATCTGCCCGCAGATTTGCAGGAGACAGTCACAGAGAAGGTGTGGGACTTGACAGGAAAGGAAGTGGGACTGATAAAAGGAGTGGAACCAGTCAAAGTAGACGTGAAGCCAAATGCGGTGTTTCCCCAGGTACTGCAGTACCACATGGCACAAGATGTTCTCATACAGGTGACGCAGATAATTGCAGACTTTGTGAAGCAGGGAGTTTTGAAGGAAGTAATGAGAAGCCCATGTAACTCACCTATGATGGACAAAGAAAAAGATGTGGGAAAGTCCGAACTGTTCAAGACTTGAGGAAGATCAATGACATAGTGATGAAGTGTTGCCCAATAGTGCCAAATCCAGCTGTGATTATGTTTCAAGTTCCATGCTACGTAGAACAGTTTTCAGTCGTTGACTTGCCCCAAGCGTTCTTTTCTGTGCCTCTTCATGAGGACAGCCAATTTCTCTTCAGTTTCAAATTCCAAACAAGGTTTACAGTTGGTGTCGAATCCCTCAGGGGTTTTCGGAGTCACCATCTATTTTCAACCAAATTCTGAAGAAAGACTTGGAGTCATTGGAATTGCCTTTCCAATCGACTCTAGTACAGTACATTGACGACTTGTAGATCGCTTCCAAAACAAGAGATGACTGCAAGTACAATGCTATTACCCTATTGAACCACTTGGGAAAGAATGGGCATAAGGTGTCCCCGAAGAAGTTGCAGTACTGTCAGAAAGAGGTGAAATAACTAGGCCATTTGATTGAGAAGGGGTCGAGGAAAATATCCAAGGAGAGGGTAACTGCCATACTATAGATGAATCCCCTGACATCTAGGAGAGACGTTAGGATGTTTCTGGGAATGGTGGGCTACTGCCGTCAGTGGATCCCGAATTTATCCATTATCTCCAAGCCCTTGGTGAGACTGACAGCTAAGGAGTTTAAGGATGGCCCAGATACCCTAACTATGTCCGAGAAAGAGATAAGGGCGTTCATTGAGCTGAGGGAATGCATGTGCAGGGCTCCAGCTTTAGGTATGCCTGATTACACAAAGCCTTTTGTCCTGATTTGCCATGAACGTGATGCTTGTTCTTTGTCTGTCCTGACACAGCTCCATGGAGGTGCAAACCGACCAGTAGCATAGTTTTCAGCTACTTTGGACCCAGTCACAGCAGCCTTACCGGATTGTCTGCGTGCAGTTGCAGCAGTTGGTAAAAGCCTCACTCAATGTGAAGGCATAGTGATGGGACATCCCTTAACAGTAATGGTCCCACATTCAGTTGAAATACTATTGCCCCAAACTAAGACCCAGCACATGACAAATGCTAGACTGACCAAGTATGAGACAATTATATTGGGGTCACTAAACATGTCTCTAAAACGTTGTACTGTATTGAACCTGGCAACTCTGCTTCCCAATGAGAATACAGATGTTGATGATACTGAGGAGGTAGAACATGATTGTCTTGAGGTAACAGAACTGTGCACCAAACCGAGACTCGATATCAAAGACACTCAATTGGAAGAAAATGATGACATTATATTTGTTGATGGTTCATGTCTGAGAGACTCAGTAGGAGTACTGAGAGCTGGATACGCTGTATGTACAATCACTGGTATCCTAGAAGCATCTTGGCTTGAAAGAGTTTACTCTGCTCAAGTGGCTGAATTGATTGCTCTCATTCGACAGGCCCTCCCGCCTCCCAGCTGCCACTCCCACCCTCCCCTCCTCTTATGGCAGCCACGGCACAATAGCAGGGAGCAACCTTTGACCCTGCTTCTGCAGGCAGGTCGCGCACCGCTCCGCCTTCTGTGCCACCTCCTTTCCCATTCCTTTTTGTCAATTTCCCCGCCGCTGCCTCCCCTGTGGCCCCTCCCGCCTCCCCCTCCTCCTCACCGCTTCCTTTTTGTCAATTTCCCCGCCACTGCGTCCCCTGTGTCCCCTCGCGCCTCCCCCTCCTCCTCACCGCTTCCTTTTTGTCAATTTCCCCACCGCTGAGTCCCCTGCAGCCCCTCCCGTCTCACCCTCCTCCTCACCGCTTCCTTTTTGTCAATTTCCCCACTACTGTGTCCCCCGGCGGCCCCTCCTCCCAGCCCTCTCATTCGACAGGCCCTCCCGCCTCCCAGCTGCCACTCCCACTCTCCCCTCCTCTTATGGCAGCCGCGGCGCGATAGCAGGGAGCAACCCTTGACCCTGCTTCTGCAGGCAGGTCGCTCCCCGCTTCGCCTTCCGTGCCACCTCCTTTCCCGTTCCTTTTTGTCAATTTCCCCACCGCTGCGTCCCCTGCGGCCCCTCCCACCTCCCCCTCCTCCTCACCATTTCCTTTTAGTCAATTTCCCCGCCGCTGCGTCCCCTGCAGGCCCTCCCGCCTCCTCCCTCCTCCTCACCGCTTCCTTTTTGTCAATTTCCCCGCGACTGCGTCCCCTGCGGCCCCTCCCCCAGCCCTCTCATTCGACAGGCCCTCCCGCCTCCCAGCTGCCACTCCCACCCTCCCCTCCTCTTATGGCAGCTGCGGTGCACCCGCCCCGCTGGCGCGCCAAGGCAACCCTGTCTACACCTGTCTGCTCCTGGACCGTGTCCAGCGCCAGAACCCCTGGCCCTCTCAGACACACCTACTCCCCCCTCACCCTCCTCTCTCTCACCCCAGGCCCCCGCCCCACATGCACCACATCTAGCCCCACACACACTCATGGCCCCTTCACCTGCCACACCTGCCAATTCTCCTGCTCTTCATCCCCCACACCACAAAGCAACCATAGCGACCCCACCTTCAACAAACACAACACCCCCAACACAAGACATACCCACCGTGCCCCCACCAACCAACCCCGCAGCACACCAGCCCACAACCAGAACACACCCCGCAACAACACCCTCATGCACCACACCAGTGCCACCCACCACAACCACCTTAACTGCTTGCTCCTCATCATCCGCTCCCTTCATAAACATACCATAGAACTCTGGGACCTCATCACATCACACTCACCTGACATCGCCTTCCTCACGGAAACCTGGACCAACCCCTCCTCAGAACCGGACATAGCCATAGCCACCCCCAAGGGATACAAACTCCAGCACAAAGACTGCCTTAACAGGTCAGGCGGTGGCATCGCCGTCCTACAAAAAGACACTATC